>NC_054379.1:36288449-36595267 GCF_017654675.1 Xenopus laevis | reverse complement strand
CAGGCTTGAGCATGCTCAGTTTGCTCCTCCCATCCCTGCTGTAATCTGAGCTCAGAGCTGTAAGTGAGCAGGGAGAGACTCAGGCAGGAAGTGATGTCACACCAGCTTCTATTCTAAACAAACAGAGACAGTGTCTAGAGCTGTTTACTCAGGTATGGTAAAGCATTCTGCAGAATAAATATAGCATTCTATCTTGCAATATTGTGGCTAATCTGTTGCCAATAATCCGTTTTGGAGCTTTTCTTCTCCTTTAATAGGTACCTGCCAAGCGCCCCCTTAAGATTGCACCCTAGGCAGGTGCCTCTTCTGCCTACCCCTAGTTCCGGCCCTGATTGGGTTTATTTAATGTTTACATGAATTTCTAGTAGACTTTAGGCATGAAGACCCAAATTACATAAAGATCCATTATGTGGAAAACCCCAGGTCCCGAGCATTCTGGATAATAGGTCCCATACCTGTACTGCATTTCTGCATACTAGCACACAACACAGCTTATAGGCCTTTTCCTAAAAGTGAACTTCCACCTATAAATTACATTTTAAATTTTTTTTTTTTTAAATTATTGACTAGGGATGCAGCGAATCCACTATTTTAGATTCGGCCGAACCCTCGAATCCTTCACGAAAGATTCGGCCGAATACCGAACCAAATCCTAATTTGCATATGCAAATTTACTTCCTTGTTTTGTGGGGGGAAAAAAGTCACGCGATTTCCCTCCCTGTCCCTAATCCTGCTGAAAAAGGCAGAATCCTGGCCGAATCCCGAAGCGAATCCTGGATTCGGTGCATCCCTTCTATTGACCTTACTATTTTGCCTCTTTCCAGCTTTTCAACATGTGGAAATGTTTGGACTTTTCATGGACACCCTTACAGTGGACTTTTTTTGTGGAGGAATAAGAATTATGACTATGTTGGAATTAAACCTTTGACCCCCATGTATTCAAGATAAACCAGTATCTTTTTACACTGTTCTAATTTTTCTATGTCTTAACACAAAATATTTAAGCTATACTACAACATATTAAATAATAACTGTACCCCTGATATATGTAGGTTTTTATAAAAAATAAATCTCTTCAAACATATCATATGCAAAACCCTTCCTTATATAAATATTCCTGTGTAAATGCAGAATAGTCACCAAAAATGTTCAGACTCCTAATAACTTTAAATACAAGCACTAAATAATCAAATGAGATTCAAAGGAGAATTCAACCCTTTGCCAAAAAAAAGAATTGTTTCTAAGAACAATACTTTCGTTAATTTTGGATTGTATTTAGCAGCTATTCTACAGCTATATGTCAGGTTCAATTAATATATAAGTTGTTTTAGGTTTTCCAATTGTTTTGTTGTAGTTTAAATTTGACTTTGGTTTAGCATAACCAAAGAATGCTGTTTATATTTTTGAGCTTTGGCAGTGATAAAATGTTGTGATAAAATGTGATAAAATGTGTACATAACACAGAAAATATATTGATATATTATAGGAACAAACCAACCAACACCAAAATATGAAAGATTTTTAAAGTAAGTAACATATAATATACTGTTTGCATGCACTAGTAAAAAAAAAGCTGTGTATTTCAACTGATTAAATAACAGATTGTATTGGACAAAGCTTCTGTTATGTGCTATGTAACCTGTGCCTTTTTTCCTTCTTTTCAGTTTTAATGGCTACACATCAGCTTTTTTATATAAACTATAGTCTTTCTGAAGCAAACATGGTCGGAGGTACCATAAAATGAAGGGTCGGAGTCGAAAGATTTTTGTATGACTCCACAGCCCTGGTAAATAATGAGATATTTATAGGACAGTTATGTTTTGCAATGTTGAAAAAGTTGCACAAATTAGTGTTTTTTTGTACCTGTATCATTAGTTTTGACTGGTTCATAAATATTGGGTACATTCACATAAATTTGGTGTTCGGAGCTCCATAGAAGTTAAATGGGAGACTTGACATTATTTTGCACACTTTGTTTAAATTGGACTTTGCAATCAATTTTACTCTCCTTGCGCTTCCATCTAGCCATGCCTCCTATACTGAATTACATCTACGCCCCCTTTGACGTCACGACTGGCCCAGCCAATCACATGCCATGGATCATCCCCTTTGCAGCCAGGGCCCGCCCTTTTATTCCCGCCCCCTCCACCAGCCGGTAGAGATTTTTTTAAAAGGTGGCAACCCTAGATGTAGGGTTCCTACAGTGGGTTCTATAAACAATCGAAGCAGACTTGCACCAAAATAATCATGCAATATCGCATGTGATATAGGGCAACTTTCTGCAGTCACAATCACACTGGAATTGTGAGCAGAAATGCTGCATTGTGGGTAGAAAGTATGGCGGTTTGCACTGCATTGGGAAATGAACATTTAGACCTTTCAAGGTACTGACAGATTGTAAAACTATGCCATTGGATTGTTTGTTTTTCTTGTTCGAATAAATGAGCATATTACAAGTCTGCAGAGAGTTTTAACTCGATTTATTTGTAACTTGGTACAGCAGTATGAGAATGACTTACAATATATAAAACCTATACAGAATTGATCATTCTGATTCCCTTTTAAGGAATTCAAGATCGTAATAACATAATAACAAAGAATACAACCTACATGCTAAGGAAGAGCAACTGGAATCCTGTAGTACTTTATACTAAAATGAATTATTGTGACCAAACATAATGAAAAAAAAATCCTGTTCTAGTGTTACGGATCTGCTGAGCTGTCTCAATTGACGCCAGTAAATATTGAACTAAGAGCAGTGTTCCTACTGAAGCAATTGAATAGAAACTTTAGTATGTTTGCTGAGTCTTTCATTTCTGTATGAAGAGTAATGGTTGCCATATTGTCATCAACAGTCACTCATCAAACTGACTCTGACACCTGTTATGAAAATTAAAGAATCTCCACCCAAACACTACTTTTTGCATGGTTTAAACTAAGCAACGTTGCAATATAACATTCATTAAACATTTTCAGTGGTTTTAAAATACTATTCTCTGGTTCTCACCATTGAAACAATTTTACTGAAATCAGTTTTCCTTCAGGTCTGTTATTCAGCTGTTTCTGCTACATTGTTTCAAGAGTCAGAGGCAGCAAAGTAGAAGATAAAAACAAAGTGACTTATACAGTTCACTATTACATGTACAAATAATTGAACCTTTTCATTGTTAATGTACATTAGAAAATTATATTTTCTTTCATTTGGCAAAAAGCAATGTTTTGGAGGTGGACCCCTTAAATAATCATTCCTCAGGTTACTTCTACTTTTATTCGAATGTAAATTCAAATGTGAGATTTATCACACCTTGACCATTGAAACAGTCCTAATTCGAATATTTGCCACCTAAAAACTGGAGTTTATATTCAAGTCAATGGCAGAAGTCCCATGAGCCATTTGGAGATGTCAATCGCCATCCTGACAATTTTTTCGGGAGAAAAACTTGATTTGTATGAATCTAATACAATTCAAATTTTTGGGTCGGAACCATTAGATCGAATATTAGACATTCAAATTTATTCTTGGATAACCTCCCAGTCGAATATTGAGTATATCCAAATTAAAAAAAATTAGAAATTCGACATTTGATAAATGGGCCTCTAAGCGGCACATTTACTTAGCTCGAGTGAAGGATTAGAATGAAAAATACTTTGAATTTCGAAGTAATTTTTTGGCTACTTCGACCTTCGACTAAGACTTCAACTTCGAATCGAACGATTCGAACTAAAAATCGTTCGACTTTTCAACCATTCGATAGTCAAAGTACTGTCTCTTTAAAAAAAACTTCGACCACCTACTTCGCCAACTAAAACCTACCGAGCACCAATGTTAACCTATGGGGAAGGTCCCCATAGGCTTTCTAAGTAATTTCTGATCGAAGGAAAATCCTTTGTTTGATGGATTAAAATCCTTCGAATCGTTTGATCGAGCGATTTTTCCTTCGATAATAATTAACCCTCAATATTCGACCCATAGTAAATGTGCCCCTAAATGTGAATTGTGTGATAGAACATTTACAGTGATTTACCAGCTAGGCTGGTAAAAAAAATACCAGTTGAGTAGCAACCCTAAGCTTCAAAACATAATCTTATAGCATGAAGGAAGGGCAAATTCCAGGTTATAGAGAAATATAAACTTAGAAGGCAGGCTATTGAAGCTGGAAATCTTTTGCATATATATGTTGAAAACTTTGGAACCTTATAAACGTTTGAACCATAATTGGGAACAATTCTAATTTCTCCATAACAAATGATATTATTTAGCATTCATGAATCAGATATGTATGCTTCTCAGTTCTGTCCATGATAAACATATCAATTGTAATTTCCTGAGTTGAATGTTGAATCACTCCATGGTGTGACTACAACATACATTTCATAGTTTATTCCAGCCACCTCCAGCAAAAGAAAGAAAAGAATTGTCAACGCTAAAAAAAATGTGTTTGAATGCACTTCTGAAGCTCATTTATTGATAGAGGGCGAATTTGCACTATTGCACTAACCCATGGCAATGAATCACATTTAGTATTTTAATTTATTATTCTTCTTACAGTTGGCTGAAGATCGCTAATCACTGATCGGTTGCTAGGTTACTGACTAATTGCTTATTGAAACGGAATTAATATAAAGGTGATTGGAAGCCTGTGCAGTAAGTAGTTAACAGATAAACCCTGTGGCTATTTTACATACTGTATTCATTATACATTGCATCGTTGGGCAGTAAGTGCTGGTGAACTCATTACAAGATATACAGCAGAGTGTTCTGCTTTAAAGGAGAAGGAAACCTAGTCGGCGCAAAACCCCCCCCCCCTCCCGTGTGTTGCCCACTCTCCCTCCTCCCCCCTGGCCTACCCGTCCCGCTGGGCAAATGCCCCTAACTTGTTACTTACCCTTCTACGCAGGTCCAGTCTAAGGTGTTCACCGACGCCATCTTCTTCCAAGCGATCTTCTTCCTGCTTTGACTGGCGCATGCACAGTAGGAGCATTTCGCCGGTACGATCTACTGCGCATGCGCCAAAAGTCGTCGGAAAACTTCGTGACTTTTGGCGCATGCGCAGTAGATCCGTACCGGCGAAATGCTCCTACTGCGCATGCGCCAAAACGCCGTTCAAAGCAGGAAGAAGATCGCGTGGAAGAAGATGGTGCCTGTGAACTCCGTGGACTGGACCTGCGCAAAAGGGTAAGTAACAAGTTAGGGGCAGGGGGGAGGAGGGAGGGTGGGCAACAAACGGGAGGGGGGGAGGGTTTTTGCGCCGACTAGGTTTCCTTCTCCTTTAAACCTGCCATAAGATGGCACTCTGAGTGCTGCAAGTGACTTTATTCCGCTGTGTAAAAAGCAGCATACAAATGAATACATACGTATAATGAATAGTGATAATGAATGATAATGAATACATCACTGCCTGAAAACCAGCAATCACCACAAACAAATTTTAGGTATTCATAAAGCTGTAACAACTTTGCCCCAGACTTCTCCATGCAAAAAATCTTTGGAGGGGCCCGACACTCACTGCCTCCCAAGGCCTTCCCTTGCTTGAGTACGTGTGTGCACGCACATGTGGCTATAGCCACCCCCCCGTGACTGTGGGATGTGCTTCCTCTATAGTTACATCACTGTGTAACTTAATACCGGTATGGGACCTGTTATCCAGAATGCTTAGGACCTGGGGTTTTCTGGATAAGGGGTCTTTCCGTAATTTGGATGCCCATTCCTTACGTCTACTAAAAAATAATTTTAATTTAATAATGTAATTTATACTTGGGGTTGCTAAAAGTTAGGCCCCCTCAAGTGGATGTATTTTTACTTACCTGACACCGGCCAGTGCTCAGTAAACTGCAACGGCCGGGGGTTCTGCCAGTGAGCACCACGGAGCAATCATCTTCTTCACTTTTCAAATTTCCCCGGGCAGACCCATGCACAGTAGAACGAAATAAAGTTCTGCTTTTTACTCTACTGCTCATACGCACCCACTAGCTGAAGGAAGAAGCAGGAAGAGGATTACTCCGTGGTGCTTGCTGGAAGAACCCTGCCAGTTTTGTGCCGATAGGAGCACTGGTGTTAGGTAACTTTTGGCACCCCCAAGCATAAAAGCACTTTCCTTTTCCTTTATATATTAATTCAACTCCATAGGATTGTTTTGCCTCCAATAAGGATGAATTCAATTTAGTTTGGCTCAAGTACAAGGTATTGTTTTATTATTACAGAGAAAAAGGGAATAGTTTTTAAACATTTTAATAACTTGAGGAAAATGGATACTATGGGAAATGGCCTTCCCATAATTCGGAGCTTTCCGGGATAACGGGTTTCCGGATCCCATACTTAGGTGTCCGCAAAGCACAGTGGTAAAATTCCGTCATAAAAGCAATGCTGTGAGGAACACTCACCCTGGTGGTCTAGTGGGCCGGCGGGACGCCCGCCCGCCACGTTGCTCCTCTTCTTTCTAAGTGACGGTTCCTATGGCACGCACTTCCCCTTTTTATTGGCGCTGGCGTGATGACGTCAGCGCGCAATGGTGCCAAATTCAAAGGTATTTAAAGGGGCCTTTCATATAAACTAATTGCCCATTGTTAGGTTCATCTTGTGAGAGTTCCTGGGTGCTATCCAGAGTAATCCTGTGTTCTGATTCCTGTTTTTGACCCTGCCTGACTTTCCTAATCTCTGTGATCCCGACCTCTGCCTGGTATACCGACTATTCTCATATCCGTATTCCGACCGTGCCTGTCTTGACCATTCTGATTGTACTACCTTTGACCCTTTCCTGTCTGACTTTGCTCGAATTCTGCCCGCACTGACCCGGCCTGTTTGACTACGCTTACATCTATTCCTTGAATTGTGACCTTCTGACCAAAGACTTTTTGTTTAACGATCGTGCCCCTCTGCTTGTCCAGAACCCTTAGCTTGGCTCCTTATTAAGACCTGGCGGCATCCAATTAGCCGAGGGCTCCTCCCGAGGTGAAAGGCGGCTATTAAAGGCGGAAGCAAGAGCCGAGACCAGGGAGCCTAGCATTGGTTCTGGATTCTGGGTGCCGATCGTGACAAATGCTCTGTAAAAAACTGCATCAGTGATCGCTTATTTAGACTGCTACTTATCCTGAAATTTGTCTGGTACATTATTTTTTTTTAATTGACAGGTTTATTAAGAATTGTAACTTTGCTTAAAGTGAATCGATATTAATAAAGCACAAGTGAGTTATTTAACTCACTTCAACTGAAGTAACTACTGAAATACTGTGAAGTGATTATATTTCTGTACCATCTTGTAGTAACATCTGAGAGACTGCTTTTACCACGACAAGGGTGACATGGTTATTGTTTGTACTTATACTTGCACTTGAGAAGGGTGTCCATAGTCCATTAGTGACTTGATTTATCTGGGCAGACTCCCAACCAAGATTTTTTTTATAGAACTTCCTAGTTGAGGCTGGAGACCTAGGTTTGCCAGATATGCAAAGTTATCTCATATATACTCTTGGCTTCATTGTGATGGTGGGGGGATGCTGTCTTGCATATTCAGTCCCAGGTGGTAGGATCATAAGAGACTCTGAAGGTACAGGGTTGTCTGATGTACAGAGTCTGCCTATGACAATAAGGTCCCCTCTATATATGCAGCAAAGTGCTGTAAAAATGGGTACATTTTGGGGTAAAAATGGGTACATTTAGTCATCCTTATATTTCTGGTAATACACCATTGTGGAGAAACCCATATCTTAAGCATTTTTATAGACTTGATTCTAGATACTGGATTGCAAGGGGAGTTCTGGCAGTATGACATCTAGTGAGTTGAGGCCAGAGACTGACAGTTTTTTAATCGTACCCCTTTAGATGTGTTTTGGGATAATCAGCTATTTCATGCAAGTCAAGCTCAATTCAGGCATACAATAAAAAAAACTGTACAGTATGCTGAATTCGAGGAAATATTTATAGAAGTAAACAAGACCGAATTGGCTTCTAAATCAAAAATAAAATTTCAGGAACCTCCATTTAAAAGAGCAATTATATATTTCAGTGCTATATGAGGAGACCAGTGAGGCTTCTGGTAACTCCTTATACAAGGGAGTAATCTCTCTTAGCAGAGCCGGGCAGGCGCCCTAGGCTGCCTGATGGCAGCTGCGCCGACTGGTTGAGCGCTTCTGCGCATGCGTGAAAAGACGCTTCTGCGCACGTGCGAAAAACACGCTTTTGCGCAAATTGACGCATGCATACTCGCACAGACGGGAACAAGTGAGCGGTCGGCAGAGAAGGGACTAGACATGGGGTAGGAGTAAGTACGTGCCTGGCGCCCCTCCACCTTTGCGCCCTAGGCACGTGCCTACTCCTAGTTCCGGCCCTGTCTCTTAGTGATAAATAAGTTTAATAGTTATACGTTATTACTATTATTCGTCTCATTCACTTGCTAAGATGTATCTGTCCAGGATCGATGCTTTCCCCAGGTGTAGTGTATGCAATGTAGATTTTTTTCCATTTAGTTTGGAATTGTGGTTTATTGGAGGGATGTAGTTAAGTATATTTCTGAAATTAAGAAAATTACAGTTAGTATGCCCCCCAAGATTTGTCTGTTCATGACAGTGGTTTCTGATACCCCATCCAAAAATAAAAGATTTTTATCAAAAATAGTTTCATTTTATGGCAGTAATTGTATTTCATTTAATGCGAGAATCTCCCATGGATATACTACAGTGGTTAAGTAGGGTGTTACCTTTGTATAAAGATCATACAAGTTGAGGAGCCAGCTGGCAGAATTGATGGCAGTATGGAAAGAGTGAGTATGGGGTATATAAGGCTAACCAGGGTGTTTATTGGTGAAAGACAAGTCTCAGCACTATATACTATATTAGTATAAAACAGTATCTTTTGAACAGCTTTTTGCTATAATGCGTGAGGATTGGGAAAGTTTTAATGCATTTATTAAAATGTAAATTATTGTGACATGTTATGGTGTGATGAGGCAACTAAAATGTCGAATCTCATGTTTTTGCAGTGGGTGGATATCAAAGTATACAATGCAAAAGGAATCATCTCTAAACATGACTATTTTTCTTTTGCATGCCTTTAGCCAAATACCTTTTTAGGGACTGGTTTGTATTTGAAGCCAGGATTGGGGTGGTATGAATTGTGCAATTCCTGCTAAATTCCCATCAAGGTACTTACCATTTGAAGCAATTTGTTATCAAAATGAGTACATCTGACACTTCTTATTACCTCAGGGATTATTTCTCTGAACAAATATTGTACTACTGGGCATACCCCATGAATCATATCTGATTGTAGGTTTGCCTCCACCACCCCATAAACTTATTTACACAAGGGGTGGAACACACATCACACTGCTGCACATAGATTTTTGCTATATAGAGAACCCAGATGACCACCAAAACTTTTGGACCCTTCTCTGCATGCTCCCTTTACTCAAATTGTATCAGACATAGGGCCATAGGCAGATTCAGAGTAAATGTTAACTTTTACACTAACAGAGAGTTAAAGAGCAACACTATGGGGTCGATTTACTAAAATTAGGATTTCTGTTTTTTTCACGAATGGTTTTTCTAAAACTCTAAAAATTTGAGATTTATAAAGTGTATAAACCACAAAAAACTCTAATACAAAACTGAGCCAAGTAAAGGCAGTTGAGGTCCTATAGCAGTCAGTGGGAGCTGTGATGATCCTATTGGACTTTTTGTTGACCTTTTAGAGGTTTTCAGATTTTTTTTCTGTTAGTAATTATCTGAAAAACTTAGAGGTTTTAGCGATAGGGCATAGTTCAGCATTTTTTTCCATTCGTACATTTTATAATCGGATCTTTTAATAACTTTCATGGCATTTGTGGTTTTAGAGAAATAGAGTTTAAAGAACACTTAAAACCTACATTTTCCTACCATCTATATAAGTTGGGCACCTCTTCCCCACCTAAATGGAATTGTTTGTACTGCATATATCCCCTTCATCTGCCATTGTCAGCACATTTTCCTAAAACAATTAGCAGCTTTCACCAGGCGGCCATTTTCCCTCTAAAACATCATCAATGACATTTACATCTGCAAATAGCACATTTGTACCGTAGGGTTCATGCAATCAAGAATGCAGGCTTACATAGGCAGAACTTACTTTGATAAACAGTTCTGCTAGGAATGAGCCCTGTAATGGTTAAGTTGAGCTCAGGAAAGGAGATTAGGAGAAAAAATAAGATCAAACACATAGAGCAGAGTTTCTATGGATGCCAGCAATGCCAACTCTTCATTGGCTGCTGGACTGAAGGGCATGTTAAGTCATATGAGCTGAAAAGAACTGAGCATACTCAGTAGCCAACAGCCAAAGTCAATTCCTGAGGGAGGGGACGAGTGAGTTAGAGAAAGAGAAGGAATCCTAAGTGTTTAAGTGGATGTTGCAGCTTTACTTATAACCTTTTAAAAACCAGAGTGGCAGGTATTTAAATAATTCCAAAAAGCTATTCACTGATTAAATCTTTGCTGGGGGGTTTACATGTCCTTTAATTGTGGTTTCAAAAAACTCTAAAGCCATTAAAATTCGGCCTTTAATAAATTGGCCTCGTAAGGGCAGTGAGCTCTGCAGCTTGAACCGAGAACATATTGTTTTGTGAGCTTTGCTTCTAATGTCATCTGTCCAGACCCAGAATCAGCAGTTGTTCTAATCCTTTAGTGCAATGACATAAAATTGCCCAAAAATGATGCAAATCTCTAAAAGTAAATAAGCGTGTAATGGAGAGAAAAGTGAATTTTAGCATAAAGATGTGCTTTTACTAATTTACTTGCGGCAATTGTGGGAAAAGAAAAGGCATTTTGAGATGTGTTGTCATCCACGATGACTCTTGAGCAACAAAATGTCCCATGTTTCATTGGCTCTATTATAAGGGCCTTGGGCCATTGGCTCTGCTTAGGGGGGAATAATGGTTCCTCCTTGCCCCGAGTGGACCCTTAGTTTTGTAAAGGCCAAATTCTCCCTGTAATGTAAGGCAGATCTACATAAGCGTTCCATGAGCTTAGGGTACCAGTAAAATTAGGGGACACTGTCATAGTGTGCATAACAAAAAATTCATGTCATGCCTCCGATCAATAACTACCCATTTCCACTCTAACTGGGTAACAACAACAGTCTTCTGGCCTTCATAGATTCTGTACATCAGTGGCAGTCTGCAGTCAACATAGCTACCATTGTAAGATTGCCAGATGACGAATGATAAAAAGACTGTTAAGAGGACTTCTTGCATACAGTCAGGACTGCCATCAGGGGGGCACTTTGGGTACTAAAGGGGGGCCTGGCTGTGCTGCACATTTCAAACTAGCCTGGCCCCCCTTGACAGCGCCGAAGCCATGCCTAAGCCGACGAAGAGCCGATGTCCCAAAGAGCCGAAGCCACGAAAGGAGCAGAAGTAGAAGTTCTGAAAGCCACAAAAAGACCCAAAGCCACCAAAAAGAGCTGAAGTTGAAGTTCTGTAGCCGCGAAAAGACCCCAAGTTTAAGTCCTGAAGCCAGGAGTTCAATTCTACTGAACACTAATTTGTTTTTTTATTAAACCCCTAGCTACCAATGTATTATTTTAATACTCTATAGGCCCCTGCCACCAATGATTTTTTTTAAAAAAAATATTCTTTGCTGCCCCAATGTTTCTTTTTAACTTGTAAGGGGGGCCCTGGCGCCAATGTTTGTAATGAGATTGTTACTGTAGCAAACAATCAGTTGAAATACCAGTTACAGGAGCCCCTTTGACATGGATAAATTGACTTTCGGTGTGACTTAGAATGTTTCCTGAATAACTGGTTTTCTACTAAGCCTACATTACCTATATACATGTATGGGACCTGTTATCCAGAATGCTTGGGACCTGGGGTTTTCCACGTAAGTAATCTTTCTATAATTTGGATCTCCATACCTTAAGTCTACTAAAAAAATCCTTTAAACATTATGTAAACCCAGTAGAATTGGTTTGCTTCCAACAAGGATTAATTATATCTTAGTTGGGTACTAGGGTACAAGGTACTGTTTTAATGAAAACTTTCCATTGATTCCTTTAATATAAAACCTTATAGAGCCTGCTGGTCTTATATAGTTGTAGGGGCAAGTCACATACAGTAGGCAAAAGATAGAAGCCACTTATGTTCTAATGAAGCTGGTTCTATTAGAGAAGAACGCCACGGGCGACTTTCAATGCAAGATCGTCAGTTTTGACGCAATGAGACTAATCACAGGCGTCATGTTAGATGCGCCGGATCTCAGGTAAGTAATAGGAATGTTGGATGTTGTCGCTGCGTGCATACAACACGACTGTCGGATGAAGACACAACATGCAGCATTCGCATCCGACAGTCGTGTCGTGCATCATTCGTCATTCCTATTACTTTTGGCGCATCCCACATGACGCCTGTGATTAGTCTCAGTGCATCAGAACGGACAGTATTGCATTGAAATTTGCCTGTGGAGTTCTACCCTTAGCCTGCACCTCCTGTGGAAGAACAATATTTGTTTCATAGGCGCCCTTTAAGAAATGTAGGGCCTTTTTCCTATTTCACCCTTCCGTATTGTTTTTAGGATGATGAATGAAAGTACACTGTGCAAAGATTAAACATAATTAAGGTTCTGACTGATACACATATATAAGTGTATATGATCAGTTTATCAAAGACCATATCTACTTGTATCCTTGCTATGCATCCAATTATTAATTTCTTTTACACACAAACAAACAGACAAAAGGGGAAAAATGAAATGGTACAGGTATGGGACCTGTTATCCAGAATGCTCGGGACCTGTGGTTTTCTGGATAATGGATCTTTCCGTAATTTGGGTCTTCATGCCTTAAGTCTACTAGAAATCCATTAAAACATTAAATAAACCCAATAGGCTGGTTTTGCTTCCAATAAGGATCAATTATATCTTAGTTAGGATCAAATACAAGGTACTGTTTTATTATTACAGAGAAAAAGGAAATAATTTTTACAAATTTGGATTATTTGGATAAAATGGAGTCTATGGGAGCCATTCTGTAATTCGGAGCTTTCTGGATATCGGGTTTCCGGATAAGGGATCCAATACCTGTACATAGGAATAATATAGAATGAGCAATTTATTTGGCAGGTTTCAGTATGAAAAATTGCCCATAGACTCCTATGTATTGAGAAAAAAAAGTAAAAATGCTTATTGACCGAAAAAATAATATGGAATATATTCTCTTTTTTTCTACATATTTTCAGCTCTTAAATCGGGGTCTCTGACTGTCTTTGTTACTTTTTCTCTTTTTGTTCAGGCTTCTCCTATTCTTTTCTGGACCCTTGTTCAGAGCTGCTGAACAAAAAGCTAAATAATTTTAAAAAATTAATACTAATTGTGTATTGTCTTAGAATATGAATGTCTACATCATACTAAAAGTTAATTTAAAGGTGACCCACCCCTTTAAGGGAAATTCTTTTGAGGGCAGGAGTAGGCGGTGTTAAAATCTAAAATGCCTATTTAATTGCATTTGCTTTTTAAACTCTCAGTTGAGCTGGATTGCAGGTTTGGTCAGCATTCCCAGGTTTTGCAGCAACATTGACTTGACCAGAAAAAGTGTAAGAATTTGTGCTTCTCCAGGTAATTTTATTATATATATATAATAAAATACACATATATATATATGTGTGTGTGTGTATGTATGTGTATATATATATATATATATATATATATATATATATATATATATATATATATATATATATTTATATAATATATTTTTTCTTCTTCCTGAGAACAGAACTTGTGAGCAAGGGTGGGAGAGAGCACTTCTGAGAATGCTGGGAGCAATGCATTTTAATGTCCAAAAACTGATCAAGTTACCAGGTTTTAGATTTGATAATATGATGAAAATAGTTTCCTATTTGTGGGGTGGAAGTGTGGCATAAAAATATAAAATGAACATATATCAACAAGCGAAATTTTGGTCAACATTTCGACCGTTCTCATTGTTGGTTGTTCATACAATATGGGGCAAATTTACTTAAGGTCGAATATCGAGGGTTAATTAACCCTCGATATTCGACTGCCGAATTGAAATCCTTCGACTCCGAATATCAATGTCGAAGGATTTACCGCAATTCGTTCGATCAAACGATTAAAATCCTTAGCCTATGGGGACCTTCCCGATAGGCTAACATTGACTTTGGTAGCTTTTAGGTGGTGAACTAGGGGTCAAAGTTTTTTTTAAAGAGACAGTACTTTGACTATCGAATAGTCGAACGATTTTTAGTTCGAATCGTTCGATTCGTAGTAGAAGGTCGAAGTAGCCCATTCGATGGTCGAAGTAGCCAAAAAAAAACATTCGAAATTCAACTTTTTTTTCTTCTATTCCTTCACTCGAGCTAAGTAAATGGGCCCCTATATGTATGGGATATATTATCTGGAATGTTTGGACCAGGGTTTTCATGATAAGGGATTTTTCTTTAATTTGTAACATGGTGCTTTAAGGCTACTAAAAAGCTTTTAAAAGGCTGTAAAGAAAGTGCTGCAGTTGTTAAGCAGGTTTTGTTTGAGAAAAAATAGCCTTTATTTCTTTCTTTTTATCTACCAATTAATGGTTGATCAATTAAACTTCTCACCAGGTTTTCCATTCTTTGTATGAAACCTCTTAAATCAAATGTTGTAAAGCGAGTGCCGCATGTGACTTATATCGTGCATGCGATTTGAGTGTTAAACAAAACAAAAATATATTTAAAACAAAAATGGTGATATGAGTATTTGTGGGTTTGTTGGCGTGACTCACTGCTTATCTGGTTTCCCCTTGGAATGCAGATTGCAGAATCTAAGGGGGCTGCAAACTTGGGTGGAAAATAGACTGCTTACGTGGCAGGTAATGTTTGCACCAGTGATATGGGGCATGGATTTGAAGGAGTAAGGTTTGTTATAGATAAAAGGGGAAGTAGGGATTGCAAGGGCAGGATGCCTGGTCCAAAGCTTGTCCACACCAGCATGTTTGCTATTTTGGGTGAAAATGCTGGGGAGGGACTCCCTGAATTAGCATGTATGGAGTAAACAGACTTTCAGAGCACCATGTTGGACACTCACTCTAGTACAAGAGGGGGAAAGAGTGATAGGACGGAAAGGCAGGTTGTAGTAATACAGGATATCGATGAGTGAAGGTTTTTTTCGCCATGCATAGATCCAAAGGGAAATTCCACATCACTCCATCGGCAGATTTTTTTGCGAAAATGTGAAAGTTAAAAAACGCAACAAAAAATGCCCATTGACTTCAATGCATATGGAATGGGAAAAACCACCCATTGACAATGCATTTGGAGTGAGAAAAAAACACCCATAGATTCTAATATATTTTGCTCCAAAAAAATTGCCACAACAAAAAAAGATTGCCCTCAAAAAAAGTAGCCCATAGACTATAATGAATGTTGCTATTTTGCTACAAAAGTTGCTGCCACAAAAAAAACTGCCCATAGATTTTAATGTGTTTCGCTAATCTTTCAGCGAAGCAAAACGGGGCGGATTCGCTCATCAGGACAATACAGGACTCAAATATTACAAAAGTGGATAGTATAATCTGTTGCAAGGAGCCTCTTCTGTCCTTACTATGTATTACCTTGTGTGTAATAGACATACAGATAAACCTTCCCACACTCCAGTGATTCTACCCAGAAAACTGAATTAAGGATCATTTGCAGAGAATGCTTGTCAATGGAATATTCTCTAGAAGAATTCTTAGTGGGGGTGCCACAGGGTTCTATATTCGGCTTTACTGAGTTTGCTTATAATGCCCTCCTCCAAGTCATTAATTAACAATGTATCTGTGTTTGAGTGTGACCCAAAACAATGCAGGCCAATCCAATTAATTCCATCCATAATGTAGTTTTAATTGTAGAGAGATCTGGACAAACTGGTTGAAGAAAATTGTAGAGGCTTTGGGGCTGGCTCATGCCACATTTGTTTTAGGGTGGGCTCATGTTTAGGACAATTTATTTTGTCTTTATTTTCCTTCCTTGGACATTTTTAACAAGTGGCCACTTCAAGCAATTTCACCAACACCAACAAGACATATATATGACCTAAATGTACCCGCCCAATTGAAATTGACCTGAGCATAAATGAGCCTATGAATAAGTGCCCCAACAGGCACGAAACGCGTTTATGTCCTAATACATTTTTTCAATTTTTTAATTGATTGTTTCATTATTATTGGAGGTCCTCACATGTTTTTTTGAAATGCTGAGCGTAAATGTGTTAACGAAGTTTGCTAGGAAGAAAGTAACGCTAGCGAAAGTTCGCTAGCAGAAGTTGCGCTGACTAATTTTCTCTGGCAAAACTTCGACAATTGCCAGTGTTTGTCTGCTGAGATGTAACTTTGTAACTATGTACTGATTAGTAAATTTGCCCCTACAGTATGTACTTATATCCGTGCACTAATATACTTATTTTAAAGTGACCCTTTGGGTATATATGTACAGGGTCAGACTGGGGGGTCCGGGGCCCACCGGGACTGGTGTCCAGGGCCCCCCTCTGGCCCCCGCTACCTACTTGTTAGGAGAATCCCTGCTCGGCGCCCAGGCGGCACATCGCAAATGGCGCGCATGCGCAAACGGAAACGGCGCGCATGCGCAAATGGCGCTGCGATGCGCCGAAATGTTTTTATTATTTTTTTTAAAACTGTTTGGGAGAGGGGGACTGGCCCGTCCGACACTGTATATGTATTTACAACAACTGATTGGCTAATAACTGAATAAATATATTCAGTTATCAGCAAGCTGGTGTAGAGTGATTGTGAACTGCATATGGTTTATGGATGGCACAAATAATTTCTCGATGTCTATACCTTGACTTTTCCATAGCGGATCCAGATTTTTTTTTCTTTTACATTTTCATACATAACACATTTTTTTTTTTTGAATGTACAAATATTTTTTCTGACAATAGTGCACTGCCTTTGTTTGCTTTTGTAAATGGTTTACTGAGGGAACAGCCGTATAAGCACTTGAGTATAATGGACAACTACCAGAGATGTCCAGGTAAGTATGCTTGTCTGATGTATATTACTACAAACCACTAGCACTTTTTGAGGATGGCAAATATTGTAAAGTAACAAAATAAACTAGACCTTATTTTTTTAATATGTTTGTCTTTATTCTTGGCGCATAGGCTACATCATGTCTTCAAGTGTGTATCTAGTCCTTGTGCTCTCATTGTCACTCTTGGTGACTCTGGCATCCACCGGTATGCCAGGTGCTCCAGTAGCTGCTAATACTGGTTCCGAAGAGGTTAAGAATGCTGCCAACTTTGCCTTGGAACGCTTCAATCTTATGTCCACAAATAAACACATCTATAAACTACTAACAGTGAAATCAGCTAAAACACAGGTAATATATCAGAGATATCAAAGTTGATCTAAAACTTTCTAAGAATATGCGTTCAGTTGCTTGACCATACCTATGTAAGATATAAAGATATTACAAATCACATGGGTGCTCCAAGGCCAAATAAACATGCATGCGGTTAACTGCAGAGCGACCTTGTTACCCTTGTTAGGGAGCAGCAGCAGAAGAAGTCCGCAAAGGGGTCCTGTCCTTACCACCTGCTCTGTTCCATGTTATTACTGTTTATTCTGCTCCTGTTCCCTGTATAACATCCTGGTTCTGACTCTGGCTTGTTCCCGGCCTTCTTGAGTTTGACTCACGATTCTGCTCCTGTGATCTGGTTCTGACCCAGCCTGTCTATGTCCAGCTCCTTTCTTACTGGCTTCTTCGCCAGAGTATATGTTTGGTGCCCTTGCCTGCCCCTGTGTGTGTATTTGATTCTCGTGTGATAAGTCCTGGCAGCACCCAAGTAGCTGAGGGCCAGGTCCAAAGCCAAAGTTGGTTGTTATAGGCAGAAGACATGTCTAAACAAGAATCCATTCACTTCCCTGGGGGTTTGTGTTTAACGTATGTGACAATAAATCCTTGTAAACTGCATAAAAGGTGCTGATATACCAAATTAATATTTTTAATAAAGTATCTCTCTATAAACAGTCAATTGAGCAATATCATTCATTTGCAGGTTGTTGCTGGAAGGAACTACATTTTGGAGATCATTATCGGTGCAACAAATTGCCAGAAAAATTCTCACTATAATCTACAGGCCTGTAAATTGACACTAGGCGCTAATGCTAAGGTACAAAGTTGGAGACCTGAAAAAAATTCATCCAATTATTTTTCTTACGTTTTCAGTTTAGAACCGATGGCAGAACCTGAATATTTTTTTAAATTAATGCAAACCAGGATATGGACAAGTCACTTTAATTGTTTTAAGTACACTGGTGGAGATTTAGGCGTTTTTCCCCCATATTGAAATTAAAGTACATGTAATATGAGAGTTTATTTCCCCATATACATTAATAGTCATGTGATCACTAATTTGTATGCACTGGTCACTGTGAGTTAGTATTAGACACACTAGTTACTTTACCGACTTATATTGTAAATAATATTCAATGATTTTATCTGGGTAAAAGTATGAGTCCTATAAGGGGGTTACTGTACTTTTTGATCTGTATTATATTCAAAAAATATTAGTTGATGCCAGTAGAAGCAGCCAGACTGACTCTGGTGTTCAGTTTTATGATTACACCAATAGTGCTTAAATATACATTGTATGCACAAATCATTTGTACCGTACTAAACGTCCTTTATTTCTATTTTGCTGTTACAGTTGCAGAACTGCACATTTGAAGTTTACGTTTCATGGAATAATGTGATGTCTCTTTCAAAAAGTACCTGTAAGACCTTGTGAAACCAACTACAGAGCTATGAACTAAATATCGCTTGCTTGTCTGTAGAATTTGATTCACATTCATTAAATTACACTGTAAATCAATGGGATCGTTCTCTATAATAAATGCAGAGCAATAATAATGAATTTTGAATCATATTGCCCTATCTTTGTACTTTTCTGTTTTCTTGAAATCTGCACTTTCATTTACATTAAAATCATTTAGCGCATCAATATTTGAGAGACTTGATATTTATTGGAAGCCCAGTTCAGTTAGACAGAGCTCACAAATCCTGAGCATACATTGGAAAACCAAAATAGGCATGGAAGGAGTTTCCCTTCCAAGACATTGACCTGGCATTGGTGTTGATGGGATAACAAACATTTATACCTTGGAACTTTGCATATAATCTAGTTAGGCTTCATGGTGACAAACGAAACAGTCAAAATTCCTAGAAAACTCAAGAAAATCCTCATCGCTTCTTTGTTTGAGAGACTTGGTGTAGGTCGGTGTTTTTCTAACTATTTTGATTCAAGACCACAGCCATGTTCAATATTTGGTCAGGCACCATCTAATAACAAGGTTACAGATACTGTTTAACAATATAACATGGCTATATGAGCCTTTAAATGCTATCAAGAATATCTAGGACAGGAAATAACAGTTCCCACCCTAAAGGTGGCAAAACATGGGCAGATTTAAGCAAGGGATTCGGCCAATCAGACCAACTTGGCAGCTTATCAGGTGTGCCTGACAATGAGGCCCCTTTCTTTTTTTTTAAGAAACTGCCACTCAATATGGAAAAACTTTACTTTCTGGAAAACCATGAAATTGAAACATTACATTAATTTGTATGGATTTTGGTACCGTTGAATGAGAAGTTTCCAAGCCAACTCAGTGATTGTGATTAGATTTTCTTTGATTGCCAACTCATTTTTTTCATCTATTATCAGAGGATTCTTCTTTTTTTATGTATTAGGTTGGGGTGCTGAAAATGATTTTTTTTTTCAAACTTTTAATGAGATGTGAATTGTTAGAAAGCCAATCCATCATGAAAGGGACAACCAGAGGTATACAGTACCAACATGTAATTTACACTACACACCAAGCTGATTCCTAAGTTTAGTCCGAGAGGAACAGGGGTTATGTAAAGTATACTGCATGTAGTTCTTTTATTCTAAGCCACCTTGCCTTTCAAATAATTCATATAAGACAATAGTTTTATTAAATTCCAGATTGCTTATATGGACTTTTCCGATGCTTCCAAGTTACATGTTTCCCCATGGGTAAAAGAAAAGCTTCCACTGGGAAGTGGGTCTAGGATTCAGCTGTTATAGCTTTAGAGAGCAATCTTCTAATGGAAGCAGTAACACAGGGCTGTAGATATGGAGCTGTCTAGGGTAGGGCTTTGAAAAAGCCTATAATCGGCGAAACGTGCGTCAGGCACTGTAGCTGCGCCGCTTAGTTCTTTAGAAGTTTATGATAGGGGAAAAGAGAACCGCAACGGAAGCTTTATAGCGGGAATGAGAAACTTAGGGAGGTGGAACGGAGGAAATCGTTATCACGTGGGGGGTTTGGAATCCAATTGAGCACACATATAGCCACTCTGTCAGTACAAGGTGTTGCTTTTTTAGTGTCTATGGAATAGGCCATATAACATAGGTGCCTCTGAGAGGACACAGTGTTAGTTAAAAACAATTTTGCACACTGTACTGTACAGTGGTTGACTATATTACCATTACAATATACAGGGCTACGTGTCCTGAATTTTATACATAGCGCAATTCAGATCACTCGTGTGCTCAATGGAGACTGTTACAGATCAGTTTCATTCCTAAACCCACCCTCAAGAGAGAATTTAAAGGCCTGACCTAAAGATCAACTCTTACCAAATTATTAACTCCACATCTACCCTCTCACTATACCACTGTTACAATTGCTCACTAATGTTCTCTATGTACCCCTTTCTTACCAACAATTCATTATAGGGCAATTGGGTGATGTAGGATCTCGAAGGAAACAGTCTAACGAATTAATTACGCTGTAATCACCTACATACTAGATCGAATCTCCACCCTCTCTTTTTAATTGTTTTTTAAGTGGTTTTATCAATTAATTCCCTCTCACAATTTATGAATTTTTAGGATTCAATAAAAGTTATATTTTATCAGGTTTCTCATCCATGGGTCGTGTCGTGGGTCCAATCATGTATCAATGTCCACAATAAGCACCTCGCACTTTAAAAGTTTTTTATTCCACAATGAATTTCACAAGATTTTTCACTTTATTAATTCTATTTTATTAATTACAAAAGTAATCTTCACAAATTAACACAATCGATTTATTCGATTTATTCACGATGAATTAGTTGATCACAACGTCTTCTGAAGACACAATCACGTACACAAATTTGCAAATAGATTATGCAACGCCATATACTGCTTTCTTTTTGTCTCTCTCTTTGAGCACTGAAGCAATTTCTCATTTATAGGAGTTGTCAGCACATCTATACCTAGTGGTTCATCGGCTCTCGGTTAAGGGACTTCCTTAGGGAGCGACATTTGGTTAGAAGGTGCGGCAAATACCAATTTCTTTTACCCTAAAATAAACCCCCTAGTAAAGGAGAACTAAACCCTAAAAATGAATATAGCTATAAATGCCATATTTTATATATTGAACTTATTGTACCAGCCTAAAGTTTCATAGTTACATAGTTACATAGTTAAATTGGGTTGAAAAAAGACAAAGTCCATCAAGTTCAACCCCTCCAAATGAAAACCCAGCATCCCTACACACACCCCTCCCTACTTTTAATTAAAATTCTATATACCCATACCTATATTAACTATAGAGTTTAGTATCACAATAGCCTTTAATATTATGTCTGTCCAAAAAATCATCCAAGCCATTCTTAAAGGCATTAACTGAATCAGCCATCACAACATCACCCGGCAGTGCATTCCACAACCTCACTGTCCTGACTGTGAAGAACCCTCTACGTTGCTTCAAATGAAAGTTCTTTTCTTCTAGTCTAAAGGGGTGGCCTCTGGTACGGTGATCCACTTTATGGGTAAAAAGGTCCCCTGCCATTTGTCTATAATGTCCTCTAATGTACTTGTAAAGTGTAATCATGTCCCCTCGCAAGCGCCTTTTTTCCAGAGAAAACAACCCCAACCTTGACAGTCTACCCTCATAATTTAAGTCTTCCGTCCCTCTAACCAATTTAGTTGCACGTCTCTGCACTCTCTCCAGCTCATTTATATCCCTCTTAAGGACTGGAGTCCAAAACTGAACTGCATACTCCAGATGAGGCCTTACCAGGGACCTATAAAGAGGCATAATTATGTTTTCATCCCTTGAGTTAATGCCCTTTTTTATGCAAGACAGAACTTTATTTGCTTTAGTAGCCACAGAATGACACTGCCCAGAATTAGACAACGTGTTATCTACAAAGACCCCTAGATCCTTTTCATTTAAGGAAACTCCCAACACATTGCCATTTAGTGTATAACTTGCATTTATATTATTTTTGCCAAAGTGCATAACCTTGCATTTATCAACATTGAACCTCATTTTCCAGTTTGCTGCCCAGTTTTCCAGTTTAGACAGATCACTTTGCAAAGTGGCAGCATCCTGCATGGAACCTATAGTTCTGTATCAATAGCAGCAATGATCCAAGACTTTAAACTTGTCATAGGTGGTCACCATCTTGGAAAGTGTCTGCTCAGTGGGCTCTGAGCAGCTGTTAAGAAGCTAAGCTTAGGGGTTGTAGCAAATTATCAAGCAGAAAATGAGGTTGGCCTATAATATAAGATGATGCTACAGGGCTGATTATTAAAATCTGATGCTAGGTGGTTTCTGTGCTGCCATGTAGTTATTATCTGTATTAATTACTAATCAGCCTTATATTGTGACATTTCTATTCTATGTGTACTGTATATTGTGAGTGGGTCCCTAAGCTCAGTAAGTGACAGCAGCACAGAGCATGTGCAGTGAATCTGCAGAAAACAAGATGGGGAGCTACTGGGGCATCAGAGACACAGATCTTCACTGCAAAAGGACTGTGGTTGCCTAGGGCTGGTACAGAAACCCAAAACATAATGTACAACATTTCTAGCTACTTCTTTAGTTAAGCTTAAGTTCTCCTTTAAGGACAATGTCTCCACACTGACAGCCTGGCCCCTGATCTCTAGTGGTAAAGTGACCTTCATAGTAAGCAACCAATATTTATGAACACCGTGGTCAAGAATATAATAAAAGTAACATTCCCTTTGATGGCTTAAGTAGTGTAATGGTTACATTCAGGCCCCTTAAATTGTACAAAGGGCCTTTGCTGATGTATTTGTAGGATAGCTATATGGTTCTCAGAAGAGAAAACATTAGAGAGGCCAGTTATCAAAATTAACATGACTGATCTAGACTAAACCCTTCCTAATATACATCACCTCCCCCAATTCTTCTACCACATAGAAACCGAAATCCTGCAAGTAGGTTCCTACTACTAAATAGGAGCAATATCCTGCTTGGAATTATACATTATAACAAATACATCATTGAAATTGGGAACTGGGGAATAATTGGAAAAAAAAGATATTGTAAAAGCAAGTAGCCTTATGTGATGTGTCATTAGAAGGAGTCAGGCGAAAGAACTGTAAAGTGATTACTTACTGGCCAAGGATCAACATGACGCTCACTTCTGAGGGAGAATGCAAGTCTGTTCATTAACAACGGTTCAGCCCTTATCTATAAAGGAAATACATTTTTTTATGCACATCATCTTTTACAGCAAAAGGCCATCATCCACAGAGTTTATTTTAAAGGAAAACTATACCCCCCAAACAATGTAGGTCTCTATAAAAAGATATTGCATAAAACAGCTCATATGTAAAACCCTGCTTCATGTAAATAAACCATTTTCATAATGATATACTTTTTTAGTAGTATGAACCATTGGGTAATCATAAATAGAAAACTGCCATTTTAAAAAATAAGGGCCGCCCCCTGCGATCGTATGATTCACGGTGCACACAAACAATCTAAACAAACCATACTTGTTAGGTCACATGAGCCAATTAACAGACAGAGTTCCGTATTTTGCTTCCACACTTATTCCTGTTACAGTTAGAATAGTAGTATTTCTGGTCAGGTGATCTCTGAGGCAGCACACAGACCATCACAAAATGGTGGTTCACGGCAAGAGATGTAAAAGGGCAATATTTACTTAAATATATATAGCAGTTTGGTAAGATTCTTCAATATGCCACTTAATATGATGTAAACTATCTGTTGCTTAAGTGTTCATTATGGGGGTATAGTTTTCCTTTAAAGGGGTTGTTCACCTTGAAACATCTAGTTGTTTTCTGATAGATCATCATAAATAACTACTTCTTCCAATTACTTTCTATTTGTCACCATTTTTCTAATAATGAAGTGTAAAGTGTCTTTTTTCACCTTCTAAAGCAGCTCTGGGAGGGGGGGTCGCCGACCCTGTAAACAGTTCTAAATTGATATATTTAGTTGATACATTTCTTATCATTATCCCTGCAGTCTCTGGGTTTCATTACAGGCAGCTGGCAGAATTGATACAATAATTGCTAAAACTAAATGTTGCAAAATTGTAACAGTTCAGAATCTGCACCTGAATTACTAAGCTGCCAGACTCAAACACCAGAGACATTCTACTTTAAACTTAGATTTTAGAAAAACAGTAAAAAATAAATAATGGAAAGTAAATGAAAAAAGTCTTTATTTCTCGGCAACAATCTGAAAACAACTGAACTGAAAAAAAGTGTTTGGAAGGGAACCTACCCCGTTAAGCAAATTATTATCATTCTTAAAAATTATTTCCTTTAAAATGCAGTTTCTGGGAGAAATCAGTTTCCTGTACCAGACTGCTGTGTAGCACAATGTCATGTCAGAATAAAGTAAGCTCTGGGGTCTTCTCTATTTAGGTGTCTAGAAACTACAACAAGAAAACATTGTAATAAAAGCAAAGTTTATCAAGGTATAATTCAAACCTTAAATAAATTGATTGTTTCTACCTTTCCACTATTATCATGTGAAAGATGCAACCTATACTAATTATGAGCTGCCCCATCAAATACAGAGATGTCAATTTTTTCTGGAAATTATTTTGGCCACCACCCATATCCATACCCTGTGACCTCATTCACACACCCTGCCCAGTATATAAATCAGGGAAACTCTACAATACAGGATGAGCTTGTTTTGTTTCACAACCTGCAAACTCCACCGCAGTTTTACACTATTTGCTTCACCCTAAAAAAGAGTGACTAAAAGAGTCAATGAAATACACTGAGATCATAAGAGCAGTGTGTGTAATTTTTGTCTCAATATAAGATGTGTGGTTGCATTCTCAACTAATAAAGGTTTTATTAGTCAAATTTCATAGGTTGCTGTTGTTTTTTTAAAGGGATCCTGTCATTGGAAAACATGTCACGCATCATTTAATAGTGCTACTCCAGCAGAATTCTGCACTGAAATCCATTTCTCAAAAGAGCAAACAGATTTTTTTATATTCAATTTTGAAATCTGACATGGGGCTAGACATTTTGTCAATTTCCCAGCTGCCCCTCGTCATGTGACTTGTGCCTGCACTTTAGGAGAGAAATGCTTTCTGGCAGGCTGCTGTTTTTCCTTCACAATGTAACTGAATGGGGCAAATTCACTAAGATGTGAAGTTGCGCCAGGCGCAACTTCGCCAGGCGTAGTTTCGCCAGCGCTCCGCAAATTCACTAAAATCCAAAGTTGCGCTCAGGGGTAGCGTAAGGTTGCGAAGTTGCGCTAGCGTTGATTCGCTATGTAAAGCGAAGTTACGCTAGCGAAGGCTAATTTGCATACGGTGCCAAATTCAAATTTCAATGGAGGAATACATATCAGCACTACAAATGCCAAAAAAACCTTCAAATCATCAAATAAAATTTTTATTTTGCCCTACACATGTGCCCACTGTCTAGGTAAGTTGAGTCAGGAAATGTAGGGGGGAAGCGTTTTTTGGGACTTAGAAAAAATTTTGACTTTTTTTGAAACAATCCCTATCTACTCTATTGCGCTTCGCCAGGTCTGAGGTGGCGAAGGAAGTCTAGCGTAAAAGGTAGCGTTCAGTACACTGCGCAAGTTAGTGAATTTGCATAGTTATGTCGCTAGCGAAAATTCGCCTGGCGAAACTACGCCAGCGTTCGTTAGTGAATTTGCGCAGTAACGAAAATGCCAAGCGCTAGCGAATTAACGCTAGCGTTCGGCGCTTCGGCGCTTAGTGAATTTGCCCCTATGTGTCTCAGTGGGACATGGGTTTTTACTATTGTGTGTTGTTCTTAGATCTACCAGGCAGCTGTTATCTTGTGTTAGGGAGCTGTCATCTGGTTACCTTCCCATTGTTCTTTTGTTTGGCTGCTGGGGGGGGGGAGGAGGGTGATATCACTCCAACTTGCAGTACAGCAGTAAAGAGTGATTGAAGTTTATCAGTGCACAAGTCACATGACTTGGGGCAGCTGGGAAATTGACAATATGTCTAGCCCCATGTCAGATTTCAAAATTTAATATAAAAAAATCTGTTTGCTCTTTTGAGAAATGGATTTCAGTGCAGAATTCTGCTACAGCAGCACTATTAACTGATTCATTTTGAAAAAATATTTTTTTTCCCATGACAGTATCCCTTTAAGGTAAACTTTTACAGGCTGCTTTTTAATGGATGCATCTGAACCAATACGTTTATCAACACAATACAGAGCAAGCATGGAGGTATATACCATGTACTATTTGGTGTTAGTACTCTGGTGTATTCTGAAGTCCATGGAGAATTGCAGCTGCCTCACTTTTTTATTTTAGGATGGAGAGAATTCTATCCAACAACCTTTCCTGTTGTTTAATTTCTATGTTTTGCTCTAATGAATTGATATTTATTATTACAATTGTGTGTCCTAATTGTTGTCGGCAGATATGATATGAATGTTGCAGTGTATTATAATATTTTAAGACCCTTCTATTGCAACTCTGTATCTTTACACTGGACTTGGAAGGTCAGATCCAAAGCCTATACTAAACCGAATAATGATAGGTTAAATCAGATTAATTGCCTTCAGGACAATTAGTGCTAATATAAAGCCATAAATGCAGATATGACTTTCCAATTTGCATTTGCTCTTCATTCGTTTAATATTATAATGAACCTTGTGAGTCCTAGATCTTTATTAATTCCGACATTCAGGAGAAGTATACAGTATGTATGACTGGAAGGGTGCTGCTTGATGAAGCCCATCATATGGCTGAAGAATTCCTTTCCCGCTACAACAAACAGAGGTTGGCTTGTGTGAGATTTTTCTGTTTGAAGAAGGGTAAACTTGGTTATTTACCCACTTCATAGCTCAATATATCCCTAAATTATATTTTTGCCCATCTTAAGGGTTTAGCAGGGTTGTCTGCTCTGGAAGCTGCACTTTATAGTCCACCAAGCAGCAATAGAACATTTTTATTCTAGGGGTTTTTCCTATTTCACCCTCTTGAACTATTCTCAAATTTCTTAAATTAAAGTGAACCTGTCACCCAGACACAAAATTCTGTATAATAAAAGTCCTTTTCAAATTAAACATGAAATCCAATTTAAATTTTTTATTAAAGCATTCATAGCTGTTGTAAGCTCATTTAAAAATCTCCGCTGTCAATGAAATATTGTCTGCCCCTCCTCTATGCCTTAGGCATAGACTGCCTGCTTGCTATAATTATGAGTTCCCAGACTGAAGGAAACAAGATTCAAATAATTTAAATCATGTAATTAAAGTTAATTGCTTGATTAAAGGAAAACTATACCCCCAAAATGAATACTTAAGCAACAGATAGTTTATATCAAATTGAATGACATATTAAAGAATCTTACCAAACTGGAATATATATTTACATAAATATTGCCCTTTTACATCTCTTGCCTTGAACCACCATTTTGTGACTCTATCTGTGCTGTCTCAGAGATCACCTGACCAGAAATACTACAACACTAACTGTAACAGGAGGAAGTGTTGAAGCAAAAGGCAGAACTCTGTCTGTTAATTGGCTCATGTGACCTTACATGTGGTTTGTATGTGTGCACAGTGAATCGTACGATCTTAGGGGTGGCCCTTATTTTTTAAAATGGCAATTTTCTATTTATGATTACCCAATGGCACATACTACTAAAAAAGTATATTATTATGATAATGGTTCATTTACATGAGAGACACTGGACATCTTATTGAAAAATTATCCACTCTTATTTGGTTGGACACATATCACTGGATTTCCATGGATGTTAAATCCTTATACTCCATGATCCCACATAATATGGGTATACAAGTCATTTCAGACACTTTGAGGGAATCACATTCCCACACACCAGATTTCATTCACTTTATTTTATTGGTCCTTGAATTTTTATTAACACACAATTTCTTCCACTTCGATGGGGGTTACTAACTCCAGAGACGTGGCACTGCCATGGGGGCATCCTTTGCCCCTTCGTATGCGAACCTCTACATGGGCCGCTGGGAGCAGTGCCATGTCTATGGATGTGCTAACCCCTTTCGTGATCACATCATTTGGTATGGCAGGTATATCGACAACCTGCTATTCATATGGAATGGTCCTTTGAGTTCAATTGATGAGTTTCATCAATACCTCAACACAAATCAATATAATCTCCAATTATCACTCGAGCATCACAATGACACAATCACGTTTTTAGATCTAACCCTAAGAGGGAATACATGTATTAAATCAATCGACACGGAAATTTTTAGGAAACCTACGGCGGGCAACACAATTTTAAAATATAATAGTTGTCACCCCCAAACAC
The DNA here is from genome assembly GCF_017654675.1 of Xenopus laevis. Classification (NCBI taxonomy): domain Eukaryota; kingdom Metazoa; phylum Chordata; class Amphibia; order Anura; family Pipidae; genus Xenopus; species Xenopus laevis. Next base: position 36,566,696 of record NC_054379.1, on the reverse strand, counting down.
ACCCTGAACAGCATCCCTTACAGTCAGTTTGTTAGGTTCAGGAGAAACTGCAGTCAGGAGGCCATATTTGATCGCCAATCACACCAATTAGGGCATAGATTGCAAGATAGAGGATACCCTAAACACCTCATAAGGAGTGCACATGAGAAAGCTAAAACAGCACCGGTATCGGGGAAAGAAAAAAGAAGGCTAATCCAGGACCATTCAGATCACACCAAGCCACAAAAACAAAAAATGTTCTTTGTCACGGAATATAGTGAGGAATATGATCAAATTTGTAAGATCATTAAAAAATATTTACCTATATTGGAGGGTGATATAAAAATGTCTGAAATTTTGGCTCAAACCGAGGTCAAATGCGTTCCAAGAAAGGCCCCCACCTTAGGTAAAATGCTGGCACCTAGTCTAGTCTCATCTGCTCCATCCAACTTGGCGGACAATTGGCTAAGGGTAAAAGGTATATACAAATGTGGGGCCAATACCTGCAAGACATGCCAAGTCATCTCTATTGGACCGGAGTTTAAATCCAATGTGTCAGGGCAAGTCTTCAAAAACACAGGGTTCCATAACTGCAATACCAGAAACGTTGTATACCTCCTAGAGTGCAGCCACTGTAATAAACAGTATATGGGACGTACATCCCGCATGCTGAAAGAAAGGATAAGGGAGCACATCAGAAGTATTACCAATAGAGAAGAGAGCACCCCGGTTGGCAGACACTTTAAAACATGCTCACCCAATGGTCTAAAAGACCTAAGGGTGAAAGTTATTGAAAAGGTACGGGTCCCCATCAGAGGAGGTGATATTATGTATAGATTAAACCTCAGAGAGGCTTTCTGGATCCTCAAATTGGATACTAGGATCCCTAATGGTCTAAACTACAGACATGATATTAGCTATTTATATTAGAGATGTTAACACATTGACTTTCATCAAAACAATAAAGTGAATGAAAGATAGCCTAGTCAAGATGGGTGCATGTGACACGCTATATCTAGGCAGAAACTTTTTCAGCCTCCCCGTTAAAAACGACCCCTTTAGGAGGGGGAACGTATCAGAATCATCCTCGCTACAATATTTGTCCCTACAGTTTGTTTGGCTTTTAATTAATGAATATTGTTTCAAAGAATTCTTTTTAATTGTTTCACTTTGTTTCAGTTTTTAATGGATTTAAATAAAGGTGTAGTTTTATTGAGAGCCCACTAGAGGGCACTAGTACCTTTTGTATAAAAACCCAGCTGTTGCTAGTGAACTGCTAACCTATGACTAAGGGATAACTCCCGAAACGCGTTAGGTCTTTCCAGCAGGAACTCCAATAAACCCCATTTTCAGAAGTGCCGTCTGCTTTTCGATTTTTGTGTGTACAGTGGGGACACTGTCTGACTGAGCACCTGGCCTGAGGGGAGAGCGGTGAGCTGTTTGCGGTCCTTTTTTTGCTCTTTTGTCTACACATTTACATGAAGCAGGGTTTTACACATGAGCTGTTTTACTCGGTATCTTTTAATAGAGACCTACATTGTTTGGGGGTATAGTTTTCCTTTAAGTGCTTGATTAATGCTATAAAATAGGATTTTTAATAATTTTTTTTGGGTGACTTCCCTTTTAACAAATCGGTTTTATCTCGTTTGCATCATTTCAGACTTATGAACAATTAAGGCAGGCAATTTTATGAGCACTTCTATGGGGCTTTAAATTCTTCTTGATGAGATTACACAAGTTTTATTATCTCTTTTGCTAAACAAGGCAAACGGGGAAATTGAAGTAACTGTATGTTTGGTCCTTGTGATTTAGACAATTAGAATACCAGTGCCCTTTAAGAAAGGCTGAAGCCTTTCATTTTGGTAAAATGGCGAAACAAATGATTAGAATGTATCAACTTGCTACAAAACTACGCTGAAGTTGTCAACATGTTAAAAAAGTAAGATTTCACTCTTCTGGTTTCACAAATCCTATCTTGCTGGGGTGCAAATTATTTTTCCACAAATGATTCTCCTAAAGCTGATATCCAATCTGAATCCCCAAAGAAGCAGCAAGTGGATTTGGTTGTTTATGGAAACGTAATCAAATATTGCTGCTAATATCATACAGGGCAAGGAATTGTATGAAATTGTAGATGCAATGTAACATAATGTTATGTATATATATACTTATATCTACCTGTATATTTCCTAGAATATTACAGGAAACATATGGAAGCCCTGCAAAGATTACAGCTAATTGTTTGGGCCACTGTATGAGACACATATATACCTTGGACAAGGTTACTGGAATCTGATATGAGAATGTGTGTCATGGCTTCAGTCACAAGTTATTTGCCAAGGAGATTACTCTACTAGCTAATATGGAGCAATTCTGAATGTGCTGTCACCCAGCTGCTGGACTGGTGAATCAAAACACGGAATTGTGCCAAATATCATTGCCCATAGGTCTAAAAAGCTGGTCTAAAATCTGGTATAATCATGAAAACAACATTTTTATAGAATCTCTAATCACTGTGACAGATTACTGTAGCATATTAACCTGGGCCATAGATCTTTCCACAAACCCAAGCTTGTTTACACCTTTGTGTAAAACCCAACTAAAAATGTAGTTTTGGTGCATTACTGGCCTGTGAAATATTATGCACAAAGTCAGGCTTTCTTTTATGGTGATGGGATGGCACACAGAGCTTTTTGTCACCACCACTTAATCTCCTCCAGTGCAGGCAACAAAACATCCAAAAATACCTTTCAGTTGGTGTCAGTGCGTGACAGGGGCCAGTATTACAAATTTGCCAAAAGGGGGGTTGTGGGAGCACTAAAAAGGCTAAATAAAAGTATATTAAGTATAATGGATGTGCGCATTCCCTAGTCCCCTGTCTCATAAGTAATTCAGTATAAATGCAAGTGCATGTGTTTACAAAACAGGGGTTTTTAGTTACAAAGTTATGATCATAAAGTTGATAAGCCACCATACCATGTCAAGGTAAACCCCATACGGTGGTCCCTAACTATTTACCTCTGGTCATAGTATAAAAAGTATTTTACTTCTCTGCATAGTAGCATTCCTTGTAGTTAGTGTATCCAGAACCTTGGTTTCAGTCTGAGGGCTAAATCCTCCCCCGCCACTATGTGGCTTTTAAGAGAGAGAGATTACCTAAACCAACGCCCATTTTTAAAAGCATGAGACAGCCATTAGTTTAAAGGGGGGTACAGGGTGCTACAAACCACATGAAGCTCAGCCACAGCTTCTGGCTACAATACAATCTACAAAAAGGGGGGTTGTGGGAGCACTCAAAAGGCTAAGTTAAAGTATATTTAAGTATAATGGAAGTGCTACTTTTCAGTGCAGGGAATGTGCACTGAAAAGTAGCACTTCCATTATATAGTGGATAACGTACCCCCTACTGTAGTTTATAAAGATATTATAAGTCACCTCGGAGTTATGTGACCATATAAAAGCACGAGGCCGCAAGCCGAGTGCTTTTATACAGGTCACATAACTCCGAGGTGACTTCTGATATCTTTATAAATTTAAGTAGGGGGTACATTATGCATTATAATCTACAGTTTTTGCATGTCTTACATCCTGGCTTTCATGTATGGTCTATAAATGCTACAGTATGTTTTGTGTCTATTAACCCTATTTGTTTCCCCTGTGTGTGTTCACCTTATTTAATGTTGTTTTTTTGTGTTTGCCTGTACTTCCTTTTTGTTTGTTCCTTTTATTTGTATTCCATTTGATTTTGTTTAGCTTTTTTTAGTTTTACCTGCCTTGGGTGAGATCATCAGCTCTGCCTTTTTACCTGCCTTGAGGAAAAGCAACACGAGTGAGACTGGACACGGGGGATGGGAGGGGCCGCTGAACCTTAGAGGGAGAGAGAGACTTTGCCATGGTGGGAGGGGGAGCGAGAGACTGTGAGGAGGAGAAAGAGCTATAGAAAAGGCATAGGACAACGCATGCAGCAAAGGTATTTGTGCGCAGCATGTCCTAAAATGCGTTCCGTAGGAGAGGCATCATGGGTGGGCGGAGCGAAGCAGGAAACCGGAGACGGAGGGGCTGGGAGAGAGAGACCTGAAAGTAAAGTAAGAGCGACGATAGTTGAGAGGGACAGAAGCAGCGCGCCTGTAAAGTAAGAGAGTTATGTGTGGAAGACAGGTGGGGGGGGTTACGAGTGGAGAGAACGTTGCAGGGAGAGAGCAGCAGCTGCAAGTGCTGTCACTTTAAGCTTCGGCGCGTTCTGACGCCAGAACGCGCCGTTTATAGGGATATAATTTACAGTCTGGTCCCATAGGGAAATGACCAGACTGTAGATTATATAGTGAATAAAGTACCCCCTCTTGTAAAATATAAGGATATTATTAGTTACCGAGGAGTTTCATGACCATATAAAAACACGAGGCCGAAGGCCGAGTGTTTTTATACAGGTCATGGAACTCCGAGGTAACTTCTAATATCCTTATATTTTACAACTGGGGGTACTTTATTTATTATAATACACAAATTTTAGTGAGTCATGTGACAGAAATGACATCACTACTCACCGTTTATAAGGATATAATTTATAGGATATTCATTGCTTTTGTGTATTATATAGATATATAGAGAGAACAGGAGGAAAATGTAATAATAGGAAAAATAGGAATAGGTAGGTGACATGTTGAAGCATAACACTGTTTGTTCTGCTACCAAACTCCTAACTAATATGATGACTTCAGTGACCAATATCTGATAAAGGTTTGATCAGATATTAGCTGGGATGGCTTAAAAGTACAAGAACCCTTTCCCTATGGTATTATTGTATTAAAAATTATTTTTAAAAAAAGTTTTCTATACATTATTTGGCCATTAAGAAATATTGTGCCTGAAATGAGAAAAAATATTCTCAAAAGTCTAATTTTAACAATTTTTTATTAATGTATCCTTTCTGCCTTTTTTATGAAGAGTTTAGGAAGGGAGAGCTACTTAGGGGCAGATTTATCAAGGGTCAAATTGACAATTTAAATTTCGAGTTTATTTTTGTGTAATTCAGCTAGGGAATAGTCCAAATTACATTTGAATTTAAAAAAATTCGAATTTTGAAATGTATCATGTACTGTCCTTTTAAGAATTCAAATTTGACTATTCGCCATCTAAAAACGGCCAAATTGGTGTTTTAGCCTATGACCTCCTACAGTCAATTTGGAGTAGTTTGGTGGACTTTTGAAAAAAATAATTTTATAATACATTTTTTCGTGAAAAGTCTATCCTATTCACTGGAATTTAAAAATGTTAAATTTTTAATAAATTTAAATTGGTTGTTTTTTTCGAATTTCGAGTTTATGGGAGTTTTTATAAACTCCCATTAACTCTAAATTCGACCCTTGATAAATATGCAGCTTAATGTTTGGTCCTTGTAAGGTAGATACTTTGAGGTTCAGAACCAAAATTAGAAAAAAGTTGTCTCTGTCCAAATATTTATGGGCCTAACTGTAGTTAATCTAATTATCAACTTTTCAGCAATATGAAGTAGCTTTAGTTTCCCTGTTTGCCCTGGGTAGCTAAAAAATAATAAACATAGATGTTTTGTAATTAAAACAATAGGTAAAAAGTATGTTCAAACGTAATTCATTGCACAGGTTTTGAATAAGGGAATATGATATGATGACAAATAAAATGTATATATATACATATATATAGACAAATACAAGAGTCCTCTGCACTCAACCCATTATCAATATATTTAAGACAGCGACATTTTGTACATACTGCTACTGAAAAATGCCTTACCCTTTAAACAAAAGGGATTGTTTGTCCATAAATTGCAATATATTTAAGCTGGCCAACTACGTCAAAGTCATCCCATATCTGGCCAGTCCTATGCTCAATTTTCATTTGATTCATTAAGAATTCTATTGCTTCATTATACATTTTACAAAGGGACTAAGTTTTACCTGCAACTTACTTGCTGCTTTCAAAGTAAAACTCACAAACTTATATATACATATACATATATATATATATATATATATATATATATATATATATATATATATATATATATATATATATATATATATATATATATATACATATAACTAGATAGGTGCACTCAGATAGCCATGTTAATGCCTAGGTGCTGGACAAAAATTCATATCTATAAAATAAAAAAAACTTCCGCACACATAGGTCTTGATAAGAGAAAAAAATCTACCAGCTTTTTTTCACTTATCAAGACCTATGTGTGCGGAAGTTTTTTTTGTTTTATATATATATATATATTTATATATATATATATATATATATATATATATATATATATATATATATATATATATATATATATATATATATATATATATATATATTTTAACTGTTGTGGTTTCACAAATAGTATGTGCACCATTGCTTGGGTGCAAATTACTTTCCGCAAATGATCCTGCATGTGCAAGAAAGCAGCAAACAGCTCATTTGGTTATATTTATGGAAACTGAAGAAAATCTACTGCAAAATAATACAGAGCACAGAGTTGTATGAAATACTAGATGTCATTTTGCATTATGTTACAGTTTATATGGTGTTCTTTACCTAGAATATTACAAGAAAATTGTATCTGAACTCGACAAAGATTACAGCCCACTGCTACAGGCCACTGCACAAGACACCAAAATACCTTGGAAAAAGGTCACTGGAATCTGATATGAAAATGTTGATCCAGCTTCAGTCACAAGTTATTTGTTGAGGACATTATGCTACTGAACAATTAATGTACTGTGAGCTTTTTATGTAATACCATAATTACAGGGCGTATTTCATATAATATACTTGTCATCTTGCAAGAAATGTCGCATAAGAAATCTAATTAATCCAGGGGGAAAAATAGAGGACAAACGAGTTTTGTTTTTTTGTACTATGTCCCTTTCAAGGGTTACAGGAAACGTAACAGTTCAGCATGTTTTTAGGCTAATGGTTTTGTACAAAAAATTACCTTTCTGAGTGAAACAATATGTTCATCTTATGTAAATAAAATAACAAATCTCTACCTTGCAGTACACACTATGGGGCAAATTCACTCACCTCCGAAAATCCACCTGTTCTGGCTTCGCTCACATCGCAACACTTCGCCAGGCGTAGATTCGCCAGAACAAAGCTAGTTCACAAAAATCGGAAGTTGCATCCAGGGTTCTGAAAGCTAGCGAAGTTGCGCTAGCGATAATACGATAAGCAGTTCGAAGTTACGCTAGCGATGCCTAATTAGCATACAGCGGGAAGTTAAAGTACAATGGACGTATATGTAGCAGCAAATACATTACACTACACAAGGCCAGGGAACCTTAATAAAATAAAATAGAGTTGTTATGTTACCCTATACATGTGCCCACTGTATAGTTAGGTGCCATATGTAAGGAAATGTAGGGGGGAAGGAGGGAACCCAAAAATAAATTTACAATCTTTTTCAGCCTATCACCCTGTAAAAAGTAAAAGACACCAGCGTTTTTTAGTACTTTTGAACCAACGCCTATCTACTCTATTGCATTTCGCCTGGTCTGAGCTGGCGCAAGAGGTAACGTTCAGAAAAATCCGCATCTTTGTGAATTAGCGTAGTTACGTCCATTCGCCAGATCGAAAATTCGCCTGGCGTTAGAGTGCAAAGTAGCGTTACAGTCTATCTCCTTCGCTAGCGAATTTACACCAGGGACCCTTAGTAAATCGGCGAAGTGGCAAAATGACTTCCCACCACCTCGCACTTTATATGCCTATTTTCTACTCATTACAAACACTAATTTAAAAAGGCTCTCTGTCCAATACATACATACATGACTCTAAAATGTGTTTTTTAATTGCTCTAAAACTTTAAAATTTTAATTTATTAAGGGAGATATTATAAGAGGTTGAAAGCAGCAAACAGCTCAGTTGGTTATATTTATGGAAACCGAAGATATAAAAAGATATAAAAACTAAATTTTTTGAGATTTTATTATACCCCAAAGCTGCCAAAAATCCAAATCCAAAAATACTCCATCTCAAATCTGTCGAGGTCATGTAGAAGTTAATGTCAGATGTCCCTGAAGTTGTTTCTTGACATCATGCTCTGCACTGGATAATCCGATTAAACCAGGGTTTCAATCCGATAATCCGATGAAGTCTAGTTTTCGCAGAGACAAATCAATAAAATTGTGTTTTTGGAGCTTCAATCGTACAATACAAATTGACACTTGATTTTGTCACAAAGTTTTTTCGCTCAGACGTTTTCAAGGAAAATTATCGATAAATGAGTTCAGGTCGACTGTTTTATGAAAAACAAGTTTTTTAGTTTTAGTAAATAGGCCCCTAAAAAATAATTTACATATTGTAAGAGATGTGTTGGAAAAGATTGTGATTTTGTCTATTTTTCACCAGTGGTAGACTGGCAAACAATTAAACTCCATGGAAAATATATGTTTCTGCAGCAAGTGTGGCTGTATTTATTTTGTCATCTCAGATGACAAATCCCGCTTAAAAAAAGGAAAAGTCGCCAGCGTTTTTTTGAACTTTAATGCATTTTCGGCTCACAGGATATGAAGTAAGCTTCTTTTTAACACTTTCGCCTGGTCTTAGGTGACGAAATCAACTCTGGCGAAAGAGGTAACGTTCAGTAAAATCAGTGGAAAGTCGTCTGGTGATAGAGTGCGAATGAATTCTAGCAACGGTCCCGTTCGATAGCGAATTGGTGCCTGCGCCTGTTAGTGATTGTCCCTGCGGGTGGCAACGCTGGTGAAGGGTCGATAGTGTCAGCCACTTCGCCCTTTAGTAAATCTGCCCCCTGGAGTGAATGGTGGAGAGCAGGGTGGCCTTCCATTCCTTACTCCATTTAGGGTTTTGCAGCTGCCTTGCTAGAGGTACCTATGTGATTAGGCTGCAGGTGGACTTCAGTTAAAACGAGGTGTGGGACTACACCTCCATGCCCCCTGGATACCTTCTTGTGCTGGAGGAACGTGAGTGCCCCCTAGATACCTCCTTGTGCTGGAGGAACGTGAGTGCCCCCTAGATACCTCCTTGTGCTGGAGGAACGTGAGTGCCCCCTAGATACCTCCTTGTGCTGGAGGGAGTTGTGTGTGAGCAGCTTGGGAGGAATCTGTGTGTTTTTCCCGCTGAGCTGAAGTGCTGGAGCGAGCTCCAAGTGACCGGATAAAGGAACAGAAAACCCCTTCTAAGAGACTGTGTTAAGTGAGAGTCTAACAGAGGATTCTGGGACTTGTGATGTCCAAGGCTGTAAGTGCTGGATGTATTGTGTTACTGGGTACACCAATGTGGGTGTTGAATTGGGACTGCTAATCCTATGTGAAGCAAGTATGCTTAATCGGTTGATTTTGTTCCTAATAAAAGCCGGGCCAAGCTGTATTAACAGCATTAATTAACAGCATTTATTAACAACATTAAGGTGGTGTCAGACTCCATTTTGTGCTTACACTGTGCCGTGGCTATGATCCTAGCTAGCCCAACATTAAATAACCCCAATAGGATTGTTTTGACTCAAATAAGGGTTAATTTTATCTTAGTTAGTATCAAGTTCAAGCTACGGTTTTATTATTATAGAGAAAAAGGAAATACGATTTTTTTTTAAAAAAGTGAATTATTTCATTATAATGGAGTCTATAATGATGTCTGGATAATGGGTTTCTGGATAATGGATCCTATACCTGCATTTCCCTTTAAAGGGATAGTCAGTCTTGTACTGTGTGGAATAAAGTGTGCTTCTTAAGGCAGAGCTGTACTTCTTTTCCTACTGGTTCCGGTATTCTTATTCCTGTCGGTGGTTACTGAAGGGTAAAATTATTAGTGGGAGTGGCCAGGGCGGTGCTATAACCAGAAATGCCTGTTCCTGCTATAGCTCTTGAAATTGCCAGTACAGCCAGTACACGGGTTTAGTCAACTTTCACAAGTGTTAAAGGAGCGTTGTTTTGATTAGAGCAAGTGGGGGAATTCAGCTCATCCAGGTAATTTTACTTATTTTCTTCTACTGTTAGCAGAGCGTGTGTGACCGTAAGCTTGTGAGGGAGAGAAAGAGCAGCCTTTGCTGGAAGCAGAGCAGTGAATGTCCATGAAAGTACCAGGTTTGCTTTCTAGATTTGATCCTCTGAGGCAGCTATAGTTGTTGTTGCTTCTCGATATCCACTGACCACACAGGCCTTGGCAGTAATGGCACTGGCAGGCAATATTCTCAAACTACAAACCATTGTGTTTTTTATGCTGGCAAAGAAATGCAGAAATGACAGTATCTGTACAGCCCAATACTGAATTTCATAGCTACTGTCTGTCACCACAGGCATAGGGGCGCTCCACCAATGAGGCGAGTTGAGGCACTCACCTCAGACGGCAGCGCCCCCCTGGTTACCGAATTTCTGATTTTCAACCCGGAAATTTGGCTCTTCTAGTGCAGAGAGTGTAATTGCGCCCTCTGCACTAGCAATGTGAACAGCCCTGACCCCTCCATCACCACGTGGACTGCCCCGGACCCCCTCCGGCGCTGAGGAGGTGAGTGTCGTGGGGGGCGGCAAAAGGAAGGTTGCCTCAGGCAGCAAAATTAACAGGATTGCCCCTGCGTGACAGGTACAGGCAGATTTTGGCCTAAATGTGCATTTCCGTTCCAAAATCCAATTGTACAAACAGTGACAGGTTGCTGCCTAAAGTCAATAGTAGTTTGGACAGTCAGGATCAGCTGTTTCTGCTGTAGGAAAAAAACATGTATGGAGTCATTTATCACCAGGGGAAAAAAACAAAAAGAGTGACAGGTAACAGGCCAGGCACAGGAGTTTGTGATCTTGAATAAAGTACAAGGTCCTGTGCCACCATGAATACAGCATTGCCTGCATTCAGCAGCTCTGTATTCATGAGGGATCAGTTAAAGAAGGCATGCTGGTGTCCCTATCCCCCCCCTGACTTGAATATTATTTATAGAATGATAGTCCTTACTCTCAATTTTCCACCCTAGTGTGCACAAAAGTAACCCTTCCAGCGTACCTTCAGTGCTCTAAAACACGTGTCCCCTCCAGTGTGATATTATACATAGGAAAGGATACAGATAACGTTCATTTTTTTTCTGCGGGACACGACATGAATTGCTACAGAAGAATACATTGCCCCTTAGATAAAAATGGAACCCAGGCTAGAAGAAAAGGAGGTCATAACTTTCCATAACCGTATTGCTCCACTAAAATTTTCCTGAACTACAACTCCCAGCATAGTCACACATTACCAAGGCAAAGCATGCTATGAATGGATTCCAGAAGCAATACCAAATCAATAAATGTTTCCTCAAGTTTTTAGGGCGAGCAGCCCACTTAATGCAAGTAGTTTCACCCTCCAGTGAGAATCCTACATCTTCTGTGTTAATGTGATAATCACTGGAGGCCTAAAACACAATTATTTCTAGCATCAGATACCAGAAGTGTACTTCTGCTTTCTTAAGATCAGTCGTGTCAAATTCCAAAACATACAATGAAATCCCTTTATTGCAAGCAAGCAGACTGACGTAAGGGTGATTCACACACGGTATCTGTCCTGAATTGTATCTTGAGTCATGGTGGATGGCAAAACAAAACAATTTTCAATTAATGGAGGAAGATAAGAAGGGCGGTATTACTGCATTTGCCTTCCAGTCCTTGTCTAAAGAGAATAATCTCATGAGAGCTGAGACTTTTTTTGTATCAGTAGATGCACTGTACTTTTCTGATTTCTTTAAATCCCATAATATGATGTTTACCTGTAGAACATCCTGAATGTTGATATGTTTGGGGTTTCTGTGAGAATACTTAGCGGTCTAGTGGTGGTGCTGCGGGGACGCCTGGCGCATCCTTTTCCTTAAAGGAGAATTCAACCCTAAAGTTAAAGAAACCCTACCCCCCTACCCTACATAGACCCCTCTCCCTCCTCCCCCCAGCCTAAATGTTACCCCGGGCAAATGCCCCTAGGGGTAGCAGATTCAGGCATCAGAGTTCATGGGCGATATCTTCTTCTCTTCGGAAATCTTTAGAATGAGACCGGCGTGGTGGCGCATGCACAGTTGGGAGAAATTTTTTATGTAGGGTAGGGGTTTTTTAACTTTATGGTTGAATTCTCATTGAAAAGTATATAAAATACCATTCCATAATGGTGACCTGTTTTCTTTTTTTTTCTCTTTTGCTGACTCCTAATGAACAACTGTAGCCTGTTATAATGAATATATATATATATATATATATATATATATATATATATATATATATATATATATATATATATATATATATATATATATATATATATATATATATATATGAATATATATTCTTTTTAATTACAATTTATGGTGAGTACTTTTATTATAGGATGAGTTTACTCAAGGAACAGCTATAGCAAGCACATTGATGTAAATTTTGAGTATCATGGATAGATTAGAGCTACACAGAAATAGGCAAGTTACTATAATGTTCTTATATTCTCATATATATACAATGTTCTACATAGTTACATAGTTAAATCGGGTTGAAAAAAAGACAAAGTCCATCAAGTTCAACCCCTCCAAATGAAAACCCAGCATCCATAAACACAACCCTCCATACTTTCATATAAATTATATATACCCATACATATACTAACTATAGAGTTTAGTATCACAATAGCCTTTGATATTATGTCTGCCCAATAAATCATCCAAGACATTCTTAAAGGCATTAACAGAATCAGCAACTTCTGTGTCACTGAATCAAATGCTTTAGCAAAGTAAATCACATCCACTGCCATCCCAGAATCGAGGTCCCTGCTTACCTTCTCATAAAAAGAGTCTGGCAAGTTCTATAACGCATAAAACCATGTTGGTAGAAACTCATAGTATTATGATTTGCTATGAAGTCCAGTATCTTATCCTTTATTAACCCTTCGAAAAGCTTTCCTACCACTGACGTTAGACTAACTAGCATATAGTTTTAAGGCTGAGAACGGGATCCCTTTTTGAATAGCGTCGCCGCATTCGCTAGCAATTCGCTAGTCTCTCTGCACCATGCCAGACCTCAATGAATCCTGAAAAATTAAGCGGTTTGGCAATCACAGACCTAAGCACGCTAAGTACCCTGTACCCTGAGATACATTACTACAAACCACTAACACTTTTTAGGGTTAATGACAAATAGACACATTTAAAGTAACCAAAAAAGTACACCATCTCCATTAATATTCTTCTTTAATACTTTTCTCTTTTTTTCTTGGTATATAGGTTGCATCATGGCTTCAAGTTTGTACCTTGGCCTTGCACTCTCTTTTGCATTGTTGGCAACAGTGGTACCCAGCGGGATGTTGGTGGGTGCTCCAGTAACTACTAATCCTAATACTGAGGAAGTTAAGAATGCTACCACCTTTGCCCTGGAAAAGTTTAATCGGATGTCAAATGATGTGCGGCTCTACAAACTAGTACAAATGATATCAGTTGAAAGCCAGGTAATTCATCAGAGATGCCGAAAGTGATCTATAGGTCTTTCAGAATGGTGCTGATGCCTTAGAAATGTAATACTTTTACAGTATATAGCATATGTGTTGTGTGTAATTATAGCTGAAGACTAATTCACAAGAGCCATGAGTAGCCTGGAAATTATATCCTTATAAATGGTGCTTCGTAATGTCATCAGTTATAATTAGAGCTTAATGTAATTTCTGTCACATGACTCACTGACACTTGCGTATTATAATAAATAAAGTACCCCCTGTTGCAAAATACGAGGATGTTAGAAGTCACCTCGGAGTTTGGCCTTGTAATGTCTCCTCGGTAAATTATAATATCCTTATATCTTACTATATAAACAGTGCTTAGGGATACATTGGATATGTGTCACGTTTCACTGACACTTGTGCATTATAAAGAATAATGTGCTCATATCTTCTAATATAAAGATATTAGAAGTAGGAGTTCCATGTTGTATAAAAGAATTTGGCCTTCTGTCTTTATATGGTCATGGAACAACAAGATGAGTTATAATATCCTTATTGTTTACAACAGGTAATACATTACCCTGTTGTTGCTGGCCCACAGTTCCCAACATTCTGACATATTGCTTAAAGCTTACTGGAAGATGTAGACTTACGTATTCCTAAAAAGTGACCATTAGAAAAGTTTCCCTAACTTTTCGAGGGGTTCAGCCAGATCCCAGCACCGTTTTGCAGGATTCTAACTCTGCCAATTCACTTGCTCAATTGCATCTGAAGCCTTATGGTGATGTAAATCTGAGCTAAAACAGACAGTTTTGCATCCCTTTAGATCACTAAAGCAGGATTCTCTAATCCAGTACTGTCCCAACTGGCAGCCTAAGGGGTGCATATGACCCTACCTGTCCTACTCTGTGTGTGCCCTATTCTGCCTGGGTGTGCCATTCTTTGCCTGTGTATGCTGAATTCTGCCTGCCCTATGCTGTCTATGTGTACCATTCTCTCCCTGTAGGAGAATCTGGTGGTGGTTTATCATTTGGATATACTTGTTAGGAGGTCCCCAAGGTGTTTGATCGTGTGCATTGGAGTTGCTGTACTGTCTACAGGGTAGGAGGAGGCAAATAGATTTAAGGGTATTAATATGATATAATAAAGTTTTTTACATATAAGTGATGAGAGATATCCCTGCAGTGAACACCAACCACTGAGTTTTTATTGCTAGCACCATTAATGTGGGTATGGTCTTTACATTTTTTGACAATATCGGTGTGGTTTAAAAAGGGGAGTGGTCAACATTGGCTTCTATTTTCAGCCCTCCACCCCAGAAGTTGGACAGGGCTGCTCTAATCCATTCTAGCACTACATCAGTTAACTTGATGTTATCTGACATATCAAGATTTCCATGCTTATATCACACTTTAATCAAATTTAAGAAGTTTGGCTATAGTGCTATAGTTGAAGGAAAAACAATGCACAAACAATTAGCTTGAGCATGGTAGCTTCCAAAGAAACAATGTAATTTCTCCTACCGCACACCTGTAGTTCACCAATCCTGCAACTGGTGGTGCGTTTCCCTTCCTGATGAAGGGTGGGTGTTCACGCCCGAAACGTTGAATGTTTGGTGGCTGAATAAAAGTGGATACTCCCCGACTGCATTAACCAGTGTGTGTGCGGATCCGTTTTCTATACACATAAGCTTCCAAAGAAAATCATCCTTAGCAATCCATAAGGCCACAAACTAAGATATATAGGAGGAAGTGCAGAAAGAACCACACATAGTATATAGGATCCCATCAATAATAACACAACAGTAACAATGACCATTGTGTTAGAAAAGAGACACCCTGTGTAGATAAGGTGGCTCCTCATAGGACACTATTAAGGCCAGCAAGTGTATCATATATAAGTTGGATGACCAATGAGTTCAATAAGTCCAATCAAACATTGTGTTGGCCACAAAAACAATTATGATGTTTATTGACACGGACATACTGAAAGGTAATATGCTTAAATGTTGCAATTGCAGAACATAACCTATTTCTTAATGTTCTTGTGTCTAGAACCTCAAAAGGCCACTGATATTTTAGGGGTGGGTTTAGTGCTTAAAGAGGTGTAATGGCTGGAATTACACATGTTCAATAGCCTTTAACGCCTTGATATAAGAAGTGATGAAAGCAGACCGCCTTGGCAGTGGCATTCACTCATTGAATAAATACATTCAGTATTGGACAGTTCATGACAACCATAACATACGTCTGTCAACACAGAAACCAGTGAACTAGTCTACGTACCCAGTCTACTTGTTTTTCTCATTATTGTTTGCTTTTTTTCCCATAGTTTGGGCTTTTTAATAATTATTATTATAATTTATGACTTTTTAGCAAAGTTACATACATTTGAATGATCTAGTTGTAAAACCTCATAAATGGTGTACAAAAAATATATACTGTGTCATTATAGTTTAGTTGAAGTTGGAGTCCAAGAGAACCATTTAATATGACACTACATATCGAGTAATGCAATAAAAGGTCTAATATTTGCTCTAGTAACCCATAGCGTCCAGTAAGGTGCGTGTTTTCAAACGGCTACCCAGTAAACGCTGATTTGTTGCTTTGAGTTACTAGACAGGTAGAAAATTTAAACTTACTATGATTAAATATTCAAGACAGTAGCAAGACAACATGAGTTTTGAATGATGCAGCCATCACTCCCTTCTCTGCATTTATTTCAATATGAAATGCTCTGTTATGGCATTTGTGCCAGTAAACTGGCATCACAGAAAAAAAGCAGAGTTACAGAACAGTAACCGCATACAGGAACAAGAATGTGCTATAGAGAGCACATTTTAAATTCAAGTCAAAGGAATTGGAAGACTGATCATTGTTGCTAAGTGGACTATGGTACCCAAAACTTAATGTGTGGCAAGAGCCTAAAGCTGGCCATACATATGGAGATCCTCTCATTTGGGGAGGTCGTAAACGAGCATATCTCTTCCCGAAATGCCCACCTTCAAGCCCTAGGGCCCAACAATCGATCATAACGAGGAGAAAACCGGCAGTAGAATCGAGGACTAGTGATGGGCGAATCTGTCGCGTTTCGCTTCGCCGAATAATTCGCGAATTTCCAGCGAAATTCGCGAAACGGCGAAAAATTCGCGAAACGAGTCGCGCGGCCCGATTTTGTCGCGCGTCGAAATATTTTGTCGCGGACGCAAGTATGTGTTTTAACGCGCGACGTTATTTTTGACGCGCAGTGCAATTTGATGAAGCCCATCTTCTATGGGTGTTTTGTTTGTATAACCTTTTTTCATCTTTGGGCCTACAAATAAAAATTTTCCCCTTAGTTTCAAGCTTTGTAGTCTGTGATGATAAATGAACATGGTATCTTTTGCTTTGTGTCTGAATGTGCTGAATTGGATTGGACTCCATGGGAAGACCAATACACATGCGTGTTTCACTTAGTATACTGCTACACACATGCCCTGCATTGTTAGAGGACTCCTATCTTGAAAAAATGGCTCCCATTTTGCAAGTTTCTTAAACTTTTAACGTTTGTGGATTTTTTCACATTACCTCTGGTCAACTGGTAATGGTATCTACTACTACTCTATATCACTGTTTAACCAAAAAGTACCATCTGTACTTCATATATCTAATAGTAGATTACTAACACAAGTACAACTAATAAATCTGAGCAGATAGTATCTGGATGCTTTGTATCTCAGATAAAAATGAATAAACCATATGTTTATGTGAATGAACCTTATATTTACATCATGTTATTGTAATGATTCTGAAATACTATGTAATGTAATTTTAATGACTACGATTAAGAATAGTCATCGTTGTGTTATTAGAATCCAAACAATTCCAAGTACCATGTGAGTATTAGTTTAGTCAAATGAAAAATGAACTCAAAATATAGAGATATAAAAAAAAATTTTAATTTACAACATAGCACAACGGGTGCTGCAAGATTAAATAAATAAATTAAAGTGGAGGAGGAGGAGGAGGAGGAACTACCCTCTGCCCGGACTCAACCATGTCCCTGAGCTCTCCCAGCTCCTGCCGCATGGCATTAACTTGATGAGCTATTGTGACCAGGAGCTCAGTCTGGTCATAGTAGGCATGCTCTGTCTGAGTGCCTACACTGAGCCCCTGGTCGTCCGCTGGTGGTGCCGCCTGGTGAGGTGGTGGTGCCGCCTGGACAGGTGGTGGAGGCGGTGCTGCCTCATCAGGTGGAGGCGGTGCTGCCTCATCAGGTGCAGGCGGTGCTGCCTGGTCAGGTGGTGGTGGTGGTGGTGGTGGTACTTCCCCATCATCAGGATCATCTTGGATCCATTCAGCTGGCAATGAATAAATTTCAGTTTGAGTAACACAGCAATTGCATTTGTACAGTATAAATTATACAGGATAAGGTGTCATGTTGTAACTACAGGAAAATTAACTTTATTGTAGTTAAGAAGGGAAACCTATTTTTTCCGTTTAAATAAATCTACCTTTATGTGAAGTAAAATTCTTATTAGCCTTGTCACAGGCCTAAACAAATACACATTTGCTCCAAAATACCAAAATAAATAGGAATCAAGTGCAGGGCAAGATTTACATAGTAGGCACCCCTAGGCCCACTGCCATTCGTCGCCCCTGTCCCCTCCCCTTTATTCGGGCAAATTTTTATCATCTGGACAGGAGCAATGGGGATTGCTGCATGGGAAACTATTGTATCTCCTGTGCATCCCCAGTTTTTCTGAACCAATATGGGTGTGGTTGGGCAGCATGCCGCCACCCTAAAATCTTCCAGCCCTAGGCCCGGGCCTTGGTGACCTTTCCACAGATCCGAGCCTGATCAAGTGGCTTTATTGTAGTTAAGAAGGGAAACCTATTTATTATGTTTAAATAAATCTACCTTTAAGTGAAGTAAAATTCTTATTAGCCTTGTCACAGGCCTAAACAAATACACATTTGCTCCAAAATACCAAAATAAATAGGAATCAAGTGGCTTTATTGTAGTTAAGAAGGGAAACTCATGTATTGCATTTAAATAAATATTATAATCTTTTTAAATAATCTCCATTTGACAGCTCATTTACTTGTTATCTAACTTGTCTGCAATTATGTCAGTCAGTCAAAGTCAACTGTTCCAATCCTAATTACAGCATTCACTTAAATACATTTTTGCTGTAAAATAGCAAATCATTATAAGATGTTTTCTTTTTAAATAACTCTACCTTCCACCTCCACGCGCAGCTCATCTACAAATGCGCTGTGGCGCCTTTTCAAGTCGCTCCAGATCCTCTGGAGCTCCCGCAAACTTAAGCGCAGGTGGTACTCCCTCCGCAGCCTGCGCCTCAGCCGATCCATTATGCTCCTTCGGAGCGCCTGGATTCCTCTCACTCCAGGAGGGATATTGTCGTATCCCTCCTGGTGCAGGTACCTGACGAAGTACCGCAGCTGGTCCCGGTTCATCATGCCAGGTCCTGCCATTTTCAAACTGCACTCCTAAAAATGTAAGCACGGGCGGGGCTATTTATAGTGGCGACGCCCATTTTTGACGCGCGCATGACGCGCGTCACATGACGCGTGCGCGCACACGACGCGCGTCACATGACGCACGCGCGCGCATGCGCAAACACAGTTTTGATATGGCGCGCGCCGAATGTCGTCGCGCGGCGACGAACCTCGTCGCGCGGCGACGAACCTCGTCGCGGCGGCGACGAACCTCGTCGCGGCGGCGACGAACCTCGTCGCGGCGGCGACGAACCTCGTCGCGACGGCGACGAAATTGATAAATTGACTACTGTAACACTCAAATACATTGATTTTTTAAAATAAATTATGATATTAAGTCACACTATATTTGGCAATTAGGCACTATTAGAAGTAACATTATTCCCCTAGCAATCATACATTGATTTAAATAAGAGACTGGAATATGAATAGGAGAGGCCTAAATGTAAAAAAGTAGCAATGACTAACAATACGTTTGTAGCCTGACATAGTATTTGCTTTTTAGTTGGGGTCAACTCATTGACCCACATTTAAAAGCTGCAAAGAGTCAGAACTTAGAAGAAAAAGGCAAACAATAAAACCAAATTAAAAGTTGCTTAGAATTTGCCATACTATTGCATACTAAAAGTTTCCTTAAAGGTGAACCACCCCTTTAAGGGCTTTGCACTGGATCTATGAATACGTTGTGTAAAGTGTTTGGAAACAAAGGATGGCGTTTGTTCTCTTTGAAGGTTATGGACAGCAAACTGGGACAAGACTGCTTGTGAAGTTGAAAGTCGCAAAATAGCAGATGCAGCTGAAAGTGGGATGTAAGATGGACATCATCTAGGAATGAAATTCCTCTTTCCATTAAGCAAACTGTGTTGTCTCGTTTATTTAACTCAAGGACAAAAGCATTCATAGAGGACAAATTCAATCTAAATTATTACTTACAGCATGAATTTAAGCAGAGTTTATGGCTATGTTTGTGTCAGCCAGGGTTGCCAGGTTGGTTGGTTTCCAGTCAAATTTACTAGGCTGATGTTTGGGGCCTGTTTGGGCCTCTGTGTAATTTGAATGCAAGGGCCTATTTTGACTCCCAGACCAGACATGGCTTTGGGACTACCATTAAAACATTTCCCTTACTTTTGTACACAGTGATGAATGTATATATGCCATGTTTTGCTTTGGAATCAATGGGAAGAGCAATTCGCACCTATGTTCCACTCAGTTACTGCTATACACACATGCCCTCCCTGTATACATTTTTTAGAGCACTCCTATCATTTCAAAAGAAAGAATAATGACAGAGGCAAAGGACTTTTGGCCGCAGTCGTTTCAGGGGTAATAATAGTGTGAATACATTTGACAACCAAGCAGCAAGCATTGTTGTAATGAATTTTATTAGAGCCAGAAGAATTAAATGAGGCAGGCCTCAACCCCCAGAAGAAATTAGCCAAACAATGGGGCTGTATTCGAAGAAACATTTTTAGAAGCCATGATAGGCCTCAACCACCAGAAGACATTAGCCAACTTAGCGGCAAAATTACAAGCAACCTATTTAGAAGCCATGATAGGCCTCAACCCCCAGAAAAAATTAGCCAACAATATGGCAGTATTCGAAGAAACAGTTTTAGAAGCCATGTTAGGCCTCAACCCCCAGAAGAAATTAGCCAACAATGTGGCAGTATTCGAAGAAACCTTTTTTAGAAGCCATGATAGGCCTCAACCCCCAGAAGAAATTAGCCAACAATGTGGCAGTATTCGAAGAAACATTTTTAGAAGCCATGATAGGCCTCAACCCCCAGAAGAAATTAGCCAACAATGTGGCAGTATTCGAAGAAACCTTTTTTAGAAGCCATGATAGGCCTCAACCACCAGAAGAAATTAGCCAACAATGTGGCAGTATTCGAAGAAACATTTTTAGAAGCCATGATAGGCCTCAACCCCCAGAAGAAATTAGCCAACAATATGGCAGTATTCGAAAAAACATTTTTAGAAGCCATGATAGGCCTCAACCCCCAGAAGAAATTAGCCAACAATATGGCAGTATTCGAAAAAACATTTTTAGAAGCCATGATAGGCCTCAACCCTCAGAAAAATTTAGCCAACAATATGGCAGTATTCGAAGAAACATTTTTAGAAGCCATGATAGGCCTCAACCCCAGAAGAAATTAGCCAACAATGTGGCAGTATTCGAAGAAACATTTTTAGAAGCCATGATAGGCCTCAACCCCCAGAAGAAATTAGCCAACAATGTGGCAGTATTCGAAGAAACATTTTTAGAAGCCATGATAGGCCTCAACCCTCAGAAAAAATTTAGCCAACAATATGGCAGTATTCGAAGAAACATTTTTAGAAGCCATGATAGGCCTCAACTACAAAAAAAATTGCCGACAATGCAGCAGTAGTGTCAGCAACAGCAGTAGGAGCCTTGATAGACACCCACCAGAGTTTTGCCAAATAATGAGGCATTAGTAGCAACAGCAGCGGCAACAACAGTCATGTTGTAAATTTCAATCAACTCTATATTAGAGCCAGAAGAATTAAATGAGGCAGGCCCCAAACAGAGAAGACTTTTGCCAAATAACGAGGCATTAATAGCAACAGCAGCGGCAACAACAGTCATGTTGTAAATTTCAATCAACTCTATATTAGAGCCAGAAGAATTAAATGAGGCAGGCCCCAAACAGAGAAGACTTTTGCCAAATAACGAGGCATTAATAGCAACAGCAGTGGCAGCAACAGTCATTTTGTAACTTGTAACTTTTAATCAACTCTATATTAGAGCCAGAAGAATTAAATGAGGCAGGCCCCAAACAGAAGACTTTTGCCAAATAACGAGGCATTAATAGCAACAGCAGCGGCAACAACAGTCATGTTGTAAATTTCAATCAACTCTATATTAGAGCCAGAAGAATTAAATGAGGCAGGCCCCAAACAGAGAAGACTTTTGCCAAATAACGAGGCATTAATAGCAACAGCAGTGGCAGCAACAGTCATTTTGTAACTTGTAACTTTTAATCAACTCTATATTAGAGCCAGAAGAATTAAATGAGGCAGGCCCCAAACAGAAGACGTTTGCCAAATAATGAGGCATTAGTAGCAACAGCAGCGGCAACAACAGTCATGTTGTAAATTTCAATCAACTCTATATTAGAGCCAGAAGAATTAAATGAGGCAGGCCCCAAACAGAAGACGTTTGCCAAATAATGAGGCATTAGTAGCAACAGCAGCGGCAACAACAGTCATGTTGTAAATTTCAATCAACTCTATATTAGAGCCAGAAGAATTAAATGAGGCAGGCCCCAAACAGAAGACGTTTGCCAAATAATGAGGCATTAGTAGCAACAGCAGCGGCAACAACAGTCATGTTGTAAATTTCAATCAACTCTATATTAGAGCCAGAAGAATTAAATGAGGCAGGCCCCAAACAGAGAAGACTTTTGCCAAATAACGAGGCATTAATAGCAACAGCAGTGGCAGCAACAGTCATTTTGTAACTTGTAACTTTTAATCAACTCAATATTAGAGCCAGAAGAATTAAATGAGGCAGGCCCCAAACAGAAGACATTAGCCGCAAAATTGTAAGAAAAATATTTAGAAGCCATGTTAGGCCTCAACCAGAAGAAATTAGCCAACAATGTGGCAGTATTCGAAGAAACATTTTTAGAAGCCATGTTAGGCCTCAACCAGAAGAAATTAGCCAACTTAGCGGCAAAATTGTAAGCAACATATTTAGAAGCCATGTTAGGCCTCAACCAGAAGAAATTAGCCAACAATGTGGCAGTATTCGAAGAAACATTTTTAGAAGCCATGTTAGGCCTCAACCAGAAGAAATTAGCCAACTTAGCGGCAAAATTATAAGCAACATATTTAGAAGCCATGTTAGGCCTCAACCAGAAGAAATTAGCCAACAATGTGGCAGTATTCGTAGAAACATTTTTAGAAGCCATGTTAGGCCTCAACCAGAAGAAATTAGCCAACAATGTGGCAGTATTCGAAGAAACATATTTAGAGGCCATGTTAGGCCTCAACTACTAAAAAAATTTGCCGACAATGCAGCAGTAGTATCTACGATAGCAGTAGGAGCTTTGATAGGCCCCCACCATAAAAAAATTGCAGACAATGCAGCACAGCAGCAGTACTACTAGGGCTAGTAGCAGGCTACAGCAGCAGCAGCAGCAGCAAGGGCAGCAGGTGCAGACAGATGGGGAATGGGCAATACCACTGAGGAGGAGAGTATGGGCAGCAATGGAGAGAGGAGGATAAATCTATGGAGGAGAAGGAGGAGAGGAGGCTAGTCTCTGCTGTCTGCAATGGGCACTTGGATATCCCCGCTTATCCATGCCTCATTCATTTTAATGAATGTCAGCTTATCCACGCTGCCAGTGGATAGCCGTGTCCGCTTCTCAGTGACCACCCCACCTGCGGCACTGAAGACACGCTCTGACAGGACACTGGCAGGGGGGCAAGCCAGCACCTCCAGAGCGTACTGTGCCAGTTCTGGCCACTGGTCGAGCCTCGAGACCCAATAATGCATGGGGTCATCGTCAGGGCGAATGGCATCCTGCACGCTGACTGACCCCATGTAGTCAGCCACCATATGCTCCACCCGCTGCTGGTGGTGGCTTTGGGTGCTGACTGGGCCTGCTGCTGGCCGTTGAGGCTCGAAAAAGCTCTTCCACACACCCATGAGATCTCCGCCCTTGCTGCTGCTGCTGCTGCTAGGCCCCCGTCTCTGCTGGGTGTGTGGAGTAGTGGAGGCCTGAGAAGTGTCAGACTGGGGGAAGGCCTCCACTAATTTTGAGCACAGAGCCTTCCTCAATTGACCCATCCTCCTCTCTCTCTGGCTGGGTACAAGGAACTCCCCCACCTTTCCCTTGTACCGTGGGTCAAGCAAAGTAGCCACCCAATAATCCTCCCGGTCTTTGATAGAACAGACCCGGGGATCGCTTCGGAGGCAAGTCTGCATATGGGCAGCCATGTAAAAGAGGTGCCCCCGACCAACCTCTTCTTGACTGCCCTCCAGATGCAGCAGGTCATCTGGCTCGACCTGCCCCTGCTCTGTACCCTCCCAGCCGCGGACAATAGCTGGGGTGGTTGGGTGGCATGTGCCCTGCTCCCCATGCTGCGCAGGCACCCAGTCCTCCTCTCCCTCATCCTCCTCATCGGGCACCATCTCCTCCTCAGCCCCCTCTGCCTGCCTACGGGGCCTACTCTCCTCCTCCTCCTCCTCAGGCACGTCACCCTCCTCTAGCAGCCCATCCAACGTGCGCTTGAGGAGGAACACCAGGGGTATGACATCGCTAAGACACGCATTGTCCCTGCTAACAAAGCGTGTCGCCTGCTCAAAGGGGGCAAGTACTTGGCAGAGCTGCCTCATTTGCTGCCACTGCTCTGCACTAAAGTACCCCCAAATCTGCCCCCTGAGTACCCCTGGCACTGTGCTCCAGCAGGTAATTGCTGACCGCCCAGCGCTGCTCTACGAGGCGCTCCACCATGTGCAGGGTGGAATTCCAGCGCGTCGGCAGGTCACAGATGAGCCGGTGGGGTGGCAGACTATGCTGCCGCTGCATCCGTGCCAAAGACGCGCTAGCGGTGGGGGACCTGCGAAAATGGGCACATACCCTACGTACCTTCTCCAGCATGTCACCCAACCCTTGGTAGCTCTTGAGGAAGCGCTGCACCACAAGGTTGAGGACATGTGCAAAGCAAGGCATGTGGGTCAGGTGCCCTAGGCGGATGGCGGCCAGCAGGTTGCGACCGTTGTCGCAAACAATATTACCTGCTTGGAGCTGGCGGGGAGTGAACCACCGCTGCACCTGAGTCTGGAAGGCAGCCATGAGCTCAGGTGCAGTATGACTCCTCTCGCCCAGGGAGAGGAGTTGCAGCACAGCCTGACATCGCCTGTGCTGCACTGAAGCGTAGCTGCGGGGACGCTTCAGGGGTGGCTCATCCATAGTGGAGGAGGAGGAGGTGGACATGTGGGGTTTGCCCTGTACCCCACGGGGAGGCACCTGTAGCCTGAGGGGAGCGCCCCGGCTTGCACCCTCCCCAGCACTCATGAGGGTGACCCAGTGCGCAGTGTAGGTTATGTACCTCCCCTGCCCATGCCTGCTGGTCCACGTGTCAGTGGTGCAGTGCACCCTGCCGCCAACAGCATGATCCAGCGACAGGGACACATTCTCAACCACATGCTGGTGGATGGCAGGGACGGCCTTCCTGGCAAAATAATGGCGGCTGGGGATCCGCCAGTTAGGGGCAGCGCAAGCCATCAGCTGTCGGAAGGGGGCTGCTTCGACTAGCTGATAGGGCAGCAGCTGCACTGCCAGAAGCTTTGCCAGGCAGCCATTAAGCCTCTGCACTTGGGGGTGGCTGGGGGAGAGAGGCGTCTTGCGGCTGAGGAACTGGGGGAGGGAAACCTGGCGGGACAGGGGCCGCATTGAGGAGGAGGAGGCTGCAGAAGAGGCTGAGCTACACAGTGGCTGCCTCCGACTGTGAGCCCCAGAATCCTCTTCACCTGCTGCAGGGTCTGGGGAGCTAGCACCTCTTCCCTGAGGAATGGGAGGAGGTGGACAGGAAGCACCACTGCCACCCGGTGCCCTGCCACTTTGGTGCTGCTCCCACGTCATCCTGTGATGACGTTTCATATGGGAACTTAAAGCTGATGTTCCCATATGTGACCCTGCCTGCCCCCTTCGAACCTTCTGCCGGCAGAGCTGGCACACTGCTATTGCCTGGTCCTCTGCCTGGCACGTGAAAAAAGCCCACACTGCTGAAGTGCGGGCCACTGCCTTGCCTGCTGTGGAGGGTTGAGGATGGTCCCCACCCGTACGCACATAGGCTTTGGACCTAGGCGCAGTGCTGCCCTGTTGCCTGCCCCCACTAGCAGTGGTCGGTGGAGCCGGCTCTTCATCCTCATCAACAACAAACAGTTCCCCCCTGAACTGCTGCTGTTATCCTCTGGAGCCGGCTCCCAGGGTCTGTCCCTGTCATCGTCCTCCCCCAGACCAGACCCTGCATCATACATGGCATCAATACCCACATCCAGCATGCTGGTGTCTGACCCCACACCAGCAACTTGCTGCCCTGCCATAAGGGGACCCTGCCCAATATCCCCTATTGATGTGGGCTGTGACATGACCACCTCCTCCTCTTCATCAGACATGAATGCCCCCCCCATTCCTGCCTGATCATCAAAAAGATCCAGGGTGTCTGGGCCCAAGTCCACCTCAGGATCAAATAAGAGGGATGGGGTGTCATCCCACACTGAGCTAGCAGGTGATGCCACCTCCTGCCGCTCACTGGTGCCTGCTGCAGATGAGGTAGCCTGGGTCAGCCAGTCTACCACTGCCTCTGCCTGCTGCGACCGTATGGGTCGCGAAGCAGTGGCAAAAAAATCGGGCACAGTCCTACGTGGACCAGTTGCCCCGCTGCTGCGACCCACAGCCACCTGCTGCTGTGGCATTTGCTGCTGCTGTTGTTGCAGCTGCTGCTGCTGTTGTTGCAGCTGCTGCTGCTGTTGTTGTTGCAGCTGCTGCTGTTGTTGTTGCAGCTGCTGCTGTTGTTGTTGCAGCTGCTGCTGTGATGGCAGCTGCTTTGATGGCAGCTTGTGCTGCGACTGATTTACAGTGCCCAGACTGGGCATGGCACATGGCTGTTGTGGGGTTGGATGCCCACGGCCAGCACCACGGCCTCTTCCTCGGCCACCCTTCTTCCCACCACCACCACCACCACCCATCCCTAACCCACCCTTCTTCCCACCACCACCACCACCACCCATCCCCCCTCTCCCACGGCCCGTCATATTGGGCAACTAAACTTAAAAAAAAATATATATATATAAGGGGGGGGTTTGGATATTTCGGGGAAGGAAAGGAGAAAAAAATAAAACCCTCAACTAAATCCCCTCAGCAGAAGTGTGCACCCACAAGGAGTACACACACCAGCACAGACAAAGACAAAGACAGTTAGCCCTAAAAAGGGCTATTGGGTGGTGAGCAGGCAAGCAGAAGAGGGAAAACAGTAAACTGAAATCCACAACCTCCACTTGCACTGACTCAGAAAAAAAAAAAGCTCTCTACACAATCTCCACTAGCTAAATCACACACAAATCTCTCACTATCCTGCTCTCTCTACCTCTACCAGAAACGCCACGAGTAATGGCCGCCTCTGCAGCTCCTTATATAGCCAGTGGGTTGGCTCAGGGATGGCTCACATCTTATTGGCTGCTGTGGGTGATGTTTAGTTTGTCGCGCGTCTTTTTGTTTTGACGCGCATTAGCGGCGTCGCGGCTCGTCGCGCGACGAAAATTTCGACGCGCGGCGAAACGAGTCGCGGAGGCGAATTTTTGCCGCAATTTCGCGAAAAATTCGCCCGCGGCGAAACGCAGAAATTCGCCGCGAATTTAACCATGGCGAATTTATTCGCCCATCCCTATCGAGGACCACATCAACAATGGTGTCCTCGATCTGATGGGATTATTAAACCGGACTGATCGACATCCGGCTGACCTTCTGCCAGATATTGATCAGGGAAGCCTATCGGAGGGCCCCATGGGCACTTAATCTGTCAGCAGCTTATATCTGGCCATGTATGGAGAGACACACGCTCAGAATCAGGGATTTCGATTCTAGCTGGCGGGAGGCAGTTCAGGGAGATTAGTCGCCCTGAATCTGAGCGTGTGTGTCTCTGCCCTTAATCTGCCTCTTTATATTTGTGATCCAAGCTCTTTATGGACATGAAAAGCAGCAGTAAGATACAAATATTCATTTACCACACGTTAGATGGATTGATTGTGATTATATAAAATAATTTGGCACTTATGTATATTTATATTAAATACTTTATTTAGTATCTCCATCTACTTTAATTCATTTGCAGGTTGTTGCTGGAGTAAACTACTTTTTGAAAATGAAAATTGGTGTAACATCTTGTCGGAAAAATGCTGAACATAACCTAGAGTCCTGTGAGCTGGAACAAGGCAATGATGCTGAGGTACAACACTGGCGATCTAATTCAATTATTTTTCTGAAAAGTTTCAGCTGGCTCTTTTGCTGGAATAAAGGAACACTGTCCTCCAATTAAAAAGTGTTTGTGCCTGAAAACAATGTACAGTGTTTGCAGGGGGACTTTTGTCCTTACTGTCATTGAATTAGCAGGGCCAATCACTACTGTGATATTATTGCTGCCACAATGAAAGAAACACATTTACAGAAAACAAAAAAAAACAGTGCTGGCTATGTTAACTGTAAACCATAAATATGGATCTTTGAGATTGCAATTGTACACTAAGGCCAAGGGAACACAGAGGGGGTTTTTACTAAATCTCAAATGTATCTGGTCTGTTTTTGGGGCAAGAACTGTAATTTTTAGTGGAAAAAACTGTAATTTTTAGAGATTTATTATACCCCGATGCTACAAAAAGCCAGAATCCAAAAATCCGCCATCTCAGACCTGTCAAGGTCCTGTATAAGTCAATGAGAGAGGCACAAATCTCAATTTGAAGATATCATGGTTTACTATGTTTAGCCCGAAAATCCCCAAAATTTGGCTTTTCGAGCAAAAGCCCAAAGAAATCAAGTGTTTCGGGGGGAAAAAAAAATCAGATTTACTTGAGTTTATAAATAATAAATAATGTCAAATCGGGAATGGGAGTTTGGTCGTGGTTTTTTAAACAAAATAATGAGATAAATTCTGAGTTTAGTAAATTAACCTCCAGAATGTTGGCTGTACTGCCCCTCAGCCTTTGTATTTTGTCAGGCTGAGCGATGCAGTCACACTCTGCCCCAGCTCCATTCACCTAAGCTGCTTGCGTGCAGGCACATGCAGCAGAGGTTGGTCTAAAAATATAAAAACAGACATTTTCAGCCGACCTCTGCTCCGCTGCAGTAACCTACACATAAGTGGAAGGGGGTTTAGTTGTATGGAGTGAGGGCACGGAGCAAATCAGTACAAAGGGGTACTTATCTTCCGACCCATTAAGCACCCATACGGTCACAATCTCTGTACAACTGTACATTAACTACTGAACTTCATTCTCTTTATTATTTTTATTTCCAATATAATTTTAATGTAAATTAAATGCAGTTTAGCTGACCTGATTTTCATGTTACAAATCTGGAAATAATATTCGAACCATAGGGCCGTTTTGTGTCCTAGTCAGTGCAAGGGTTCCATATGCGTTATCAGTGTGCGCAATCAGACTGATTTTATAAAGATTATACTTTGATTTTATAATGATTATACATTGTATGTACAAATCATTATACTAACAATCTTTTGTTTTGTTATCTATTACAGGCTCAGATCTGCACATTTAAAGTTTATGTGGTGTCATGGAGAAATGAGATGTCTCTTTCAGAGAGTAACTGTGAGGCAGCTTGAATCCAAACTACTGCACAGACAACTTTGAATTAAATATCACTTGCTACACGGATTGTATTCATTAAACTGCACTGTAATAACCTTTACTATATGCATTATACAAGGATCAATAGGTAGAAGAACTGAGATGGAAACATTCCAGTGCAGTGTTTGTAAGCCTTATTTAAAAAGAGCAACTTATTTGGAAATCTCTGGGATGGTTCTCTGTGATTAATGCGAAGCTATCAGTGTGAAAAAGAATGGTTCCAACTCAGTTTTTTCACTTATTGCCCTGTCTTTAATTTTTTTCCTGTTGTATTTGTGGAAATTTGCAGAGCCATTTAAATTAAAATCTAGCTAACACGTCAATAATTTGCAGCCTGTAAAAATATTTGAGAAAACTGTTTATTCAGAGCCATCATAAAACTTCTGCCAGTCATTTAGAGGTCACAAATCCTGAGTTTACACTGGAAAACCAAAATAGGCATGGATAGGCATGTTGGTGGGGATAACAGGGATATTTCTAACTTGGAGTTTTGCATCAAATCCAGATAAGCCACACTGGTGTATGTACCAAGAGAAATAAACTATACATCCCTGTTAATAGAACGTACAATATCTCTTACATGTATGGTGGCCTAACAATTCTGACAATTATTCATGTACAGCCTGGCAATTATAGGCCAGTAAGCTTGACATCTGTGGTGGGCAAATTATATGAAGGCTTGCTAAGGGATCACATTCAAAATGTTGTCCTAGTTAATGACATTATGATCAGCATGGCTTTATGAAGGATAGGTCATGTCAGACAAATGTGATTGCTTTTTATGATGAGGTAAGTAAGATGCTGGACAGTGGGGGGCAGTAGATGTGATCTATTTGGATTTTGCCAAAGCGTTTGATACTGTGCCCCACAAACGACTGCTTTCTAAAGTAAGGTCTGTTGGGCTTAATGAAATCGTTTGCACGTGGATAGGAAACTGGCTACAGGATCGGGTACAGAGGGTGGTTGTTAATGGGACATTCTCTACTTGGAGTAAGGTTCTTAGTGGGATCCCCCAGGGCTCGGTATTGGGTCCACTTTTATTTAACTTGTTCATTAATGACTTAGGGGAGGGTATTGTAAGTAATGTATCAGTGTTTGCAGATAATACAAAACTATCCAGCCCAATTAACTCCATGAAGGAACAGTAACACCAAAAAATTAAAGTGTTTAAAGTAATTAAAAATATCATGTACTGTTGCCCTGCACTGGTAAAACTGATCTGTCTGCTTCAGAAACACTACTATAGTTCATATAAACAAGCTGGTGTGTAACAATGGTGGAAATGGAAAAAGGCTACATGGCACAGGTTAAATAGTGAATAGCGGATAACACCATTATGATGTTACTGTTCCTTTAACAGGGTTTGATTGCATAAAACCAGGTGTACTGCCAAACAGAGTCTCCTGTAGGAAAGTCCACATAGGGGCTACTAAATAGTCAATCAGAGCCCTTATTTGGCATCCCTATGAACTTTTGTCATGCTTGAGTTGTTCCCCACCGCTTTTTACATTTTAATGTGGCTCATGGGTAAAAAAGATTGGGGACCCCTGGTTTAGGCTAAGGCCACACTAGGCGATAGCGCCGCGATTTGACTCGCGGCGACTTTTCGCCGCGACTTTTAAGCCGCAATCGCTGGGGAAACTTTTGCGCTGGCGTCTATGGGGAATCGCGAAAAATCGCCAGCGTAAAAACACACGCGGCGATCTTTTCTCTACTGTCGCTCGAAATTGCCTCGCTAGGCGATTTCGAGCGACAATAGAAAAAAGATCGCCGCGTGTGTTTTTACGCTGGCGATTTTTCTGAATAGCAGTCACTAGGGCCGTAAAGCGAGGTCGGATGTTGACAGTAGGCTGTCTACTAGGGACAAAACTCAATTAGTCTAGGCCACTCAGTTTGGATTAGATACAGATGGACATGGTGGCTATTATTTTCAATAAAATGTTATTAACTGAACAGTGTTAGCGGGGATGGCCTGTCAATGGTTTTTGGAAAATCATTTGGGCTCAATATACTGAATGACAGAAATAAGGTTGCAGTATAGGGAATATACTACATATCTATATAATCCCCAGTAGAACAAACCACACCAGTGAGCGCCAGCTAATAAACTGTAACTGAGGAAATTTTTTCCTGACTACACGTATCAGATCTGTCTAATTATAAATAGGTCATGCAAATATGATACCTATCTTCCCAGCCTCTCCAAGTGTCCTGCCTGGTGTTTGGAAAAGAGGTCGGCACCTCTCCGATAATACAGATGTCTGACGAAACGTTACATGACTGACGTGAATAAACACGTAGGGGTTCGCCCCGCTTCACAAGCCTTCGAGTGTTTGGTAATACTTGGTATACTGCTTATAAATAGGGCCTGATCCAAAGTAACAAAGCTGTGCCTTCTCTCTAGCTTTTATCACATGAGCAAAAATAAAAGCTATGTACCAGTTGCTTCTTCTTGGAAAGGCGTTCAACATATCCATTTTACACAGCACAACATCTCTCTGAAAAGATGCTGAGCCAAAGCAACCTTAAAGGAGAAGGAAAGGTTAAAACTAAGTAAGCCTTATCAGAAAGGCTGTAAATACACACATACAGCCTATGGAAGGATTGCTTCGCCCCCAGCCCAGAGTCACTGAAGCAACCCAGAAGATCTGTTAGTAGTGTCAGCAGGTCAGCAGCACACAGGTTCGCGGGGCTGGGGGAGGCTTTGCAGGGAACAATTACAGGTGTAGCATTTACTTTACACTGACACGTTCCTATGATTTGTATTGCTTTAAAGGGATCCTGTCATCGGAAAACATGTTTTTTTTCAAAACGCATCAATTAATAGTGCTACTCCAGCAGAACTCTGCACTGAAATCCATTTCTCAAAAGAGCAAACAGATTTTTTTATATTCAATTTTGAAATCTGACATGGGGCTAGACATTTTGTCAATTTCCCAGCTGCCCCTGGTCATATGACTTGTGCCTGCACTTTAGGAGAGAAATGCTTCACTATAGTATGCTTCGATTCCGATACAATACGCCAACACCCCATAAATACATTCCAACACAGATCATTTGGTGAAAAAGGCCGCAGCTTGTTTTATTAAGTAACATTTTCATTCACTTGTTCTTATTTAACTTATAACAAACATACCAGCATAAAATATTACCGCATAACACTTTGTATAAAATAATAGCCACTGAAGGCTGCACATAACATTTAACAATGTTTACAATAACTTCCCAAACCCTTCTTAGTCAAAACCCATTAACTAGCCTAAGGCTAAGACTCCGTCACCTGTTTCCTCACTTACGGTGCCTCCTTGCCCCCTTAGCCTCGCCCCAGGCCTATTCAACCGACCTCACTTTACCTTCCAGCCCAGTAGGGCAGCCCCACTATGCACCGCTGCGACATAACCATCCACCCCCCCCACTTCCAAAAGGGCGGGAGGGAGGGACGTTGTAACTGCTGTGCCATCTACAGGTAATGAGCGCTTTAGCCCTTATTTAAAGGTTAAGCCTTGACCCCTTTTCCCTTGCCTTTCCACACTACAACTCCCACAATACCTGTCACCACTACCCCTTACTTTCCTCTACTCTCCCCTTAGTCATGTGCCCCTTCCACTCCACCTGTCCCAGGCTCGCTATTTGGGCTTCTTTCTGGCAGGCTGCTGTTTTTCCTTCTCAATGTAACGGAAGGAGTCTCAGTGAGACATGGGTTTTTACTATTGAGTGTTGTTCTTAGATCTACCAGGCAGCTGTTATCTTGTGTTAGGGAGCTGTTATCTGGTTACCTTCCCATTGTTCTTTTGTTTGGCTGCTGGGGGGAAAAAGGGAGGGGGTGATATCACTCCAACTTGCAGTACAGCAGTAAAGAGTGATTGAAGTTTATCAGAGCACAAGTCACATGACTTGGGGCAGCTGGGAAAATTGACAATATGTCTAGCCACATGTCAGATTTCAAAATTGAATATAAAAAAATCTGTTTGCTCTTTTGAGAAACGGGTTTCAGTGCAGAATTCTGCTCGAGCAGCACTATTAACTGATTCATTTTGAAAAGAAAATTTTTCCCCATGACAGTATCCCATTATGGGCAGAGACGGTTTGATTCTGAGAGATTAGTCGCCCGGTGACAAATCTCCTCTTCTTTGGGACGACTAATCTCCCCGAACTGCCTTCCTGCCCGTGAGGCAACTTTGGACAACTTCAGAAAACGAAGCACCATCCCGCCAGCAATTTTCATTCTAGCCAGCGGGAAGACAGTTCGGGGGAGTTAGTCGTCCCGAAGAAGAGGAGATTTGTCGCAGGGCGACTAATCTCCCTGAATCTGATTGTGTGTGTCCTTTTAAACTGTGAGTCTCAGTTCTCCCAAGAGATCTGGTTATCGTATTTGTGATTATTTGTATCTTTTTCAGGTTTCAGTGCAGAAGAGCCAAGAGAACCTCACAACATTTTCATAAAAATCCAGGACTGCGGGCTGAGCTGTAAAATTAGGATTGTCCCACAAAAATGTGACAGTTGGGAGGAATGCAGACTCTTCTCTGCTGCTTTAGTTTATTGTGCCTTCATACACTGTAAGATTCTGCGGTATAAGCCTGCTTAATCTTTACTGTATATTTATGCCTTAAATATAAAAGTTAGGATTTTACACCTCGTGGTAGAATTGCAGATCTGCTTGAACTCTAAACACTGCCACTCCAATGTACAGGGAACTTGGCATTCACTTTGTACTGGGGGCTGGTTATAAGGGACGTCAATAAAATTCCAAGGCATAGAGGAGGGGCAGTCAATTACTTTCACTTTCCAGTCAGCACTTCCTACACTGCTCTCCTCACATTCCCCCTTCCCTCCTCAGGCTCTATAATTGTGTAGGGCACTGCACATGGACATTAGGTCCCCCATTCTGGTGCATACACAAGATTTTGGGGTGATACACAATTTCCCTTAATAACCGTGTCCACAAAATGGCTGCTGCCTGCTTGCTGTGATTGTATAATTCCAAGACAGAAGGAAACAAAATTTAAATAAAAAATACAGTGTAAGTAAAGTTTATTTTGCTCAACTAACATGATAGAAAAGAATCTGAAATTATTTCTTAGGGTGACAGGTCCCCCTGTTCATCTTTGAGTTAATTCTGAGATATTCTGAGATAATTTGCAATTGGTTTTCAGTTTTTTATTATTTGTGGTCTTTGAGTTACTTAGCTGTTTATTCAGCAGCTCTACAGTTTGCAGTGTCAGCAATCTGGTTGCTATGGTCCAAATGACACTAGCAACCATGCATCGATTTGAATGAGAAAATGGAATATTAATAGGGGAGGATCGGAACAGAAAGATGAGTTATAAAAAGTAGCACTAACAATAAATGTGTAGCTTTAGAGATGATTTGTTTTTAGCGGGGGTCAGTGACCCCCTTTTGAAAGCTAGAAAGAGTCAGGAGAAGAAGGCAAATAATTCATAAATTATAAAAAAAATAATTAATGAAGACCAATTGAAACTATAACATACTAAAAGTTAACCTGAAGGTGAACCACCCCTATATGCTTGTGATTCCTGTTTTTCATGATTAAAACAATAGGCATAAAGTATTTTCAGCACAGGTGCTATTCATTGGCCAGAACATGGACATTATAACTTTACAGGTTTTACTTCATAGCATCTCGTGGAAAAAGTGACACGTAAGTTAAATATGTTATTTCTGAAAAGGTGTTCAGTGTTACACGAACATGGGTCACATGTTTTGCATTCTGTTGATATTCTACAGAAAAGCACAATACCAGGAAACAGACGGAAGAAAGTAATATTACCAGTTCAAAGTGGCACCCATGGTTGTCCCTGAATAAAGAAATTGTGTTATAATCACGAGTATTTTCCATGATTTTTGTGACATACATAATCTAATATTGATGTCTGGCTTTTTGAGAGATCTTAAAGGAGAAGTAAAGCCTAACTAATAAAGTAGGCTAGAAATGGTGTACATTATGTTTTGAGCTTCTGTACCAGCCCAAGGCAACCACAGCCCTTTAGCAGTGAAGATCTGTGTCTCCAAAGATGCCCCAGTAGCTCCTCATCTTCTTTTCTGTGGATTCACTGCACATGCTCTGTGCTATTGTGCTAAGACACAATATACTGTATATATAGCATAGAAATGTCACAATATAAGATCAGTACTTTATACAGTTCAGTACTACGTCAGTTCAGAAACCAGTCAACTAGCATGAGAATCTAATAATTAGCCTTGTAGCATCAGCTTATATAACAGGCCAATCTTATTTTCTGCTTGATAATTTGCGATGAACCCTAAACTTAATTTCTCAATAGCTGCTCAGAGCCCACTGAGCATGTGAGTGTCACAAACACTTTCCAAGATGGTGACCCCCTGTGACAAGTGTGAAGTCCTGGATCATTGCTGCTATTGACAAGCTGAAACTTTAGGCTGGTGCAATAAGTATGTAAAATATGTAGTGATGGGCGAATTTGGGGCGTCGCCACAAAATTCGAGAATTTCCAGCAAAATTTGCGAAACTGCGAAAAATTTGCAGCGGTTTCGTGAATTTATTCGCTGCAGCGAATTCGTGCATGGCAAATAAATTTCGCCCATCACTAAAATTATGGTATTTTTAACCATATTCATTTTTAGGATTTGGTTCGAAACCATTTCACCACTCATCCCAGTGGATTCTTCAGTTTAGATGAGTGTTGAAAAGCTTTCAATATTGTTCAGCAAGTGCAATTCCTTTAAATGTATTGGTTTTTGTTATGTTTATCTTAACAAGTAGTTAAAGCTCTCTCTGCTGGCCAAGTCTCAAAACTTCTTGTAATGAGTCTCTGATTACCACTCATTGTTATTTACAACACAGAAGATAGAAATTGTACACAATGGGGACTATTTATCAAACGGTGTTAAAAATCTGTGGCCAAATACAACACACGTCACATCCCTGTGTAAAAAGCACAGTTTTTATTAAGCTTTGTATACATTTCCCATGTTAAATGTTAGCTTAAACGATAGCAACCCCATGATAACGTTGTGGGAAAAAAAACAATGATCATCCATCGCTGTTTATTATGCTATATGTGGCAAATAATGTATTTGCCACCAGAAATTGTTCCCATTGACTTGAATGGGGTAAAACATTCAAATAACATTAAATACAGGTATAGGATCTGTTATCAAGAAACCTGTTTTCCAGAACGCTCCGAATTGCGGAAAGGCCATCTCCCATAGACTTAATTTTATCCAAATAATCCAAATGTTTAAAAATTATTTCCTCTTTCTCTGTAATAATAAAACAGTATCTTGTACTTGATCCAAACTAAGATATCTTGCTGCCCCTAAGGTCTTGCTGCCCAAGGCCCATGCCTTTGTGGCCTGCATGAAGCTAAACATAAAGATATATTATGGATATCAGTAGGTTAAAGGGCAAGGGAAACTATCAAAGACCAGAAGTTAAATAGGATAAAAAAGGAAATGTGTCCCTTACGCACAAAGTCTAAACAGTGAAAGGTGGATTATATCCAGAAAATTGGCCATAAAAGTGAAAACACTTTTTCTATTTCATAGTAAATAATGGACTGCACAGCAATGTCCATAATCTTCTTCAACTGAATATGCCTTATGGGCCATGGGTCTAAGATTTGGCATCCGGGGTTGATTGTTAATTGCACAGTGCTGCTGCACTACAATAAGCAGGGGTGCATAACAGTACATGGGCCCAAAGATGAAAGCTACAAAGCAGTTATATACAGGTTTCTGATTTCATTCAGGAGAGACTCATTGATTCTAAATTCCCCTGGCAGCTGTACTAGATGGAATAATGATGGAAGTGTAACAGCACACCTTGGGAGCCTGGGGTAGGGGAAGAGAGTAAAGGGCCAGGACACAAAAGAGATGAGCAGGTGGTGTTTCAGACTTGCCAACAGATAAATGGCCTGTAACAGAAATAGTCAGTCTGCCATCCGAGAGATCAACTGTACCACCAGGGCGAGTCCTGCAGCGGGTCGGGTACCCGTCTGTTGCAGGTAGAAGTTTCGAGAGTGGGTACAGACGCGGGTCGGCAGTTCTGCGGGTTGCAGGGTCTTCTCAATAGTGAGTTTTACTCCTTTTTTGATCACGCCTACTTCTAATGATGTCACTTCCCGTTTACAATGACAGCACTTCCTGTTTTACTCCTTTTTTTCTGATCACGCCTACTTCTAAAGATGTCACTTCCAGTTTACAATGACAGCACTTCCTGTTTTTGATGGTCAGCGGGTCGCAGATCGGGTTACGGATAAGGTACTTGCGGGACGGGTAGCGGGTCCTATGCGGGTTGCGAGTCTGGTTCGGGTTTAACAAATTGGTTCCATGCACCAGGGGACCTCTCACTAACCCTGTACCTAGGGTTGCCACCCGGCCGGTATTTTAAAATATCTGCCAAGGCCGGGGCCTGTATTACAAATTTACCGACAATGTAACTGCCAGTAAATTTGTACTACGATCAAAAGGAGCCCTCGGCCTGCCCCCAATCGCCCCCAATCCCCTGCAACTTACCTTTTCTTTTGCCTCTTCTAGCGTCCGTGGTGTGGCCCAGCCCCTTTTGATGTCACGTCCTGCCCCTTTGAGGCCCCGCCCCACAGCAGCCGGTAATTTTTTTTTATAAAAGGTGGCAACCCTACCTGCCCCTAACCCTCATGTCCACTACAGGAGCAGTGTTGAGATTGCATCCCTCATCCTCCCCATTTGACCCAACCCCATACCACCTTATCCCCCAATAAAAACTCCCAGACACCTTGGATGAAAAGAGAAGGCCACTGTTGTTTACTTATAAACCATAACACTAAACATAAATTAACATGTATAACATTAACAAATTGTAACCAAACTGCATAAAAAAAACAAAGGCAAAGCCTGGTTACTGCCTCCTTTCTCCGCAGTCCTAAAATGTGCTGCCTACCTTCCCATCAGGACCCCTGGCCTGTCAAGCTTCTTACACTCCTTGTCAAATACCCCATATATCTGCCCCTAGGGCTCTAAGTAAAGGTACCCTGTGACAACTACAACACACACACCCCACCTCATAAGGAGGGAAGGTGGGGCGATGTTAGTGTGGTGTTTATACAAATGGCCTGTAGATGTCACTGTGCCCAGACTTATACTGTGCATACTTCCTGTCAGCTTAAAAGTGAGTTACGGTTGTGTAATGGCTGCATGAGTCTCTGCTAATAAAGCATTGTTATACTCTACTCATCCTCGGCTAGCCAAAACATAAGAGTTAGCTGCTGTTCTCCCACTGTCCAGCACTGACTAAAAGGTAAGCCCACACAACCCTGCATAACCCCTACCCATTTCAATTGCCCAATACCCAGCCCCCACAAATATAGTAAGCAACCCCTTTGAGTCCTTGTTCTACTTTCCATATATATGCAAATGGCATTCTATGTAAAAGGTGAATTTCAAAATATTCACAAATAAGCGTATAATGTGTCACTGGACTTTGCCTTTTTTATTACTATTTGCAATATAAATATTCAGTGAAACTACACAGTAAAGCCTTGTTATATGGAACGTTCTGATAAAGGTCAGTAGAATTTCCCACAGTGTTTACATGAAACGTATTGTTCTACATTTGTGACGGATTTGTTTTTTCTCTCTAATAATAAGACAGTAGGTCTCATCTACAATATAGAATACAGTGTTCAAAGTGCAAAAAAACATTGCAGCAGGCCTTTGTGCTGCAGGGGTGGCGTGTTTCCTCCCTCCTGCCTTGCATGTCATTCAGAGGTGCAATATAGGGAGTGGCATGAGGTGCAGCCTTCATCGGGTTCAAGGCAGGAGGGAAGAACCAAGATTGGCTCCACCTCCTAAGCAGATTTTTGGCTGCAGCAATTAACACTTCTGGGCACAAGTGCTACTTAGATGAACGCTAAGGGGCACATTTATCAAAGGTCGAATTTAGAATTTATGTAAGTTTTTAAAAACTCCCATGAACTCAAATTGGACCAATTAACATTTATTAAAAAACATTGAATTTGTAAAACTTGGGTGAATCGACAAGAAAACTCAAATGTCAGAAAGGGTGTAAACAACTCCAAATTAATCCCAGGACGTCTCCCATTGACTAAAACAGCAATTCGGCAGGTTTTAGGTGGCGAAAAGTCGAATTCGAGTTCTTAAAGGGCCAGAGTATGATAAAACCCAATAGGGACGACCCCAGCAGGGATTGGTTTCTATCTACTGTAATGAAGTTCTACTGGCAGCCATTGCTTGATTTGTTTGATTTATTCCGAATTCCTTGCTGTTCTTTGTACAAAGCATTTCAATTCTGCATCTTCATTTAGTCCCATTGAAACTCCCTGGGGCAATGACGCTGGGGCAATGACGCTGGTTACTGGACCCCGCAGGGAACAGCTGGCAGAAGCAGGGCATGGAGGGGAGTGGCAGTACAAGGAGCTGGGCACTCCTTCTGTGCAAATGACATAGAGAGACGGAAGTTTGCTCACCCCTGTAAATGTATTTATTCAAAGCCTGGGTGCAGTGAGGGTGTGACCACATGTTGCAGCAATGAGCAACAAACTAGGGTGTGTATTATAATAAAAAAGCCACTGCGTAGAGAATCCAGCACTGCAGATCAAAGTGAAAAAGCATCACCTAACCTGACATGTAACATGCCCTTGTACACTCAATCATGCAAGTTTTAATTGAAATTTGAATAAATATTTGCTCATAGAAACTGGGCTCTTAAAGAGGTTATTCACCTTTAATTTAACAATCAGTATGACGTAGAGAGTGATATTTGTGGTTTTTCAGTTATTTTACCTTTTAATCAACAGCGCAATTTCAGCAACCTGGTTGCTGGGGTCCAAATTCACCTAGCAACCATGCACTGATTTAAATAAAAAGCTGGAATATGAATATGAACGAGAGGGCCTGACTAGAAAGTAATAAAAAGAAGCAGAAATAATAAAGTTGTAGCTTTACAGATCGTTTGTTTTCTGAAAGTTGTAACGAGTCAGAAGAAGGCAGAAAATAATTAAAAACATATACAAGAATTAAATAATGAAGACCAATTGAATTTTTTTTTGAGGACTCATTCCAGAATCAGCCCCAAAATAATTCACAACCCTGGCTCCTTGGGTTTTCATTATTTACTACAAATACACCAAAGGAGACAATTATAAAAATTGATACAAATATATTTATTTTTCCAAACAAGAACAGTGTTAAACTGGCATAGTGGCAAATATCTTATAAATTGAATGCGGCCCAGTAAAAAATAGATCCTAGTTCCAGACACATGGGGAGGGTAATCGTCATGAGTCGCTCAGGGGTGCGATTGTGTTGAAACAAATATACATTGTTGGAACTTTTTGCCAGGCTCAGCCTGTTTTGCAACTTGTTTTGCTATTACTATCTGGTTTTTTTAATACAGGTAGGGGACTATTATCCAGAATGTCCAGCACCTTAAAATTAAATCTACTAAATACCAATAAACCCAATAGGTTGGTTTTGCTTCCAATAAGGATCTTAGTTTGGATCAAATACAAGGTACTGTGTTATTATTACAGAGAAAAAAATAATAATTCTTTAAATGCAAAATATTTGATTATAATGGAGACTAAGGGAGGTGGCCTTTCCATAATTTAGAGCTTTCTGGATAATGGGTTTCTGGATAACAGATCCCATACCTGTCACAGAGTAACAGAGGAATAGGATTCCATACCCATAAGCACCTACAAATGTTGTACTGCCATGAGGGGGTCTTTCTGATGATGCCCTCTGATGCCAAGAGTAACTTGTTGCTGCTCCTAATAACCTTCGGGGCACTGCTGCCTCATGGCAGGAGCACCCCTGTTCTTTTATGGTGACAGTTAGGTTGTATGGATTGGAAGTTGGAACTGACCCATTTTTTTTGTGTTGCATGAAATTAATTTAAATAGTTAACTGTTGGTAGAATGTTATAATTTTATCCAGCTTTTATTCAGTAGTTTTTTTTTAACTTTCCCCTGAATCTATTTTGATACCTTAAACTAGAGTCCTGCACAGGTTCAGTTGGACAGACCCATGCCCAAGTTGGATCCAGTGACCTGCAACCTGGCCAACACCCACCACCCCACTATATTCCTTACCCAGACCCAATACCCAACCTGCACCTGCATGGGTTTTCTTACCACCTGACCAGGCCTGGGTCTAGGGTGGCATGATTTTAGGGGTGGCATGTTACAAAGAGCAGAGCAATAGGGATGCTTACTTCCCTGTGCACATGGAGCGGGGGGGGGGGGGTGAGCGCGGTCGCCCAGAATTTGGGCCTGCAAATGACCAAGGGACCTACAAGACCGGAAGTGGCGTCACAGTGGACCAAAAGTGACATCACCTCGAGTAGGGTTGCCACCTTTCCTCTATGTGGCATCTGGTTAGAGGGCAGGGCGTGTGTGGGACGGGTGCTATGATGTGGTGGGTGGGGCTATGATGTGGCAATTGGCCAATCGCCGCATCAATCAAGGAGAATCCAGGCGGTTTTTGACCTGAACAGCCCTTCTGAACAGGGTCGGACTGGGGTCTCCGTTCTCAGAGCGTGAGAGAGAGGGCTAAGGCCCGCAGCTGAACTGGATTCCCAGACAAGGTCCATGGACAACCGGTCTCTTTGGTGAATTGGAAACTTTCAACTTTTCCAGCCACTTTGCAGGTATTTAATAGTTATGTGAGCCACTGCAAGTCTCTACCTTAAACCTTACCAAGAGAGTGTGTGTGTGGGGTGTGTAATACACAACACTGGCATTATTATACTCTGATACAGCAACCTTATAGGTAACAGTCTGCTAACTCTGATTGGTCTAGGCTCTAGGCACAGAGAGCAGATGCTTAAACTGGTGGGGTTGGGGCCTGAAAATAGCAACCCCAGGACTCTGAGTAAATTACAATATACTGTATATAAGCAGGACAGAGGTACTTATCATTTTGCTGTTATTATATTTATTCCACGTGGTACATTGAGCAAGTTCTACACAGATTACCAATGAAGCAGGCCTGTGAAGACCGGAGGAAGCTGGAGGGATAGGGCCCATGACCGGGTGAGGAGGGGAAACCCGGAAGGCAGGGGCAAGGAATCGTGGGGGATGTAGTTTTGGAGGTGGCGGGAAATGGTAGGCTAAGGCGGGAGCAGGAGAAGTAGCCGGCGCCATTTTAGAAAAAGACTGGACTGAACGGAGGCACGGAGAAAGAGCGCAGGACAGCAATGGCGCAGGCAGTACTGGACAGCATTCGGGCGGCGCTTACCGGGACGGATGCGGAGCGGTTCAGAAAGGAACTGCAAGAAATGCTGTCGGGTGCCGGTGGAGCCGCAGGACAGGCAGCTGCAGTGCCGAGGGCGGTGAGGAGACCCGCGCGGAGGACGAGGCCACCAGAGCGTCTGAGTCCAGGTGCACCAGATGCCAGGAGAAGTCGAAGGAGCCAGTCGGCGGGGAGACAGCGCAGCCCTGAGTTGGTGAGACGGCAAGCGCAGGATGCAGCGGCCAGCAGGAGAGAGTCACAGAAGAAAGCCGAGTCTGGGAAGCAAGCATTAAGGAGGTCCAGGCAAGTAAGGGCAATGGGAAGGCAGGGACTGGACAGCACAGGCTTGACAGGGTCAGAGGTGCCCAGGCAGGGAAATGTAACGGTGGATGAAACGCGCATCGGTCAGGAGGCAGTGCTGGAGCAAGGGCCTAGGTTGGATTCGGGCAGGCCCAGGTCAGGGAGCCCGGATAGGGCCCGGGCGACACAGGAGAGAGAGGGCCCGCGGCAGGGAGGGACGAGGAGGAGCCCGTCGCGAGCTAGTCCTGGTGGAAGTAACAATGACGGGCGGAGGGCACGGAGGCCCTCAGGCGGCAGGAGGGATGACAGGGTCCCAGAGAGAAGGCTGCAGTCAAGGCATAGTAGCAGGGAGCGGTGGAACCAGCTTTCTAGGAGTCGCACTAGAGAAGACAGCAGGGACAGAAGCAGAAGAGCATGGGAGCATGAGAGGTATGGGACAGCGCGGGAGAGGAGAGGTGGCCAGGAACAGCCACGGCCTCGAACAGGGACAGGAGGAGGGACTCAGGGAAGGTGCGAGGGTTGCTGCCGCTGTACTTCTCCACACAGGCCGAGGAGTCGGGAGTCGGAGAGGAGTGGTAGTCCACGTGGAAGGAGGTCAGAGGGCCAGGGAGTACGGACGGACGGGATGGTGATTGCACCAGTACAGGAGACGGCAGCCAGCACAGCGGAGGCGGTGGTACCGCGAAGTGTCCCGGCAACCGCAAACCCCACGGCCCAAGGAGGGCCAGGAGCAGGTACGGGGGAAAAGGCTGGGGGGACCCTCTTGGAAGGGCTAAAAACTTTCCTAGCTGGTTGGGAGGACAAGCGACCGGAGCAGTCAGGGATAGGAAGAGTCTGGGAAGGGAACCGGGGTGAGGCCGGAGC
Source organism: Xenopus laevis (assembly GCF_017654675.1). Taxonomy (NCBI): domain Eukaryota; kingdom Metazoa; phylum Chordata; class Amphibia; order Anura; family Pipidae; genus Xenopus; species Xenopus laevis. Next base: position 36,523,010 of record NC_054379.1, on the reverse strand, counting down.
GGCGGCGGCAATACGCGACGGTGAGACGGGGGGCAACCGGTGGCCAGTGGAGCTACGGCCTCGGCAGGGGTCCCGGGAACAAACGCTGGGGAGGTGATCGGCGGTTCAGATACGGCCAGAGAGAAAGAAAAGGAGGCGATCACGGGAGGGGTGGCGGAATCCGCAAGGCAGAACGCTTACGTGTCTTTCGCAGGGCCAGTGGGGGTGCATTTAAAGAAAGAGAGTAGAGAGAAGATATGGCGAGGGGAGTTTGTGGAGATATTTTCCCTGCTCCCCTTGGAGGAGGTGGTGGAGGTAAAAGAGGACGAGAAAAAGGACGGGAAGAAGGAGGAGGAGGAAAGGGCTAAAAGATACAGGAAAATTCCAAAAACTTTTGGGAATTGGCTCAGAGCCTTTTGCATATTGGCGGGGGTCATCGGCGAGAAACAGACGGATAAATGTTCGGCGTTATTCTGCTATTTAGACGGGATATGGGAGGCTTTTCGGGTATATGGGGGTTTGGCGTGGTGGCGCTACGATGAACAATTCAGGCAGCGTTTAGCAGCAAACCCAGGGATGAGATGGGACCAGCTTGATATGACATTATGGATGAAGCTGATGTTAGCGCAGAAAGTTTCACCCTTTCCACGGCCCGCCGGTGGGGACCAATCAGGCTCATCATCGGCGGGCCACAAATTGGGTTTCTGCTGGCTGTATAATGAGGGACAGTGCAAATGGGGAGCTCGTGCAAATTTAAGCATGAATGCTCCGGATGCGGAGCCAACCACCCCTACAACAGGTGTTTTAAGAAAGGCAAAGGGGGGGCGAAGGGAACAGAGGCTGCAAAAGGGGAGGACGCCAGTGCTGCTAAGCGCGATGCTTCCCTGGTTAGGGTCGTACGGTAGGCGGGGAGACACAGAATTTTTAAAGGAAGGTTTTCTACATGGGTTTAGGATCCCCTTTAAGCCACGGGAGGGAGGGGATATTCACGCCAATTTGAAATCAGCAATTCGGAACCCGGGTGTAGTCTGTCAAAAGCTGGCCACGGAAGTGGAACTAGGGAGAATGGCGGGTCCGTTTTTGGACCCACCACTGTCCAACTTGAGGATTTCCCCGCTGGGGGTCGTCCCCAAGAAGGAACCGGGAAAGTTCCGGCTGATTCATCACCTATCTTTTCCAAAAGGGGGGTCAGTGAATGATGACATCAGTCCGGAACTTTGCTCCGTGTCGTACACATCCTTTGACAGGGCGGTGGACAAGGTACAGGAGGCAGGGAAAGGCGCGTTGATGGCGAAAGTTGACATAGAGGCGGCATTCCGGCTGTTGCCTATACACCCGGAATGTCATCACTTGTTGGGCTGTGCATTTGAAGGAAAGATCTATGTGGACCTTTGCCTCCCGATGGGCTGTTCGATCTCGTGCGCGTATTTTGAGAGGTTCAGCAGCTTCATAGAGTGGGTGGTACGGCGGCGGACTGGGTCAAGCAAGATCGTGCATTATCTAGACGATATTCTATGCGTCGGTCCCGCAGCGTCGGAGGAGTGCTCGTTTATGCTGGAAATGCTGAGCGAAGTGGCAGGGGAATTTGGGGTTCCGCTGGCCCCGGGTAAGACGGTTGGCCCAACAACTCGGCTGAGTTTTTTGGGTCTGGAGATAGATTCAGAGGCAGGATTGACGCGGTTACCGGAGGACAAGCTAACGGATTTGTCGCGGGTGGTTGACCAGCTCAGGAGGCGGGAGAAAGCTACGTTGAAGGAATTCCAATCACTCTTGGGTAAACTCAATTTCGCCTGTAGGGTGATATCAATGGGGAGAGTGTTTTGCCGTCGGATCGGGTTGGCCATGTCAGGGGTGACTGAACAGCACCATCACATCAGGGTTCCCAAGGAAGTCAAAGGGGACTTGGAGATATGGTCACGGTTTTTGCGACATTTTAACGGCAAGGTGTTGTTTCAAGAGAAGGAAGTTTCAGGCGAGGAAATACAGTTATTCACGGACGCGTCGGGAGGAGGAGGTTTTGGAGCCTATCTAGGTGGGAGATGGTGCGCGGATCGATGGCCAGAGGAATGGGTGAAGGCAGGGACAGTCAAAAATTTGTGCTTTCTTGAACTGTTTCCTATACTGGTGGCGGTCTACTTGTGGGGTTCAGTTTTGACAAACAGAAGAGTGAATTTTCGCTGTGACAATTTGGGGGTGGTGCAGGCAATCAATCGGCAGTCTGCTACCTCCCCGGAGGTGGTGAGATTATTGAGAGCCTTGGTACTGCGCTGTCTGCAGATTAATTTGGGTTTCAGGGCAGTACATATTCCGGGGAAATTGAATGTCATTGCTGACGCTCTATCCCGCTCCCAGTGGGAGCGTTTTTGGCAGGTGGCACCGGGAGCGGATCAGGTCGGGACCCCCATGCTCGCTGGTCTGTGGCAACTCGGGACTGGAGACTTGGTGGGCTGGTGAGGACATCGGTGGCTGAAGCCACTTGGGCGGCTTACCAAAGAGTTTGGGAGGAGTGGGACCGCCTAGCGGAATGGTCGGGGGGGACGTTTTCACCGGAGGACAGAAGGGAGGCGTTACTCTGGTGGGTGTTTTGGAAAGTGGAAACGGGTAAGTCGGTGGCAAGTTTGGAGAGAGGATTGGCTGCCCTTGCATTTCTGTTTAAATTGCGGGGCTGGGAGGATTACACCAAGATTTTTGAGGTGCGACAGGTGCTGAAAGGGGTCAGAAAAAAGGGGACGAAGGGGCAGGATACCAGGAGACCTGTATCAATAGAAATTTTGGGCGGTATACAGGAAAGTGTGGACGGAATTGGTAAATCTCCATATGAGATACGTTTATTCCGTGCAGCTTTTGCACTGGCCTTTTTTGGAGCTTTCAGAATAGGTGAGCTGGTGAGCTCGAGTAGGTTCAAACCAGGGGGGTTGGCCATGGGGGATATATCCGTGGATGAGCATGGGGTACGGATTTTGCTTCGTCGGTCCAAAACGGACAAATGGGCTAAGGGCAAACAAATCATACTGGGAGGGTTGGACGGGGGAACAATCTGCCCGCGGGGATGCCTTCAGCGTTATTTGCAGGTTCGCCCAGAGAGGGCTGGACCTTTGCTGATACATGAGGATGGGGTACCGTTATCAAGGTATCAGTTTTTGGCGGTTTTAAGGCGGGCCCTAGTGATGTTGGGCAAGGTTCCAGGAGAGTATGGGACACACTCGTTCCGCATTGGGGCGGCTACAGAGGCGGCCAGGGCTGGCCTGGGGGAGGAGACAATAAAGAAAATAGGAAGGTGGGAGTCCAGCCGGTTTAGGAGCTACGTACGCCCAACGTTAGTTTAATAAGAATATGGGAATGCAAATGGTGGATGGCGGGTCGGGTTGCTGTTGATGCTATGTTATATTGGTTGTTGGCCTGTTGTTTGTGTCATTAAAAGGTAACAAGAAAGTGGTATGGCTGTTGGGGCACTCGTACATCCGCAGGGCCGGGGAGAGAGCCGCAGTTCGGAAAGGAGGAATGCAGCTGGGCTTTCCGGAAGACCAAGTGAGCATCAGGTGGTTTGGAGTTGGAGGGTTGTTGTGGCCCGGAGTGATGGACAAAGCATTTAGCCTGTCAGCGGCAGAGGGACATCCCAACGTTTTGGTGCTTCATGCTGGGGGGAATGATATGGGGGTCATGTCTCAAAGAGACTTGGTGAGGGCAATGAAGCAGGATGTGGATAAGCTGAGGTCATTTTTTCAGGGGGTGGTGATAGTCTGGTCGGAGATGGTGGGTAGGTTGGTCTGGAGGTGTGCAAGGGACCGAGAGGCAATGGAACGGAGTAGGCAGAAGCTGAACAAACTGCTCAGTGCCTTCATAAGGCACTCCGGGGGAATAGTGGTGCGGCATAAGGTGTTGGAATCATGTATGCCGGGTCACTATTGTAGAGACGGGGTGCATTTGTCAGCAGGGGGGACCGACATCTTCAATCTTGGCTTGGCAGATGGGATTGGAAGGGCCCTTTGCTTGGGGGTGGGGGGCGCGCCAGGATGAGGATTCATCTTGGACGCCCGTGGCGGAAGATTGTTAGGTCTGAGGCTAGGGGGTGTGGTCATTGACCACGGTTAAGAGGGGAAGGCCAAAACAAGGGGCCTAGTCTCGGGATGTGGATAGGTCCAGTAGCAAGGGGATCTCCATAGGAGCAGCCTTCAGCGGCTAGGGGTGGAGATCTCGCTGGACATTGGTTATAATGTTAACGTTGAAATGTTAAATATATGTGATTGTTAACTTGTGTGTAAATAAAAGTGGCTGGGGCCTTTCCAATCCATTAAAGAAATGTTTAGTGTTCATTATTGGGTAAAGGGAGGTGTGTTGGGAAGAGGGTCCAAGACTTGACGATACTCAGGTCATGTAGGAACAAAAAAAACTGCACTGTCTCCTATCTACGTTCAAATCTAGTTTTACTTGCAATATCTTTCTCTGTCACTAAAGGGCGCAGTCCCAGCACCCATTGAGTTTGCAGACAGCTCAAAACAAGACATTACATCCATAAAAGGAAGAAAATGTACAGTGGGGATATTATGCTCTGTTTGCATCAATGCTGTTGCCAAAAATGCAGCAACATGTTCAGACATTAATCATATAATAACATTACAGCAGTCAGTAAATTATTGTAAGCAGAGTGCCCAGGTACTGCATTTTGCCAGAAGACAAATAGGAGTGCCCAGGTACTGTTTTTTTCCAATAGAGACAGCAGGGTGCAGAGGTAGTGCATTGTGCCAGTAAACACAGCAGAGTGCCCGGGTACTTTATTGTGCCAGTAAAAACAGCAGAGTGCCCGGGTACTGTATTTTGCCAGCAAAGACAGCAGAGTACCTGGGTACTGCATTGTGCCAGTAAACACAGCAGAGTGCCCGGGTACTGTATTGTGCCAGCAAAGACAGCAGAGTGCCTGGGTACTGCATTGTGCCAGTAAAGACAATGCCAGTTTGCTCTCAGCAATAGTGCAAAGTGCCAATCTTTGCGTCTGAGCTAAACCTAAAATTAATTTTAAATTGCAAAGCAGATATTTCTTTAAAATGCTTATACTTGGAAGGGGGAAGCCAGGAAGCGCATAGTTTCAAGAAAGTGATGGGAGTAGGTCTGGGCTGGTCCAGTCCAACCCTGCCCCTGGCAGATTCACTAGTGCTAGAATTATGGGGAAAACTGCTGCACTGGTGGTGAAATACATAGCAATTTGCATCTGAAATTACATTTTGCACACTGATCTTGTGCTTGAAAATAAACAGCTTACGTTTAGGGCATTTGAAAATGAGCTTTTTACTGTATTGTTGTAAAAGAAATAATGATTATTTAGTACTTTGTTGTTAAATGAGGACCAATATTTGTGTGTGGTTACATAATCAAGAAAAGTATGGCTGAAAAGCAGATCCAAAAATCCAGAAAAGCAGATATTTCCAGTTGCTGCAATCGACCGACTGAGCACAGGTGGGTTAAATATTGAATTGAATAGTCAAATTGGGCAGCAGAGAGTTACAGAGACTGAGCCAACAAATAATGTTTTTTTTAAATACATTACTAATCTCCTCACTTTTTAAAGCCTAAGGACTAACGCCCATAGAACTTGCGGTAGCATGCAGCTTGATATGATCATATATTCTCTTTTATAGCAATATCAGAAAGGGAAAAATGGGGGGGTATTAACCCTATCAAGGCTGATGCATCATGGGTTTCATGGAGCTCCTTTTAGAAGCAGTAGGGTGGGGCTAGATGGCTGGATACCTATCCCCTAAAGCGGAGAAGACGATTTGGCTGGTTTCAGCATTACAGAGCTTGTGAATCTTTTTTTTCTTACATTTCACAGCATATGAATCATTTAACTGGGCAAGTCTCAGTCTCAACAAATCAAAGCTTGTGAATCATTTTCATGACTACAGAATCCAAAAATGTCAGAGCATTTCATTTTGAACAGGTAGCAGAATTAGAAGTAATAACAGCTTAAGGATGCCCAGACTGGGGGAGAGTCCTGCCACATCATTATTATTAATATTTATTATTCATTATTAGTATTTGAATATAGGCACCCATGGGCATGTGCCTAGAGAGGGAGCTTTAGTGGAAAAGCCTATATAAAAAAAAGAAAAAAGGCTTTAGAAAATTCACCTGCTGCCACATTACACAAACAGCGACAGACTGAGCTCACCCCCTCCCAGGTCTCCCAGCCATAATCCCCCCCCCTGCCTCTGGGCCCCAGCCCTAGCCAAAACCCCTTTCTCTGCACCTTATTTTACCTTGTTGCAGCCACAATTGGGGCCAGGTAAGGGTGCAGTGCCCAAGATGGGGAGCAGGACCGGCCTTTTTCCCAGTGTCCTGTAGATACACTGGTCTCCAAAGGGGAACATCAATCAGAGGAACGATGCCTGGACAGGTATAAAGCCCTGCTCTTAATCACTGACATGCGGCTTTTTATTCTTCAGGTTCCAACATGGCCAGGAATCTCAGTCCCATAGCAAAACAATCCCCTTGTGCTGCAGATCAGGGAGAGGAACAACACCAACTATTGCCACTGCAATAGAGTAAAGCTCCCCATAGACCGATTTTAGGGAAGCCAGACCAATCCTTCAAAATTATCGTGCGGTTAGTGGATCGTACATCTTACGATTTTTCGGCCGACATCTGTCGGGAAATTGATCGGCCAGGTCAAAAAATCTTTGTCGGTCCCAGTGCAATCTATCTATGTTTGCAGGGCCAAGCAGGCAGCTCCCCTTTGTTTTCCTGGCAAATTGGTCTTTTTAGTTAATGGTCAATTCGTATGATCGCACGATCGTTCCGAGAAAATCATGGTCTCACGATGAGGATCGGATCTTTTAAATGACCATCTTAACACTACTAGGATACACTATAGCTGCTGTTTGTATGTATGTATGTATGTAAATGTTTATTTGTATAGCACTCCTTAGGGCAAAGCACTGTACAGCAGAACAATAAATTAGTAGAACAAACAGGGGGTCATTGCAATAATAAATACAAATAAGTACAAAATTACAATACACATAAATATAAAGTATAGTTAAAATACAGATTAGGTGCTCAGTGTCAAGGAGACAAAGGGATGATGCCCCATAGAGCTTACAGTCTAAACAGGAGGGTAACTAAATGGGAGGGTAACACAAATCGGAGGTATATTAAGTGCTGTAGGTTACACTGGGTGACACTGCCATATAAGTGCCAGTTCCCAGTTCAAGTGTTATCCAGGTACTCCAAGAGGTAGTCTTTGAGTTTAGTTCTGAAGACGTTAAGGGAGGATTCTCTCCTGAGAAATTCAGGAATGGCATTCCAAATATAAGGAGCGGCAAGATAGAAAGGTTTGATGTGGGAAACAGCTGTAGTTGTGGGGGTTGCAACCAAGCTGTTGCTCTTAGAGGAACGGAGGATTCGTCAGGAACATATAGAGAGACAAGAGATGATATGTAGTTAGGTGCAGAGGAGTGAAGGGCTTTGAAGGTTATGAGGAGAAGTTTTTCTTTGTTTTATAGGAAGCCATGATAAGGACTTCAGCAGGGGAGGGACCTTTACCCTTTTGGATGAGAGAAGGAGAATTCTGGCAGCAGTATCAGAATATCATTGGCCACACCATTTTATCACAATAACAAAACAGTTAAAGGTGGTCTTGGACATTTTGGCACCATTAATTCACTCAGACAATGGCTGCTGTGGCTGCATGGGTCAGGAAGTTCCCAACGTAGGCCTAAGGTTTATACATCTGTCTATCCCAGGATCCTATCCAGTGTCTGAAGTTGCACTGCTTGTGTGATTACTGAAAAACTATCCCAGCTAAACAGTAAGTTAAGGGAGCAGAAAACACACCAGAGAGACTTTTACAAATTTTCATCAAAAGCTCCCACTGCAAACGTGAACTTCACTTTTTGATTCATTTGCAAACAAGACTTTCTGTTCAGTTTTTTGTGCATTCATTATCAGCACAACAGTTTATGCCCGATTGTGGCAGGGCAGTGGCAAAACATGGCACATTGGGCTGATTTTTTGCATTATGCTCTCCTTATGTACAGTGGTGTGAAAAACTATTTGCCCCCTTCCTGATTTCTTATTCTTTTGCATGTTTGTCACACTTAAATGTTTCTGCTCATCAAAAACGGTTAACTATTAGTCAAAGATAACATAATTGAACACAAAATGCAGTTTTTAAATGAAGGTTTACGTTATTAAGGGAGAAAAAAAACTCCAAATCTACATGGGCCTGTGTGAAAAAGTGATTGCCCCCCTTGTTAAAAAATAACTTAACTGTGGTTTATTACACCTGAGTTCAATTTCAAAGGTTATAAAGCCATTTCTAAAGCTTTGGGACTCCAGCGAACCACAGTGAGAGCCATTATCCACAAATGGCAAAAACATGGAACAGTGGTGAACCTTCCCAGGAGTGGCCGGCCGACCAAAATTACCCCAAGAGCGCAGAGACAACTCATCCGAGAGGCCACAAAAGACCCCAGGACAACATCTAAAGAACTGCAGGCCTCACTTGCCTCAATTAAGGTCAGTGTTCACGACTCCACCATAAGAAAGAGACTGGGCAAAAACGGCCTGCATGGCAGATTTCCAAGGCGCAAACCACTTTTAAGCAAAAAGAACATTAAGGCTCGTCTCAATTTTGCTAAAAAACATCTCAATGATTGCCAAGACTTTTGGGAAAATACCTTGTGGACCGACGAGACAAAAGTTGAACTTTTTGGAAGGTGTGCATCCCGTTACATCTGGCGTAAAAGTAACACAGCATTTCAGAAAAAGAACATCATACCAACAGTAAAATATGGTGGTGGTAGTGTGATGGTCTGGGGTTGTTTTGCTGCTTCAGGACCTGGAAGACTTGCTGTGATAGATGGAACCATGAATTCTACTGTCTACCAAAAAATCCTGAAGGAGAATGTCCGGCCATCTGTTCGTCAACTCAAGCTGAAGCGATCTTGGGTGCTGCAGCAGGACAATGACCCAAAACACACCAGCAAATCCACCTCTGAATGGCTGAAGAAAAACAAAATGAAGACTTTGGAGTGGCCTAGTCAAAGTCCTGACCTGAATCCTATTGAGATGTTGTGGCATGACCTTAAAAAGGCGGTTCATGCTAGAAAACCCTCAAATAAAGCTGAATTACAACAATTCTGCAAAGATGAGTGGGCCAAAATTCCTCCAGAGCGCTGTAAAAGACTCGTTGCAAGTTATCGCAAACACTTGATTGCAGTTATTGCTGCTAAGGGTGGCCCAACCAGTTATTAGGTTCAGGGGGCAATTACTTTTTCACACAGGTTTGGATTTCTTTTCTCCCTAAATAATAAAAACCCTCATTTAAAAACTGCATTTTGTGTTTACTTGTGTTATCTTTGACTAATAGTTAAATGTGTTTGATGATCAGAAACATTTTGTGTGACAAACATGGCACATGCAAAAGAATAAGAAATCAGGAAGGGGGCAAATAGTTTTTCACACCACTGTAATTGAGCTCTAAAGGCTCATGTATGAACACAATTGAGGACACAGGCAAGTTTAGACATTTGCAAGAACTGCTGATATCTGGGATTGCCCCAGGCACAGTATCTGGTATGGATGTGTGTGCATAATAAAGCTGCGGCTGATCTTTCATCTTCATGTTGGCCAAGATTCAGGAAGCTGGTGGCCCTCCCCCACTTTGGTCTCCATTTCCTTAATGACTGAGCAACTACCCTTGGAGGGGGTATAAAGGTTAGGGTTGGGCTTGTGCAGTAGTATGAGAGGTAGCTAAACTTTAAGGGGCCTGCATGTACCTCCCCCAAAATCCTAAACCTTCAATGCATTGTACAATATAGTATACAGGGAGTTGCATATCAAATCTATCAGTTATTTTGTTTATGAAAAAGCAGTTTGTTCTCATTGAAAAGGGGAAATGATCTCTAAATATAAATAATTTGATAGTGATTGTGAAAAACACTCTGACATTTCACACAAATGGTTCCTTTTTATTAAACATTTCAGTGTCAGTGTAATTATGCGGCCGAGCCTTCAGTTTTCATTGTGAATGTGTGATGGATAGATGTAAATGTGGATACAGAACAGGGCAAGGTTTGGAAGTGGATTGAAGGCATGACTGGGTGTAATGGGAAGAGAAATGGACAGATGATCTTAATTTTTTAGTGAATACTGTACAGTTATGGGATCCATTATCTAGAAACCCGCTATCCAGAAAGCTCGTAATTACGGGACTGTTGTCTCCCATAGACTCCATTATAATCAAATAACTACGTTTTTAAAAATGATTTCCTTTTTTCTGTGTAATAATAAAACAGTACCGTCTATTTGATCTCAACTAAGAAATAATTAATCCTTATTGGAGGCAAAATAATCCAATCGGGTTTATTTAATATTGCAATTATTTTTAAGTAAACTTAAAGGGGACCCGTCACCCAAAAAAATTATTCAAGATCCTATTTTATGACATTAGTCAAGCAAAATGAACTTTAATTACATGATATCAATTATTTGAATCTTGTTTCCTTCAGTCTGGGAATTCATAATTATAGCAAGCAGGCAGGAGCCATTTTGCGGACACTGTATCATCTCAGAATCTTGTTTGTGCACCAGAATAGGGGACCTGATGTCCATCCCCATTCACTGAATCAACTTTTCAATTGGCGTCACTGACCCCATCGAAAAAGTAAATGCTCTGTAAGGCTACAAATGTATTGTTATCGCCAATTTTTATTACTCATCTTTGTATACAGGCCTCTCCTATTCATATTCCAGTCTTTTATTCAAGTCAACACATGGTTGCTAGGGTAATTTGGACTCTTAACTGAATAAATAAAAGCTAACTAAATTAATAAAAAGCTTAAAAACTCCTTAAATAATAAAAAATGAAAACCAATTATAAATTGTCTCAGAATATCAGTCTCTACATCATACTAAATGTTATCTCAAAGGTGAACAACCATTTTAAGGCATGGAGATCTAAATTATTGAAAGATCTATCCAGAAAACACCAGTTCCCAATTCTGGATAACATGTCCCATACTCCTATTAGGTTTAAGAGGTATGATATAAACAGCTAAAATCAGTAAAGCCTTGGATACGTTTCATTGCCCAGCGAGAAATGTAATCTCATTTAGGTTGGTTATCAACCAACCAATAGCACCTGCTCTTTTAAATACATTTGTTCTCTCTAAAATACATTACATGCTACAATCCCAAGGAAATTGCTCAAAAAAGCCTACTGTATCGATTCCAATGAAAGTAAAGGGGTCGGTATTATCAGATGAGATTTTCCCCACTAGTCCCAGAATACACAGCAAGACAATAATATTTATTTAATCATTGATCTTACTGAACCAGGGAAATCTTGTGTTTTCTGTACAGTATGTAAAATTGGAACATTTACTGTATTAAGAGATATATACAGAAATGTTCATATAGAGCAGTGATCCCCAACCAGTGGCTCACAAGCAACATGTTGCTCTCCAACCCATTGGATGTTGCTCTCAGTGGCCTCAAAACAGGTGCTTATTTTTCAATTCCTGGTTTGGAGGCAAGTTTTAGTTGCATAAAAACCATGTGTACTGCCAAACAGTCTCCTGTAGCTGCAAGTCCACATGGATGCCAATCACAGCCCTTATTTGGCATCCCCAGGAACTTTTTTCATGCTTGTGTTGCTCCCTAACTCTTTTTACATGTGGCTCATGGGTTGGGGACCCCTGATATAGGGGGTATATTTATCATGAAGTCACAGCAAATATTGTGCTTTGGTTCACTTTTTCAAGTCCACAGTATAAGAGGCAGATACTCATTTTACTGCGGAACTGACATAGAGATGAGCAGACCACACAGAATTCAACCTCTCCATTTCCACAAGCAGAAATGTCTGGTTACTTCCCCCTGCTGACATTGTGCAACTGAAACCATTTTTTCTAGACTTTCACTAAATGGTGTGGAAACTTTATAAAAAGGCAAAAATGCAAAGCTCACTAAATCCATTCCCTCCAATTTACCCCGTCAGAAAGGTACACTTACAAAAATGCAGCCCCACATCAGTGTCATCAAACTCATTAATGCACATTGGGCACATTTGCTTCTGGGTAGTAACCCATAGCAACCAATGTGATTAGCTTTTTCTTCAGATAGCTGATGTTAAAACAGCATAAGCAATAATCTGGTTGCCATGGAAAAGGGCTCCTATCAGGCCCCGTTTCAGGAAAAGTGTCCTCATGAGAGGGTGTGGTCAAAGGAAAGGCAGTGAAAAAGAGAGCTCAGTCTATGAAAGAATTTGTTTGACACACTTTGCACACTGGACTTTTCACCATCTGGCAGTTGGAAAAGTTTAAACTGCTTTATTGTATAATGCTAATGTTTAGCGGAGGAGAAATAATACTCTGGGCCTGTTTTCTATGGTTTGGGCTTGGGCCCCTGTTCCAAAAGAAAGCAACATCATTGCCTTGCTGTGGCCTGGTCATGAATGTCCTTAGTATAGTTATCTGGTATGGGACATATTTTCTAGAATGCTTGGGATCTGCGGTTTTATGGATAATGGCTCTTTCTGTAATTTGGATCTTAATCGCTTAAGTCTACTAGAAAATCATGTAAACATTAAATAAACAAAATAGACTGGTTTTGCTTCCAATAAGGATTAATTATACCTCAGTTGGGATCAAGTACAAGGTACAGGTATGGGATCTGTTATCCAAAATGCTCCGGACTAATGATGGGTGAATTTATTCACTGCCGGCAAATAAATTTGTGTAACATACACTGGCTAAACATTGGCCCAAATTCGCTACTCACTACTCACTACTCGGGACCTGTCATTTTCCGGGTTACAGATATTTCCATAATTTGTATAGTGATAAGCGAATTTATTTGCCAGGCGCGATTTCCTGAGATTCGCGAAACCTCCGCGAAAATTCACCGTCGTCAAAAAAAAAAATGGACGCCGGCGAGACGTTTCCGCGAAACACCCCAAATATGCCCATCACTACTCGGGACCTGTCATTTTCCAGATAACAGATATTTCCATAATTTAGATCTTCATACCTTAAGTCTACCAGAAAATCATGTAAACATTAAACAAACCCAATAGGTTGGTTTTGCTTCCAATAAGGATAAATTATATCTTAGTTTGGACTAAGTGAAAGGTACAAGTATGGGATATGTTATCCCAAATGCTCAGAGTCGGGACCTGTTGTTTAACGGATAACAGACCTTTTCATAATTTGAATCTTCATGCCTTAAGTCTACCCAGAGAATCATGTAAACATTAAATAATACAATACGGATTAATTAAATCTACGTTTGGATAAAGTACAAGATATTGCTTTATCATTACAGAGAAAAGGGAAATCATTTTTAAACACTTTTCAATTACTTGGATAAAATGGCCTTTCCGTAATTATGAGCTTTTTGGATAACGCATTTTTAAAAATTTGGATAATTTTGATAAAATGTAGTCTATGGGAGACAGTCTATCCGTAATTCTGGATTCTGGATAACAGGTTTCTGGATAACGGATCCCATAGCTGCATCGTCATTTTATGTACACCCTACATTAATTAATCATTCATTTCACCAAAATGGCAAGAAATACTCTTTGTCATTACTGCTAATTAATGGTATAATAATGGTATACAAATGCTTCTTCCTTTCTATCTTTCTATGTCATTGTTGCATATTTCACTAGTTTGTTACTCACACATGTGTAATCATTTATTTTTACAAATGATTTGGTTTCAAACCCACTCATCCGTTTGGTACACTGCATGTCTCTCATAATATAAACCCAGACTGTACTGCTTTTCTGTGGATATGTGACGCACAATAGATTGTATTGTGGCAGTCAATGTGCATAAATATTTCAACTTAAAGATTGTTAGGACACAAGGTACAGTGAATGCAAGTGTAATACTAGAAGAGGCCAAGAGAAAACAATAGCTGCTCTTACTAGTGCAGGTGCGCGTAATGTAAAAAAGAAAACAATCATTCACATTACTCCCCAGGGGTGTAACTACAGAGGAAGCAGACCCTGAGGCTGCAGGGGGCCCAGGAGGTTTAGAGGGCCCAATGAGGCCCTAATTAATGAGCAATTTCAACATATATTGGTAAAACAGGAAAACCTCTGAATATGTTGGGGCCCTAAAATTAATTTGCTGTGGGGCCCAGTAGCATCTAGTTACACCACTGTTACTCCCTATGGCTCTGTTTCTTGGAACCTGACCTTTATCCATCCAAATTCAGATCTTGCAGGGGTGTATTTGCCAGGTGAGAACCTTCCCTCAAGTGAAAGTTAAGGCTGATAAGAGCCAAATTTTAACCCACTGGGAATTTAGCTTCCCCCAGAGGCAAGAGGGAAATTATTTTGGGAAGAGAACTGCATGGGGCCCTCAGAAGCACCTCCATTGACCATTGACCCAGAAAACATCATCAAAACATAACAACACCATTTCATAACTGGTTTAAGCAAGTCCAGCCTTCAGCAGATGTCATTTGGCTGGATCACAAAGTAACATGGATCACAAATAACACAAAACAAGTCACATAAAAGAAAAAACTGAGGCAAAATACAGTAAATATGATGCACATAGGGACGAACATGAGTCCTTCATTGCGCACATGCATTTGCCAATGTCAACCAATCAGAAATAAGCTTAGAACAGTCTACTTCAAGCTTGAAAAAGACAGCAAAGACCTGATTGGTTGCTATTGGCAAGTCAGCAACTTTGCTCATAAAGCAGCCCCTCAATGCAAAATGCTATTCCTCTCTACTAAGCACAACTTACCAGCTGCAATGTTGTGGTTCTTTAAATACAGAGAGCTTAAAGGAACAGTAACTTCAAAATATGAAAGTGTTTTAAAGTAATGAAAATATAATGTACTGTTGTGCTGTACTGGGACAACTAGTGTGCTTGCTTCAGAAACACTACTATAGTTTATATAAACAAGCTGCTGTGTAGCCATGGGGGCAGTCATTCACAGCTGAAAAGGGAGAAAAGGCGCATGATACACCATAGATAACAGATAAGCTCTGTAGTATACAATAGGATTCTTTAGAACTTATCTGTTATCTACTGTGTGTCCTGTGCTTGAATGGCTGCCCCCATGGTTACATGGCAGCTGAATTATATAAAGTATAGTTGTGTTTCTGAAGCAAACTCACGGCTTTTACCAGTGCAGGTCAACAGTACATTACATTGTCATTCAATGAAAACACTTTAATATTTTGGTTGTACCTTTCCTTTAAGCTGTGCGCAAATATCCACCCCTGTAAGCATATTCTAGTGTATGCATGCAGTAAATCCTTCCTTTGCATCCCTACATGTTATTTCCCTGGAGGCTATATAGTATAGCATCTGTACTGTATTATTTATGCCATAATTAGACATCTCCACCCTCGTGTGTCATCCAATCCTCTCTCAATATATGGAATGGTATCTTTTTGCCATCTTCAGGAAGTCATCCTTTACTGAGTGAATGGATAGCCTGATGAAAGTGAATCTCCCAGCTCCTAGTGAAGCCTCAGGTTGGATCATTCATGTTCTAAGAGTATTAGCAGCTATCTGGTATGGCTCCAAAGAGGAGTTCAACGACAGCGTTGGAGGGAAGGCTCATTTACATAAATATAAGGAAATATAAGGAAATTGGTAATGACACAGAATCAACCTGCCCCGCACTAACCCCCCTTTAATAAGCTCAGTAATGTTAAATGTAATATGTTTTGACCAGAGTGTTAGTTATTCTTATAACCACTTTTCCCTATATGATTGTCATTACCTAATAGTGGGTTAAAATACAAATAACCAGGGCCAGAAGCATGCAGATGTTCTTATATACAGGCATGGGACCTATTATCCAGAATGTTCGGGGCCAGGGATATTTCCATGACTTATATAATTTGAATTAAAAATCATTTAAACATTAAATAAACCCAGTAGGATTGTTTTGCCCCCAATAAGGCTTAATTATATCTTAGTTTGGATCTAGTACAATGCAATGTTTTATTATTACAGAGAAAAAGGAAATTAGTAAATTTAATTTATTTCATTAAAACTGAGTCTGTGGGATATCCCGTAACCATCCCGTAATTTGGATCTTTCTGGATAACGGGTTTCTGGGTAAGGGATCCCATACCTGTGTATATGTGACATGTATATGTAATATTGGCTGAATTACGTTGACGTGGAAGCAATTGTATCTGGAAAAACGTTGAATGCAAAAGCCTTTTCTTTTATGTTTTCCCTTTTTATTTTTGCAATATTTAAAATTCAACTAGATTAAGAATGTAAAAAATAAAAGAGTAAGGTTCACAATAGCTATGTTAGGGAAGAGCCAGTGCAAATAAGAATCAAACAGCCTAAATATGTTTAAAAATTAAACTGCAATAAAATCTACACACTAACAAAGGTAGTAACAGCAACCTGTACATTGATTTTTTTGGGAACATTTTATTGCAGATCACAGTTGATGGAGAGTATGTATGTATGTATGAAGAGTGCGTATGTGAGCGTCTGTGAAAAGTAAAGTAGATTAATTACCTTGAAGTACTAATAGATCAGCCATTAGTTGTGGACGTGAATTTATGATGTGTTCAAATCACTGAGTGGAGACGTAAACAAATTTAGCCGAGTGATAAATGAAGAATATGAAGTCAGTGCCATGTTGTGCTGGCAAAAAAGTACCTTTTTAAGTGTTTTCTTTGTGTGCATTGTGCACATTGGTGTTCTCTTTTCTCTGGGTTCAGCAACAAACATATTTTACTGACCTGAATAAAAGCGGTCTCTGATGGCCCATTAAATATTAATTACACAACACAAGCTTAACTTAGTCATCCCTAGTAACACATTCACAAAACAAGCCTGTAACCCAAGCAGCATATTCCGAATAGTCATCACCTTCAAATCTATAAAGATTATATGTAGTTATATGCCGGCAATTTCATCAAGTGTGCAAAGAGTCAGCCAAGCAGGATGTAACTGGCATGCAGAATATTGTAATCAAAAGAAACCTGCAAATTGGTTGTAGTCAAAATAACATATTCCCTTGATTGTACATTTATTTTGTTTTACTTCCTTCTGGTATTTAGAGCCCAAGAACATTTTTTATGGTGGAGCATGGGATATTGCAATTTCATAATTATCTGTGTTTAAACTGTAGCCAACCAGTATACTAGGATATTCACAACTCGCATATTAATACTGGCCAATTGAGACAGCAACATGGTATTTCCTATACATGAAGGCTTTATCATAACACATATGACTCATATTACAGTAAACAGTGTAGCCTGCTTGAACTGTTTTAGGTGGTGGATCCCCCCTACCCCAAGTGTCTGCCCACTCACCATAACTTAAGACACAGAGATTTGAGGGTCACAGGTTTTCATATAACAAACAAACAGGATTAGGTACACCCTGACCCAAGATGCAGTTTATCATTTCTATTGTGGACTTGGCTGCCCACTAAGCAAGCAGGGATTATTAGGTGCTTGCTTTGTAAGACCATCGATTGACCTCAAACCCACTCAAAAACCCATACCAATGCCAATTCAGTCAATGTCTGTCTCACAATAGTTATACAACTTGGGTAGGTCTACACTGTAACCATTTTGGCCCACACAAGATGCTATTGTGATATCTCCAGGAGCCGCACCCAATTCAGGAGACAACATTGACTAACACAGCTAATGGCAAACCAGAGGAAGGTTGTTGGAACTGTATGGTGACTCATCATTATTGCTGATGAGACTCACCAGGGTCGTGTCATCAGTGAACTTTATGATGTGATTTGTGCGGTGCGTGGCTGCACAGTCATGCGTCAGCAGAGTGAACAGTAGAGGACTTAGCACACATCCTTGAGGGGCACCGGTGTTCAGTGTGGTGGTTCTGGAGATGATGTTTCCAATCCTGACTGACTGAGGTCTGTCGGTCAGGAAGTCCAGAACCCAACTGCAGAGGGAGGTGTTCAGTCCAAGCAGGCTCAGCTTTTCTATCAGATGCTGAGGAATGATAGTGTTGAATGCTGAACTGAAGTCTATGAACAGCATTCGAATATAGGTGTCTTTTTTGTCCAGGTGAGAGAGGGCCAGATGGAGGGTGGTGGCTATTGCATTGTCTGTTGAGCGATTTTGACGGTATGCGAACTGTAGGGGGTCCAGTGCTGGTGGCAGCAGGGTTTTGATGTGTTTCTTGACAAGCTTCTCAAAACACTTCATGATGATGGGGGTGAGTGCCACAGGACGGTAGTCGTTGAGGCAGGACACTGATGACTTCTTTGGCACAGGGACAATGGTGGTGGTTTTGAAGCACTTTGGGACAGTGGAGATGATCAGTGACATATTAAAGATGTCAGTGAAAACATCTGCCAGCTGATCTGCACATTCTCTGAGTGATGGTCTTCGTCATTCCTGTGTTGTTCTGTACTTCAAACCGTGCATAGAAGTCGTTCAGCGCATCTGCAATGGAGGCGTCACTGTCACAGGAAGATGGTGTTGACCTGTAGTTTGTGATAGCCTGGATGCCCTGCCACATGCGCCGTGTGTCACCATTCTCCTGGAAAAAGCTGTATATTCAGTGTATAGCTTAGCTACTCTGATGGCACGAGAAAGTTTGGCTCTCGCTGTTCTTAGGGCGACTTCGTCACTTTCTCTGAAAGCAGAGTCTCGGGCCCTCAGTAACACACTTACCTTTTCAATGAACCATGGCTTCTGGTTGAGGCATGTAGTGATGCACTTGGAGACAGTGACATCATCAATGCACTTTGTGATGTAGCTGATTACAGATGACGTATACTCATCCAAGTTGATGTAGTCGCTGTAGGTTGCAGCCTCACTAAACATGTTCCGTCAGTCAGTGCACTCAAAACAGTCCTGAAGAGCAGTCATGGCTCCTGCTGGCCATGTTTTCACCTGCTTCAGAACCGGTTTAGAGTGCCTGACGAGTGGTCTGTATGCTGGAATTAGCATAACAGAGATGTGGTCTGAGTATCCGAAGTGTCGATGGGGCTCTGCTCGGTACGCACTGGAAATGTTTGTGTAAACCTGATCCATCGTGTTTCACCCTCTCATAGCAAATTCCACATGCTGATGGAATTTAGGGAGCACTGACCTGAGATTCGCATGGTTAAAATCTCCAGCAATGATAATCAGTCCATCTGGGTGAGTGTTTTGTATATCTGTACAGCTCCCAGAGTGCATCTTTAGTGTTTGCGCTGGGAGGAATGTAAACTCCAATAATATGAATGGAGGCAAACTCACTGGGTAAATAAAAGGGTCTGCACTTCACAACAACAAACTCCACCAGCGGTGAGCAGTGGCTGGACACAAGCAAAGAGTTCCTGCACCATTTTGTGTTGATGTAAACACACAGACCACCACCGCGATTGTTACCGCTCAGAGCAGCGAGCTCGAACTGTGACTAGCCCTTCCAGCTGAATGGCGGCATCCGGGACTCTTTCGCGGAGCCACGTCTCAGTGAATACGAACATGCAACAGTCTCTGAATTCACGCTGAGTAGTTCCCTGGAGTCGAATGTAGTCCATTTTATTTTCAATGGAGCAGACATTAGAAAAAATAGGCGTAGCTATGAAAAATAACAGCTCGGCTCGGAGTGTAAACTGGGATAATGAAGACTGAAATCATCTAGGGCTGGCTTTAAGCACGAGGGGTAGCATGGGTTGGATCATGTAGTAGGGTGTAGGGCAGCTCAAAGCCAATAATACTGTCTGTGCAGTTTGAGATTTCTTTGAGATTTTTTTTTTTTCACGTTGTGTATATTCTTAGCAGATCTAGCATCACTATTCCAAAAACAAAAATGTCCCCAGGTGTTTACATTTGCGGCCTGCAACCTGTTTCTCTTGCATGCACATTGTCTAAGATGCCTTTTACTGAATGTACTACTATGCTCATGAATACTCCCCCCCCATTTTTGCTATCTTGGGTCTTGCATGGATCCCCAATAGACCTGAAACCCACAAATGAATGCCACCTGATCTGAAGGAAGAGAACCAGGAAGGTAGACAGCAGAAGAGGGCAAAGTGGTCTGGGGATCTCATTACAGTTATCCCAATATAAGAAGATAGCTCAGCTGTTATAATAGAATAATAACAGAATAAGATAGGATAATTAGAACAAAATAAGATAACAACAAGATAATCGCTCAATTGCTGGTATAAAACATTTTTTTTATGGGGCTCCCTCAACCTAATGCAGGGGCACTTGAGGGTAACATGCGATGCACTTGCAATTGCTGTTGGAATGGGCCGAGGGTGCCATGTCCTCTGGTAAGCCCTATCAGACCCGGTCTGAAAAATGAGACACATAGGGGCATATTTATCAAGGGTCGAATTTCGAACTTGAAAAACTTCGGAATTCGAATTTTAAAAGACCAACCGAAATTAAGTCAAAGGTTTTTTTGGGGCGAATAGTAATAGCGCATTTGAACAAATTCGAATCAAAGTTTTGCAAAAAAAACCTTCGATTTTTCAGAGTCCACCAATTGACTCCAATTAGGTTCTATGAGGTCCCCCATAGGCTAAAACAGCACTTCGGCAGGTTTTAGAAGGGCGAATGGTCGACGTTAAATTTTTAAAGAGACAGCACATGATAAATTTCGATATTAGAATTTTCAATTTTTTTTCAAATTCAAATCGAATTTGGACTATTCCTTAGTCGAGGTACACAAAAATTCCAAAATTCACCTCAACCGTTGATAAATCTGCCCCATAGACAGAGGGGCATGCAAAGAGTTAGATAGAGAAAAGGGTAAATTCAAGACACAAAAGCGTAAAAAGGGAGATGTTACCAGACATGGAGAAACACAGTTACTCAAAAACCAAGAGCAAGGAATTTACTCACAAATGGAGACCCTTGTAGGTCCTCATGGGTTGACTAAACCAAGACTTACTAACTGCAGATTTGTGGCTTGGACTTCCAAGCTGAAATGATCCACCTGAAAAATACAAATGAATGCCACTGTATAAATATTTATGCTATCTTTAATTATTGGGCCTGTTTTTATGGGTCAAGGATATAGTTGTCAATGTCAAGTTATCTAGAAATATTTACACTGTGAGCGAGCACCCACATTTTAACACAGAGACAAGTCTCTGAAAGGTATGTATAAACACACGTTGTTTTGTTTGGTGGAGATTCCATTTGTTTGGCTGTGTGCTTCAGTGGATCCATGTAATACTTATATTTATGCAATTAATATCTTCTCTCCATTACAGTCCAGCACAGCATGTTACAGTTCTCAGTCTCCTATGAGATTTGCAAATCACACCCAAATGAGTTTGTTTGGTGAGTCATTGAGTAATCGTAGCCGTGGTTTTATCAAGCGAATTAATATTTTAACAAGATTCTTTCAATTTCAAACCAGTTGTTCTTATCTTCCTACTCGCCCAATAAAAGGTATTTCTTTGAAAACGATGAGGTTTATTAAAGTAAAATCAACAGAAACAGTTCATCTGGAAGTATCCATTAAATTAGTCACCATGGACAGATAAATAGTGTAAGTACAGTATCTTACTCCTTTATATTCAGCAAAGTACCTATAGCCCTATATGCTAGTGCATGCTCAATGGAGCATAGACCATCATGCAACCACATCCCTAGCCCTCTCTGTAGTTCTGCTACTGCTTATCATTCATAAGGATCTTGGCAACCCAAAATAACATTTCAGAGCTCCTTCTATCACTGATATATACACTGCAAAGAAACCCTGCTTCAAAATTGGGACATACTGGCAGGGTCATCTCAGGTGAACATATATCAAGTCAATAGGTGCCCAGACAGGTGCATCAGACTGATTTGTGAAACAAATTAAAAAAAAAAGATGAAGGTTTGTTCATGAAATGCAAAGGGTTTGTGTGTGCATTTGGTCATAATGGGGTATCATTCAGAGGTATCTGAGGGCCTGTTATATATGCAGTCATATTTTATGGGCCACATTTTTTCAGGGTCATCTCCCTAGTGTGCCAAGCAAACAGCGGATTATTCACCTGATAAAGGTCCTGACAACATACAACCTTTATAAGAAATATGACCAGAGAAAGGTAAGAATTGCCCTACTTAGCCACCGCAGGCCTCATGAAATATAGAAGCTGAGATGGAAATGATGGATATTCTAACATACTGACATTTCTCCTATCATAACCCGTAAGTAAAGCTTACCTGATTTTCACACTAAAATCCAAGGACACCTAAAAAAGTCTGGTTCGAAGTGTACCACCCAAATTGTCAATTAGGTCTTGTCTATTTTTTTGTCCACCCCTCCTCTGAACACAACCACAAAGTTCCAAGTAAAAAAACAGAAAATAAATATGTTATCATGTTATACTCTGTGGCTGCTGTCCACTGCTATTAAACTTTTTCCCAGGAACTGTACTATAAAAAGATAAATACATAGTGCTGCATATTAAGAGATACATTTAAAAAATATCCCTCTATTTACCTAGAACATTTTGTTTTAAAATTGTTCAAATAGAAGTATTCTCAATGTACTCAATATACTGACATTATCATGAAATTTCATATCTGGATGCCCTCAGCCAGACACAACCCAGTGGCATCTAGTAAACCTTTTTTTTTTGGCAGGATTCAGATTCTGACAAATAAAAGTGCCTCAATCAGAACCCTTTAAATCACATGACTTTAGATCACATGGTCATTATGCATTTTTTAACACCTGAATTATGGTCATTTGCATGTGCAAATTAGAATCCAGATTTATTTAGGGATTCAGCCTAATGCTCCATGGAAGACTGGTTATTCTGCTGAATTCAGAAAAAGTGGCATACAAAGAGGAATCAGAACTTTACTGTGATTTTCTCCCACCTTCCCTATCCACTTGGACTAGCAGGTTATTAAAAGCATAAATTATTGTGAGCTACAGAAGAGCGACAAAGTAGGTCCAATATGGCAATTGGCAGTGGTGTTCCCTTAAAGAGGAATTCTTTGGCCTTGCATTTTTATTGGGGTGATTTTAATAAAATTTGAATAAAACATGACCTTCCCTTTTCCCAAAAAAATTATCTATCTGTGTGACTATTCTGAATTCTGTGTTATGAAAAACTTCTTCTTGTGGGTTGTTATTTTAAATTGTAAGAAGGATACTTACTGTATATTCTGCAGCCCTTAAAAGAGACAATGGGTATTTTTTCAAATACAGAAACCTCTTTAAAGCAGAACCACAATCATCTTTAGAGAAATCAATCGTACATACTATATATCTGTATAGGACGAATGCTAAGGGAGAGAGGTATCCTGGCCCTTTAATACTGATATCAAGCTGGCAAGAAAAGACGTTAGACCGGTTTCTGGAACAGAATATACCAAGGTTAGCAGAGACTTTATAAATGAAATGAAATAGCACTAGCATTTTCTGGAGCATGATGCAACACTGGGTGTATATTGTCTGAACTTGCCTGTATTTGCCTATAACTGATAGAATAAGAAGCATTATACACTCACATATTTTCTAAGCTTTCATATACCAAGCTGATACAAGTCTGAAACTGCATACTTTAAGGGGTGAATTTTACATGAGTTTTACATGTGTGTGTACTTCATTAGGAACATATAAACCTCCCGTATGGCCTTTATTATGTGGGAGGAACAAAGAAATCTAAAAATGCCCCTCTCCAAATTAATACACAAACACAAAACTGCTTTTAAAACAGGAACAAAAACAACTGTACTAATTTAAAACTGTAAGGAAACCCCTATTCTACTTCCCCCCCAAAAACAGCAATCCACTTAACCCTTCCCTTTGCCTATAAAGCATTGCAAAACATTCCTAAATTTGAAAAGGCCACACAGCCCATTTATTGCAAAACATAAGAAAAGAAAAAGAAAAAAGCGATGTAAAAAGCACAATTTAAAATGTATTCATGATCGAGTTTTTTTTAAAAAAGATTATAGATTGATCAAGCAAAAAATTTGAAAATTTGGCATTCAAGTTTATGTTCAAGTTCTGAGAGGTGAGATTTCACAACCTCATTTAAAATGAATGGAACAATGCGATTTTCTGTTTGCAATCAATTTTTGTACTGTGACTTTACAGGATTGCAGATTTGCAGTTAACCCATTAGAGGTTTTTTTTTTCTTAAATAAGCTATAGATAGCAAAGATTTTTCTAATACAAGCAAAGTACAGTTTAACAGATTAATATAGACAAGATTGCATTTGATCCCCCCAAAAAGAAGTCATCAACTGTCACATGCCGATTATCTATCACCTCTCTAACTACTATAAGTCTTCAGTTTAGCCCGATCCACAGCCAGCCTCATTTTTTTTCTCTGGTTTACATCCACAACTCTAGCACCCACCCTAATATTAGGCCCAGAGTTACTGAGCTCTCCTTATTGGAAGCCCTGCTTCAAAAAATCAACCTACACAAAAATGTTGATCTTTGGTTGACTGTCAGATATAGGTGCGGTATAATTGGAGTAATGGGCATGGCCAAGTAACAATGTCACTCATTGCCGTGAATGTCCTTTCCCTATCTCAAATGGTTCACTGAGCATGTGCACTGAAGACACAGCAGAGAAATTATAGAATACCTGGGAACTGGCCTGTAAAGACAAAGTAGGGAGGGAATATCCTAAACCCAGATAATACCTAGGGAATCCAGGAGAGTTGACTTGTATAGTGCTCCCCCAATCCACAAGGGAATTTCCCCAAGGCTGTAACTATTCAGACAATGACTGTATTTCACCCATTACCAGAAGAGGGTAGTTGGGAACCCCCTCAAAGCCAGGCAGAGATAGATAGATAGATAGATAGATAGATAGATAGATAGATAGATAGATAGACAAAGTTGGACTCTGATATGATAAAATAAAGAGTTTTTTACATAGGTGTGCCGGTTTTCTGATATTCGTGGCTATACATACATTTTAACTGTGCACCCCGACAATATATGGCAATTTAGCCTAAGAGTGCGGATACTCACCAGACTGTATATATATATACTGTAGATATAGTGAATAATGTACATCATATAATAAAACAGGAGGATATTATGTCACCCAGGAATTCCATGACATTATAAAACCATGAGGCTGAAGGTCTTATATCACTAAGCACATATTATAACAGATGGCATTACAAAGCACCTTTATAAAGACATAATTTACAGGATATTCATGGCTCTTGTGTATTATGAATATGTATATATTGTTGAATTAAAAAAATTACATGTTTAGTTCAATTTTGTAAGTGAAAAGATTTTCGATGTTTAAGTCCAGTGACTTTGTGGGCCATTCCAAAACCTTCAACTAGATCATGGTGACTGTAGGAGCCAAATCCCTTTTCCAGCTTCAGCTTCTTGGCTGACTTTTTCACACTGGAATCCAGAATATGCTAACATTTAGTAGAATTCATTCTTTCCTCTAAGGAGCCCATATATTAAAACTCAATTTTTTTATGGTCGAGGTTTTTAAGGGGGAAAAAAACTTTTAGAGATTTATCATACCCCAAAGCTGCTAAAAATCTGAGGTTATGTAGGAGTCAATGGCAGATGTCCCTGAAGTTGTTTCTTGACATCATGATCTGCGCTGGGTAATCCGATAATCAAAAAAAGTAGGGAAAAATCGAGTTTTTTTTGGAACATCAATTGTACAATTCGAATTTGATGCTTGATTTTGTTGTGACGTTTTGTCAATCTGATTTTTTTCGAGAAAAATTATTGATAAATGAGTTAATATTGTGGAAGGGAGTTTGGTCTGATTTTTTTTCAAAAAAATTAGATTAATTTGAGTTTTAGTAAATGTGCATCTACTCACGAGAAAACTTCAGAACACCGAAGCGACACATATGCCATCCCGCCGTTGATTTGCATTTTAGCTGTCAGAAAGGTATTTCAGGGAGATTAGTCACCCGCAGTAGCAATTTATCTCCCCATGTGCCACCACCCTAAAGGTACACTGTTTCCTGTGCCACTGGCTGCCACATAACCCCAAAACATAATGGATGCACCCCTATTCTTTTAATCAAATGATGCTCCTCTTTTTACCAAACAAAACGTTGGTGATTGTAGCCATAGAGTTCACAGGACTTGTTTCCAGAATGGCTTGTCTAGATGCTGTTTTGCAAACCTGAGATGTTGACATTACTGATGAGGTTTCAGGTAAGGCTTCCTCCTGATGACTCTTCTGTGGACATCATGTTCTATAAATGCTGCACTGTGGAAAGTACAATACTACTCCTCAACCAAAACTTCCTGCAGGTTATTTGTCATATGAGGGTATGCCTTTGCCTTTATAACCAGCATAAAAGCATTTCTTTCTTCTTTTTTGTCTTTCAGATCTTGCCTTGACTTCCATAGTTCCATAGTTGGAAAAGTGTTTCCCCCGCTGAAGGTGCGAGCTAAAAGAGCCTGCACTCTTGTTGGAGAAAACATTACCATTTTGTGCACCGAGAGGGAGATCTTAGTGAAGGCGGCAATATTTACACATGCAAACATTCATGCACTTAAAGGAAAATTATACCCTAAACAATGTAGCTCTCAATACAAATATATTGCATAAACAGCTCATATGTATAACCATGCTCAATCTAAATAAACCATTTTTATACAAACATACTTTTTACTAGTATGTGCTAATGGGTAAACCTATATTTGCCATTTACTAAGTAATAAAGGCCCTGGGATCATACGATTCACGGTGCACACAAACACACCTCAGCCAAAACAACAGTCAATTAATAGACAAAATTAGGTCTTTTACTCACACATTTCTTCCTGTTACAGTTAGAGCTGCAGTATTTTTGTTCACGTGATCTCTGAGGAAGCAAACAGACCATCACAAAGTGGGGGCTCAAGGAAAAAGTGTAATATTTATTTATATATATATATATATATATATATATATATATATATATATATATATATATATATATATATATATATATATATTCCAGCTTGGAAAGATTCCTTAGTAGGCCACTTAATATTATATAAACTATTTGTTGGTTAAGTATTCATTTTGGGGATATAGTTTTCCATTAATGAGAGAACATCCTGGCTCAATCAATGTGTTTGCATGTGATGTCATACCCATAATGAGCAGGCATGTGTCCTAACATTTCCCCCCATTAGGAGCTTCTCCTGGTATGGTGGCATAGTGCTTGTTGGCAGCGGCGATTCTAGTGAAGAAGCCGCCTGAGGTGGCTCCTCAAAATTTCGCCCCCCCCCCCCTCACCGGCTTACCCATTGGGTGGGGAGGCAGGAACACTAGTGCGAAGAGCGCAACTGCACTCTCTCGCACTAGTAAAGCCAAATTTCCGGTTTCAAAATGGGAAATTCGGCTTTTATAAGTACAGGAGCGGCTTTTTGCCGCCCCTGGAAATGTATCTGAGGCGAGCGCCTCAGCCCGCCTCATTGGCCGAGCGCCCCTGCTTGTTGGGAGCATTTTTTTCACAGAATGGTAATGTTTCCACCAGCTGAAGACCTGACTCGATTAGCACTTCCCCACCTCCGGAGGGACAAACAGATTTGAAGTGATAGATGCCCCTTAACTACTACTTCCTGATGACATTGCAGAAAGTGGAAATTGTGAGCAGAAATTGTTTTGGAAACTTTTTATAGCCTTGCCGTGCTATAGCCTTCAGTAAGCTTCATTTTCAGATCCTCATTTTCAGATTGCGTAGAGGAGCCTGTGGTTGTTGAATGACAGCCCTACGTTTGCTGCGTTAGATATATTTTTAAGCTGGGGATTTGTCAGCAGGTGACAACTGCTATTGCCATTTGAGGCCTAATGAGGATATTAGGGCCAGGGAGCAATGCCAGTACTACACTCTATTTGGTTACCTTCAGTTCTTAGTGATTTCTAGTTTCTAGCTTGAGCAGTGATCCCCAACCAGTAGCTCGTGAGCAACATGTTGCTCTCCAAACACTTGGATGTTGCTCACAGTGACCTCAAAGCAGATACTTATTTTTGAATTCCAGGCTTGGAGACAAGTTTTGGTTGTAAAAAAAACAGGTGCACTGCCAAACAGAGCCTCAATGTAGGTTGAAAATCCACATAGGGGCTAGCAAATGGCCAATCGCAGCACTTATTTGGCACCCCAAGAACATTTTTCATGCTAGTGTTGCTCCCCAACTTTTACTTCTGAATGTTGCTCACGGGTTCAAAAGGTTGGGGATCCCTGAGCTTGAGTAATGATGGGGTGATGTAAGATGCCTGTCATGGCTGGTGCTTCAGTGGTGCCAAAGGGTCTTTGAAGAGACTGGAGAGTCTTCCTTGTGTATACGCTACAACTATTCATTGCAGAGCCCCTGACAGCCCCTGTGTGCTGTCGCAATGTTAAGCTGTACAAGGCTATTTCCATATAAGCTGAAATGATTGCAGTGCACTACTATCAGTTCAGATGTGGTAACTGTATGCATGTAGAATTAGTATCCCAGCAGGAGGTGGATTGGCTATGATCAATATTACTATCGTTTCTGGTAAATGCGGAATTGGGAAAGTCCCCTGTTGTGGCAATGTTGCCTTTTCTTATCTGCTGTATCTCTGGAACAGAGACATCTACCCTAGATGAAACTGCTGCTCTAAGGAATTCAACCACTCAGCCAAGTCAAACTGAAATTAAAAAATGGGGGAAGTCTAACAAACAGGAAAGCTTCTGCAGCCAAGAGTAGATAAGAAATCCAGATCACTGTCAACCTCATTTCATATAGGACTCTTCTAACTCAAGCCTAGCTCAATTAAATATTAGTATCATGATTAATATTATTGTCATTTATGTTACTGGAACAGCAAACATTTACACTTTTCCTACAGCCTTGTATTAAAACAAAGACAGCTACTGCCGTGTACAAGAAGTCGTGTGACAGTGTCGGACTGGCCCACTGGGATACCAGCAAAACTCCCAGTGGGGGCCTATTTCATGGCCATTCCCTATTTCTATGAGAACAAAGAGGCTCAATAGATTGTAGTATGTAAAGAAAAGAGACTAGGAGAATAGAGGTTGAATTAGGAGAGGAAGAATAATAGTACTGAGAGTGGCCCCTAGTCTAAGGTTTTTTTGGTTGGCCCCTGGTGTGCCAGTCCAACACTACAAGTGAACCTTACAAGTGAGGCTTGCCTCAAAATTTGAGTAATACTGCTATAAACTATATGATGAGATACATAAAGCAGGTGGAAGGGTACATTTAAGGCACTGACTTGCCTCCATTACTTTGGCTCAAAACAGTAGATGAGGAGTCTTCCTAAAAGAAATGCTAAATTGCTGCCTGGAACAAGCAAACTACAGCTATAAGTAACTAAACTTTCTATGAGCTGTAAGGGGCCTATAAGCAAGCCTATGCCTGAATATTTGTATTTTGGCTGCTTTACACTGGATGTGCTCCTCAGAGGTCAGCCTATACACATCCATACCTCCCAACATTTTGGAAATAAAAAGAGGGACAAAAAAGTTGCAGCGCGTAGCGTGGCAATTTTATGACCATGCCCATTTTTGTTTAGATTTAGTTGCCTGGCGACTAATCGCCTCTTCTGCGAAGAGACAATCTCCCCGAACTGCCTTTCCCCTGCCTTCCGCCTGCTACAATGAGAAAATGCCAGGGCAATGGCACACGCGGCGCTGCAATTTCTGAAGTCGCCTGAAGTTGCCTCATGAGGAAACTTTGACCGACTTCGGAAATCGAATCGCCGCGAGTGCATTGGTGCAGTCGATTTTTCATTTTAGCAGGCGGAAGGCAGTTTGGGGAGATTGTCACACCGAAGAAGAGGCGATTAGTCGCCATGCGACTAAATCTTCCCGAATCTGCCTGTGTGCCCCTGCCCTAACTTTTCCCAAGGGACCTGTTATCTTATATTGTTACAATTACTTACTTGCTTATCTAGATTTGTTACAAATGTATCTTATCTTCAGATAAAGCCAATTAAGTTAGAAACCTTATTTCTTTTTCTGGCTGTTCAGTGCAGAGAAAAACTGGACTTTCCAGTATAAATGAGGGACTGCAGGTTGAGCCGTCAAAAGAGGGACTGTCCCTCTAAAAACAGGACAGTTGGGAGGTATACATATTCATTCATATTATAGATGGTTGTAGCTACACAGTCTGTGATTAATGAAAGTTTAGACTAAACTAAAAGTGTAAGTTAAAGGTAACACTTTAAAAGGAGAACTTTTCACCATTCTTACAGTTGCTCTGACCATCTTAGTCTGCCTGCAATCAGGCAGGTTCTTTCCATTCAGGTTAGCATTTGCTTGACGTCCCCTCATTTTCCATTTGTTAACTAAATACCACTAGCCCTCGCCGTCGCATGCCAACATCAGGAGAGAATTTTGTTTTGTTTCGAATTTTGTTTCAGCAGATAACATCTATAGTAAGAATGAAAATATAGTGGATGAGCTGGAAGATACTATAGCAAATTTATTGCAGAACTACCTTTCCTTCCCCAGGAAGGCAATAGAACGATAACACCATTATGCATGAGTGGAGATTTTAGTAAAAATGCCAATGTAATACAAAGTCAAAATTCTTAAAATAAAAATGTGTATTTTACAATGTCATACTGTTCCTTACCCAGTTATTTCACTGTAAATATTTATTGCAGGCAGTGCTTAAAAGTGTTCTTTGCCTGGCCGATTGAAAGGAATGAAAAACTGTTTCATGTACAGATACTACTATTTTAAAGAGATTGATTCATGTAACCCAATGACTTATATGAAAGTGTGAAGCTAATATAATTCAAATATACAAATGATTCAGTTTTAAAGGGGATGTTCACCTTTACCTGCAATCTGCAATTGTTTTGTAGTTTCTGAATTATTTAGTTTTCTATGTAGCAGTTCTTCAGTTTGCAGTTTTAGCAACCTGGTTGCTAGGGTCCAAATTACCCTAGCAACCATGCATTGATTTGCATTTGTTTTTAGATGGAATCATTGACCCCCATTTAAAATTTGGAAAGAGTCAGAAGAAGGCAAATAATTTAAAAACTATAAAAAATTAAGAATTGAAAAGTTACTAATAATTAGCCATTCTGTAACATACTAAGGGGGTAATTTACTAGAACTCAAATTTTTCTTTTCATTCTTTTTGGTGCCAAAACTCACATTTATTATACCCCAATGATGCAAAAAGCCCAAATCTGAAGATCCGGCATCTCAAACCTGTCGAGGTCCTGTATAAGTCAATTGCAGATGTCCATATCTCAATTGGAAGATTTCGTGGTCTGTGCTGGGTTAAGCCTGGGGTTTTCGGGCAATAACCAGAATAATTGAGCGATTCGGCAAAAAAAGTCCAAAAAAATCATACGATTCGGGTTTTCATTCGATTTTATCAAGTTTTTAAGTGATCCGATTTATTTGAGTGATTATAAAATGGCAACTTTGGTCGAACTTTGTTTAGTAAAAAAATTCGATTTTAGTAAATAACCACCTAAAATTTAATATAAAGGTGATCTACCCTTTTATGTTTTATTGTGTATTGTGCATTTCATTTTGTTTTGGTTTTTTTATTTTAACAGTGGTACCAATAGTACTTTCACACGTTTTCACAGTCGGCACCCTCACCTCCGATTTGCTTTAATCCAATGCACATCCAACGGTTTCCACCTTCAATCCGTTCAATCAGACCACATATAGTAATTGACGGCACCAGTCAGCTATTTATTATGTTAAAATGCCTTTATTGGGACATAGGCTCTGACCCCAAACACCCGGCTGTGTGTTCGAGGTCAGAGCCTATGTCCCAATTAAGGCATTTTAAGATAATAAATCGCTGACTGGTGCCGTCAATTACTATATGTGGACCAATAGTACTTTAGCAGTAGTAAATCCCATCCCAATGGCTACAAATATGTCCTGAGAGGTGAAATTTACATAAATAAATAGTTATTGTCGCCTGCTGGTTTTAACAATAAAACTATTTGTAACAATAAAGTTTATTTCGTTTGTATTTACCCTTGCAGCACTGGCCCTTACTTTTCACATATCATCGCCACTATGATCCTTTATTTATATAGTGCCAGCAAGTTACAAAAGGAAAATGACGGATTAGTGGCCCTTTAAGGCATTTAGTGAAAACATATATCATACATTCACAATGCCATAATAACTTCACAAGGCAACAGAAGATAACAATCCTAAATACCTAAAAACTGTGGTGTCTATAGACTGAATCACTTATTAGAGACCAAGACATCAGGTGCTTGTGCAGCCTAAGGCCTCCTCCCTTCCATCTGCAATAACAAGAAAGGAAAAAAAAACTTTCCACTGCGAATAAGTACGAGCAGAGGCAGTACACAGCGAGTCTGTGTGTGTTATATTATCCTGCCCCCTTCTTTTGTCATAGCCTGTAAGCCAGTGCCAGCACAGCATGAGAAACAGGTATACGGAAAGGCTGAGATCATTAAAATTTGTGCCACAGCAGAGCACTCCCCCTTGAAGGCTACAGGACAGCCTAAAGACATTTGAGTGCGTATAGAGGAAGCAGCCGCACAGCAAACACTTGTTTGTCTGCAGCTATTGGATACCCTTCTCTTCTTTTCTTAGATTTAAGCAGGTGAACAGCAACAATGGTAAGTCATGCATGTGCAAGGCAGAAATCAAAAAAGTCATATTCATGCTGTATTGTATATTTCTTATACCAAGTATACGTCTTCCTTATTCATTTTAGCTTATTCACATTCAAACTATTTGCCAATCTACAGACGGAGCCCTTGCCCAGTTATTCCAAATAATTTCTCAGGTTATCCTGCATAATTCGACTTTCTAAACTGGGGTTAATTTGATTAGGGGGCTGCATTTAATATGGACCCTTTGGTAGGCTTATCCCAAAAACACATTTCTATAAATCAAGCCCTAAAACAGAAGCGTTGACAATATAACTACTGTATCATAATTGTTTAGGATAGCGAGCACTCCGTCTGTATGTTTAATGCATGTATGTTGTATGTTCGGAAATGCGGAAGCATCTTTGCTTGGAAAGCAAAAAAAGGACAGTTTCAACGTTGTCGAGTTCATAAAGGACCAGTTAAAGTAGAGAGCCAAAAATGCAACAAACAAAGTGAAAAGTTGAGGGAAACATGATAGATATTAAAATTTGAGTCCAAGGACTTCTTAGAAACCAAGGAGGCATTAAAGGGTTATAAATATTTGAACATGATTGCAAGCGGTATTCAGGCACACCTGAAATATTTACAATGCTGCTGCTGTTTGCTCTCACCCTAATGCCAATATATCAATGTATTTTTTGTATCGAACCATAGAAATATGTTCAATATCTATTAAATAAGGACTAAATATGATTAACTGGTTGAATGTGTTTACTATAATGGGTTTAGAAGCTAAACAAGGTCACAAAGAGCTTACATGAGGGTATGCAATCTATTGTATTTAAACAATTATGAAATCTATGCAGCACTGCATGCCTAGCACAGAAATATCACCCAGGCGTCTTAAGGTGCAGGTCCTATACATATTCAAGAAATATTGGGATTTATTGTCCCCATTATGTTCATGGCATGTTTGCAAGTGATGTCAAGGTACCTGTTCAGGAACGCCCTGTGTTAGCCTGTCATACTGTATGTGATCACTCCATCTTGTGCTGGGAAACTCTGTATTGCTTATTAGACGCCATTATAGGGGAACCTTGGGTGGGACGAAACTTAAAAGCAGAATTTAGCCATTTCTCTTAGTAGTACTAGTAGTAGTACTGCACAAGAAATTTCTTTATATTGCGGAATTGCAATTTTTTCCAGCATACCATTTAAATGAATTAGAATATAAAGGGATTGTCAAAACGGAAAAAAAAAACGAGCGGTGTAAAATCAGGGTGTTACTGTATATTTTGCATAGAATGCAAAAGTATTGGTTAACACTGAAGCAAAGTAAGTTATCAGGCTTAGTGAGCTCTTAATGAGATGTGCTCCCTGGAAAACTGCACAATAAAAAGTATTTGATAACTAGCAAAGGCACATGGGTGGGGTCTGCATTGTTCTGGAATCTCTTTGGGGAACCTCTACCGAAGGGTACACCTTATTTATTATATATTTATTGCAATTGGCTTTGGGGGTTTACATTTGAGTTCCAAAATACTGATGGTATGTACACACAGTTCCAGCAAGCTCCTGGGTGCAGCACCTACACTGCGCGTCTCATTCTGGGTGTGGTTCAAGACTGATTCTTATTTGTGTCATGTTATTCTTTTGCTGTATACACTGTATATATTGACTCTGTTCAGTATTCCTTTATTAAAGGTGAACTTTAGCCAAACCATAACAATAAATACACTCTGCATAACAAATGTTACTCTCAGCAACTTTTCAATTTGCATTACTGTCGTTAAAGTTTTTCACTTTTTAAAAAGCTACTTGTAAATGTTAAAATATATTGTAAATGTAAAATCATCAAGGCTTCTTCTGACTGTTGAAACAATGAAGCAGATACTTCATTCATCCCCCAAATAAAATGTAATGTAATTTTATGCTACTTTTGAATACATTAACCAAAAAAGTTCTAGTAAATATAGCAGGAACCAGTAAAATGTTGTAGAAGCCAGCTCTCCTCCAGCCCAGACTCCAGTTCCCAGAATGCCTTGCATGCTTCTTCACAGGTCTGTTAATCACAGAACATGCAAGGCATTGTGGGAACTGGAGTCTCAGCTAGAGGAGAGCTGGCTTCTACAACATTGTAATGGTTCCAGTTGCTATATTTTCTAGAACATTTTTGGTTAATGTATTAGAAAGTAGCATAGAATTACATTTCATATCATTATGAAACATTTTATTTGGGGGAGGAATGAAGTCTCAATTTGAGGGGGAGCTGGACAGCACTGTTACATTTTTTAAAACATTTTTATTTCTGGGTGCCTTATCACAGCATTTCATTTCATTGATAAAAGTTTATTTTCTTGATACATGATGATTGGGCATGCAGTTTATTTCAATGCTAAACACCATTGTTTGGGGTGGGAGAGGATGATTGTACAGATGCAATTAATGCATAAAATAAATACATCTGCAGCGGGCAGTTCAAGGTTATTTTTATAGCCTATTTGGAGCCACAGTTTATATAGCCTTGATACAGCAATATAGTTATATCGTCATAATTGCTACTGTGCCCCTACAACCTAATATTTTTTGCCAACAACCTCAAGATTTCATTCAATTGCAGACAGCACCAGATTTTATACAAATATTGTATATTATATATTGTATTAAATATTTTTAATATTTTTTGAGGCCAGCAACCTCAGGATTTCATTCAATTGCAGACAGCACCAGATTTTATACAATATATTGTATATTATATATTATATTAAATATTTTTTGAGGCCAGCAACCTCAGGATTTCATTCAATTGCAGACAGCGCCAGATTTTATACAATATATTTATAGTGAACAAAGTGCCCCCCCATTATAAAATAAGGATTTCATATATGTGTGACTTATAATATCCTCATATTTTACAATAGGGGGTAGATTATTATGATATACAAGCATGCCACGTGAACTGAGATCAATAAGCACTATTTATAAGAAGGATATTCATTACTATTTTGTATATAGCTATATATATATATATATATATATATATGATGTATGCAATACACATGGCACATCATTCATGGCGCTGGGGGGGGAAAGGGTGTGCCTATGTGCAGCAGATGCCACAATTAAGCTGTCTTCATCGGCCTACACAAAACAATTGTAGATACCATTTGTCTGCATGGGATACTCTCCAAGTATTACAGCACAATCATAGTATTGAATGTTAAGACCCTAAAACATAGAAGGGGATCGATTTTACATAAACGCAAACCTTGCTTCTTTTCACATTTTATATTAAGGGAATGTGCTGTCTGGAAATTACAGTTTAGGGTTGGGCAGTATGATCCTGCTATTTGATACAGCACACCTACACATCTACCCATCCCTAGGGCAAAGCTGAACAAACAAGTCAGCTCTGTTTCAGACTGCTGGGGAATCTGGCTGATTGTCAGAATCTTACCTTGTACTCTAGTAGGTTTACATTCAAAGCAAACATGTCTCCAGCGAGACTGGAAACAACATCAAAAGCTCCACTTAGTATTATAAAGTGTGCATTAGAGTGCACCCTTGCTTGTGCTCATCTCCAACTGTTCTTTATAGCGGTGCAGTAATCAGGATTTTGCAGTATTTAGACTCAGCTGAATCCTTAGGGTTCGGATTCAGTTCTGCTGAACACGTATAAGAAGCAAGGGTATTTCGTTTGGCAAAGTGAAGCACTATTCATAAAGCAATGACATTTCATTCCTGAGTCAGTGAGGCTGAAAATGGCACAAGCCCATCCAGTTCCAACTTTCCAAAACACTCATTAAGTGAAACAGGAGAAAGAGTGGCATAGGAGTTGAATAGGAATAGAAAGAGTAGAATAGGAGTAAAACAAACACCCCTTCAATTGCCAGTTAATCTCACAAAGCAGAAAGAAAAAATCATACCTCCAGAAGATATAGACATTAGATATCTTTAAAAATCACTCCTGTAACAGATACACTCTCATATCTCAGTTTGAAACAAAAATCAGTGATTTATAATTGAGTACCACGCTGGTAAATGACAAACCTGACACACCCATTTTGCGCAATCTTTGCAATTTACAAATCAAAAATATATAATAAGTATATAAAGCCGAGCAAGGTAATTAGAATATCTAAACATAATGAGCCAATAAACCCAAAAAGTATTAATTAACCAGATCAACAAAAAAAAAACCCAAACCTCGCATTGGTGGAATAACAAAATAAAAATATTTTATAATGACACAGAGCCACTAAATCTGCCCAATAAACAAAAGTACTTACATTTGTAACAGCCCCCAAATTTTTGATTTGTGACTAGAAACAATTTGATCAAAATAAAGTGATCAATTTTCAGAAAACCTGATTTTTAGATGAGGTTCTTCTGATTTGATTTCTATGGCCTCTTGCCAGCAGTCAATCGTTCTTCGCTGCACTACGACTGCGATGTTTTTAAGAACATCCAAAATAGATCACCTTTTATTTTCATTGTTTATCAGACTTGTATTTAAATATTTCAATGCTTTCACAATGCTTTTTGCAAACTTTTAGTTTGTGCCAGTGAATCTAACACAGTTAATTGCTTGAAATTTCCACCTGGCCAGTATATTACCAGCCTGGTTGGTAAAACTTATGCTTGATGTCCATGTAATTAATAAGGAAAAAAATACAAAAATATAGAAAAGCAAGTGTAGCTACCCGACTCTTATTGTACGTGCAAATTTTATTCAGTGCAATGGTGCCGATTCAGGGAGGGGCTGGAATGGGAGATATCTGGAGGGCTAAAATGGGCAGGAGCGATAGATATATAAATATGCTGGCATAATTCACATTTGGTATGTGTGTTACTTCCTAAAAAGGCCTAGGGCATTATAATTGGTATAAGCCAGTCTGCACACTACAAAAAAGTGGAAAAAAAACGAATACAGTTTTGAGAGCTGTTTACAAAGTATTATTTCATGCTATTTATTATGTAATTGCTGTCTTTATTATTGTTATGGTATATCACTGATATACTAACTTTAGACTTTAATTAGAGTCTGGTGAAAGATTACAGGGCAGTGTTTCTTTCCTTATGTATTAGGCTCGGGTATTTGGCTCAGGCCATATAAGAGGGACAATCCATTTACAATGGCGCCTGGTGCTTATTGTTGCTATTAAGGTTTTTTAATCATATCACAGGGGAAATGCTGGAAATGCCAGGTAATCTAAATTGCATCTTGAGGAATTAATGATATCATTTTAGAGATCCAGAACTCATGTGCTGGAGCAGATTAATGTCCTGAGTAGCTCTCTTCCACCTCCCAACCCACCCCAGCTCCATTCTAAAACCCATCCCAGCTCTACCTTGACTTGTCCAAGCTCTGTTCCCAACCTTCCCAAACCAACCCCACTTTCAATGGCACCACTTGCAACTGTAGGCCCTAAACAACCACCAGGATTCAAAGGAACCTTTGCAGTGGGGAGCAGGGGATCTGAGAATGGAACCACAGATGAGGATGCACTCATATGGCCTTTGGTAAGGACTGCCAGCTAGGGTAAAGACTGGACTCAGTACAAGTGAACTCATGTGCTGGAGCAGATTAATGTCCTGAGTAGTTCTCTTCCACCTCCCAACCCACCCCAACTCTACTCTAAAACCCACCCCAGCTCTACCTTGACTTGTCCAAGCTCTGCTCCCAACCTTTCCAAACCAACCCCACTTTCAATGGCACCACTTGCAAATTTAGGCCCTAAACAACCACCAGGGTTCAAAGGAACCTTTGCAGTGGGGAGCAGAGGATCTGAGAATGGAACCACAGATGAGGATACACTCATATGGCCTGTGGTCAGGACTGCCAGCTAGGGTAAAGACTGGACTCAGTACAAGATCCGTGAAAAGTCAGTGGTGGCTGAACATGGGTACAATGTAAGTAACAGTAAGGGGGTTATCAAAATCCAAATTTTTCTGATTATTTAAGTCCGACCAAACTAGAATCCACGATTTGACCTTGTTTATTATTTAAAAAGCTCTGTTTAACCGTATTGGGGGAAACTCAATAAAATCTAGCGAAAACCTGAATCGTGTGATTTTATTGGATTTTTTTCCCTAATTGCTCGATTTCTTTGGGCTTTTTCCCGAAAAGGCTGAATTTTTGCCCCAAAAAGCATGAAATAATCAGATTTTAGAGCTTATTCCAGAGCAGACCACAGAAACTTCCAAATAGTATAAGGACCTTTCCCATTGACTTCTATACAACCTCAGCAGGTCTGAGATGGTGTCGGATTCAGACTTTTTGCAGCCTTGGGGTGTAATAAAAACCTAAGTGTTCAAAGGCAAGTGCCATGCAGGTATGAAAATTAGAATTAGGCCAAACCAGGAATGCCAAATTTCATGAAGCATCTAGCAATAATACACATGAAGCACCACGGAAATCGCAGATCAGTAAATTCTATGCAAAAGGTCCTTGTTACAACTATACACCTAAAAAATGCAACGTGCAAACAGCATTGTAGATTGGTATGCTACCATTGATGCTTTCCTTCTCAAAAAATAAATCCTTATTTACTACATCTCCATTGTAGACAGATATAACTGCAGCATTTCCACTTTTGTAAACAACAAAATAGAACGAGGGGTAACATAAAAACATATGCAACACCTGCTCCAGTTTTGGTGAACCCATAGCAACTAATCAGCAGGCACCACTTGATGTCTAAAAGTAAATGTCTGACTGGTTGCTATGTGTTACTAGACCTGGAAAAATCTTTTGCCTATTATCACAGGAAATTATAGGCTTACCCTAACTAAATAATTGATAACCATGACAGCTGCAGAATAGGCAAGAAGAAAGAAATATATAATAGCAATCTATAATCATTATAAGAGAAAGGAGAATAAAATGTCGATCAATTAGAATTGCAACCGTTCCTACCTGCATAGAAAAGGAAAATGATAAAATGTAGTGAGGGAATACAAAATTTAAATCTAATGAGAGGAATATAATAAAAGTCTTATGGGGGAATTATTTAAAAGTAGCACTGCGAAATGCAAAGTGCATGTAGTAAAACTGCTTACTGAAAAAGTTGTTATATTTGTGCCACAAGAAAACAACACTTTTGAACAGACATTTATAACTTAAGTACAGGTACGGGATCCGCTATCCGGAAACCTGTTATCCAGAAAGCTCCGAATTACGGAAGGGCCTTCTCCCATAGACTCAATTTTATCCAAATAATCTAAATTTTTAAACAGTAGCTTTGTACTTGATCCCAAGTACAAGATATAATTTATTCTTATTGGAAGCAAAGCCAGCCTATTGGTTTTATTTAATGATTACATGATTTTATAGTATATATAAGGTATGAATTTCCAAATTACATAAAGATCCAGGATTTTTCCTCGAAAGGATATTATCACATTCTCCTACACACAGGACCATAATTTCTATATGTGCATTGTACTATAAGAGGTCTAAAAAGTGCTTTACAAAAAAATCTAGCAAGGCTAGTGCCTTACACGTGTGGCTAAATCCAGCAGTGGAGCTAAGGTAGAGTCAGGGCCGGATTTCGGGCTGTTGCCCCCCGAGGCCACTGGGTCCTAGTGCCAGCACCCGTGCGAGTGTGCGCATGTGTTGGAGCACTGGGGATAATGCGTGCATGAGTGCCCAGTGCTCCCTTGGATTGCGGCTGCCCTAAAATCGTGCCGCCTTAGGCCTGGACCTTTGTGGCCTCGCCACAAATCCGGGCCTGGGTAGAGTGAGACCAATGCCCCAACACTGCTTTCCTCTCAAACCACCCACACCACAGCTACTGCGTAGCACCTCTTCTTCAGCTTCTGTCTCTCTTTTCCACCACCACCACCACTTCCCCTGTACCCTTCCCATTAAGTAGGGCAGGAGTTTGAGGCATAAGAAGCACATGTTTAGGGTCTTAGTCCCCCCTAACATTGCACCCTAGACATGTGCCTCTTCATCCTACCTCTAGTTCTGGCCCTGGCTGAGCGGGTACCCCTCAGTGCTATGATGTGCAAAGATTGTCCTGTGCATAAGCCTAGGGTAGTGCCCGGCATAAATACAAATCTGCCTATAAAACCAGTGCATTTTCAGCCATGAACATTGTAAGAACCTTGTCTCAGTTGGCAGCAGACATTTACTCAGCCATCTTGCCTCGGATGGCAGCAAACACAAATGCACCCCTGCTTCAATTTTTGGAAACGTTTAGTCTGTTTCAGTTGGTTCAGAGATCATGAACAGGTCAGCCAAGCAACTGGCCCAAAACAAAAAGCCAAGCAGAAGTTGTTACTTAAAGGGATACTGTCATGGGAAAAAAATGTTTATTTTCAAACCACATCAGACAGTAGTGCTGCTCCAGCAGAATTCTGCACTGAAATCCATCTCTCAAAAAAACAAACTGATTTTTTTTATATTTCATTTTGAAACTTGACATGGGGCTAGATATATTGTCAGTTTCCCAGCTACCCCCAGTCATGTGACTTGTGCTCTGATAAACTTCATCAGTCACTCTTTACTGCTGTGCTGCAAGTTGGAATGATTTCACCCTCCCCCCCTCCCACCAGCCTAACAACAGAACAATGGATAGGCAACCAGATAGCAGCTGCCTAAAACAAGATAACAGCTCCCTGGTAGATCTTAGAACAGCACTCAACAGAAAAAGCCAGGTCCCATTGAGACACATTCAGTTACATTGAGTAGAAGAAACAACAGCCTACCAGAAAGCAGTTCCAGCTCATTCTGAAAGCACATGACCAGGCAAAATGACCTGATATGCACCTACACACCAATACTACAACTTTAAAAAATACACTTGCTGGTTCAGGAATTAAATGTTATATTGTAGAGTGAACTACTTGCAGTGTAAACAGTGTAATTTAGAAATAAAAAATGTATCATAATAATCATGGCAGAATCCTTTTAATATACAAGAGCAGGAGGTAGGAGACAAGAGCAACAGGAGGGCCGTTGTGGGTAAAATACAATAAGACATGATAAATAAACACTGCAAGCTAAGTCATTGAAGGATTTAATACACTATAATTATGTAAATCATTGCTCAAACATGACGTGATTTTGTAATGCTTCTTAACACACTTCCGGGAAACTGTGCAAACGGCCCATCTGACAGGAACCTCTGCAATAGGCACAGAGCGTACTTTTGGCTTTATATGGTAGCAATGGCTGTTTTCTCTGCTGCATGCAAGACAAGGAGAGGCGTACTTATGCTAATATGATACTTAACACCGACCTGCCTACCTGCCAGTATTAACAACAAAAAATGTAAATTACAAACACACTTTCAAGTAACAGGGCAGCATTGTTAGCACAGAGAGCATTAATACCATTTGTTCTATTTACTGGTATGGGACCTGTTATCCAGAATGCTCTGGATCTGGGATTTTCTGTTATTTAGATCTCCATACCTTTATTCTGCTAAATAAATCATTTAAACGTTGATTAAACCCAATATCATTGTTTCTCCTCTAATAAAGATTAAGTATATCTCAAGTAGTATAAAATACTGTTTCATTATCACAGTGGGAAAAGAAATAGTTTATAAAAAAGTTTGAATTATTTGATTACAATGGATTCTATAGGAGATGGCCTCCTTGTAATTCAGAGCTTTCTGGATAATGGTTTTCTGAATAATGAACCTAATACCTGTATAGGCAAGCGGTATTGATTTAATGATTTAAATTACCTGAAGCTCATTCAGCACAATGGACTGGGTGGGGCTTTCATATGTCTGCAGACGCCAAAAGTATTCGCAAACGCAATGAATAAAACCTTACCTGTACACGATAGAAATATTAAATATAGAAATATTTAAATTCAAATGTATCATGTTTTCTACGTGTTAAGGAAAATAATTTGTTGTTATGGACCAACCCCATGTTTGAACTAATCCTATACTTTGGGATAGTTTGTATCTTATGGCAAATTTATCCTTTTTTTATTGCCAACAAGCTGCAGATTTATAGATTATTAAATAGATTTTAAATTCTTTTTAATCTCCTTGCAGATTCATCTATAATATCTCTCACTATATAACGTTTAATATGATCATGCTGGTAAAGATCTTTCTGTAATTTGGATCTTTATACCTAAATTCTAATAGAAAGTCATTTAAACATTAAATAAACTCAATAGGCTGGTTTGCTTCCAATAAGGATTAATTATATCTTAGTTTGGCTCAAGTACATGGTTCTGTTTTATTACTACAGAAAAAAAGGAGATCAGTTTTCAAAATTTGAATTATATGGATGTCTATGGGAGCCATTCTGTAATTCAAAGCTTTCTGGATCCCAAACCTGTAGTATTTAGGAAAATACTGCCTTGGAAATTATTGCCTTTGCATCTAAATAAAATCCTTTCACACACCTTCCTGCTCTCCATTGTATAATAGCATGCATGTCTACTAGTTACAGTTGAATTAGAAAACCTGCCTTCCTTTAGCAATTGCCAGTTTACAGTCTGAATGAGGTGTAGTGTAGTTTGCACGCAATATGAATGCATTACCATAATTGTTTCCATTATTTATTCAATCGGCCTTAAGGTATAATTAATTCACCAATGTGATATGTTCTAGTTTTTTTAGGTAGTTATTGCATGAGCAATAACCATGTGCAATTTACACTCTGGTTCTGGCTTATTTAATGACTTCACAAAAATGTCTAGATTGCCGAGGTATAACATTGCCCAATGCTGATGCTATTCATACAGATACTGGACCAAATCTGACTGATCCAATTCTTTTCCTCTAGGCCAATGATCAGATTAGAATACAGGCCTAGGCAGACTTTTGGGGAGAGGGCTGCATCAAAGGACCAATAAGGACCTCACCCCACAGGATTTTCTAACCTAGCCAATAGGTATCTGTCCCATACCTGTATTGTTAAAGAAGATAATGGTTTAGCTTCCATTAAGGATTAATTATATCTTAGTTGGGATCAAGTACAAGCTACTGTTTTATTATTACAGAGAAAAAGGAAATTATTTTTAACGTTTTAGATTATTTGGATAAAATGAAGTCTATGGGTGATGGACTTCCTGTAATTCAGAGCTTTCTGGATAACAGCTTTCTGGATAAAGGATCCCATACCGTACCAGACCAACGTTCCTGAGGTTCCTTGTGTATCTTTGCCTATGCTCTTGTGTAGCCCAAGTCAATAAATAAAAGCTCTTTATTGTTTGGAGCTTACAATTGTTAACAGCACAAATGTCTGTATAAAGAAACCATCACTAAGACAAAATGCAGTAGCATAGATGGAATGCCATATGCTGCCTCCCAGACACACTATCAGTTTACTTCATTGCCATCTATATTTTATGCATGGACAGTGGCATTGCTTTCAGGGCAAATTAAATCCAAGCTTACAATGTAATATTACTATATGTGCAGTGCTGAACAGAAAGAA
The DNA here is from genome assembly GCF_017654675.1 of Xenopus laevis. NCBI lineage: Eukaryota > Metazoa > Chordata > Amphibia > Anura > Pipidae > Xenopus > Xenopus laevis. The sequence goes on along the minus strand of NC_054379.1, from coordinate 36,479,126 downwards.
ATGCACAGCTTAATGTTTTACTGTGTATAGGTGTGTTAACAAAACCTTAAATTCATAGCAAGGGGACTTATTTGTTATTTTAGATAGTATAGGTGAAATTCTCCAAATCTTGAAGGCAATAATGAATAATATATGAGGCTGGTTTTAGCCTGAGCTAAAAGTGATCGTTAACTTTAAAAAGGGAGTGAGGGAGTCTTAACAATCCCTGCCAAAAAGCAAGTAGGAGGGGATAGCCAACTCAAAGATGGTTGCAATAGGTTACAGGAAGGGGATCTGTTATCTGGAAACACGTTATCCGAACTGCTAGAAGGTCATCCCCCATCGATCAATTTGTAAAACATAGTTCCTTTTTTTGCTGTAATAAAAAACAGTACTTTGTATTGATCCCAATTAAGATACACCCTTATCCGGTAATTCCCAGGTCCTGAGCAATGTGGATAAAAGAGCCTATACCCATACTATAAGGGCAATGGCACACGAGCAGATTAATCGCCAGCGATAAATCTCTGCTCTGCGGGTGACTGATCCCCTGTAAAAGCCGGCAATAATGTGAATGGCTGGTGGTAATACTTGTGTGTCCCTTCAGTCTACCAAAATCATTTGAAGTTGCCTCAAGAGGAAAATCTCCAGAAAATGCCTCTCCATTGTAAATAATTAAAATCGCTGGCGATTAAAACCAACGCATCGCTTCATTCTTCCAAAGTTTCCTTTAAGAGGAAACTTTGAGATATGTTGGTTTTACTGCCAGCGATTTTAGTTATTTCCAATGGAGACACATTTTAGGGAGATTAGTCGTCTGCAGGTGTGCATAAATAATTGTGGGCGACAAATCTCCCTGGTGGCAACTACCCTAACAAAGCAGGTATATCTAAGCTATTAGGGCATCCTCCAAAGCTTCTTTTCAGTGACAGTGGCTGCTGTGAACTATTGGAAGTAAGGACTATATTAAGTAAAGTAATTGACTTAATACCCCCCTCCCTTTTTGACATGAGCTCATTCAGTTGGGCTGATGTAGGAAAGGTACATAAATACTTTCTGAACTTCACCATATAAAATATATATTTTTTAATACAGACATACTGATTCTCTGGAAAGGTAAAAGTATTGCCTGTCTGTCCATGTGCTAGGGTTCTATTCACTGTCGCTGCCTTTGCACCTCTTCAATATGGCACACAAGCAGTTACAAGCACCTTAATGAAAATGATAATTCTTGGCCGACACTAAAATCTGAACCACATCAGTTGAAATCATTGGCAAGTACAAAAGGTTTTATGTATCCCAAGTTTCCAAAAAAAAAACGTACAAATTTTATGTAAATTATAGGCAAGTGCTCTGCTGAGGCATGAAACACATAAGGACACATTTACTTAGTTTGAGTGAAGGATTAGAATAAAAATTACTTCGAATTTCGAAGTATTTTTTTGGCTACTTCGACCATCGAATTGTCTACTTCGACCTTCGACTACGACTTCGAATCGAATGACTATATGACCATTCAATAGTCGAAGTACTGTCTCTTTAAAAAAAACTTCGACCACCTACTTCGCCACCTAAAACCTACCGAACATCAATGTTAGCCTATGGAGAAGGCCCCCATAGTCTTTCTAGCCAATTTGTGATTGAAGGAAAATCGTTCGATAGATGGATTAAAATCCTTCGAACGATTTTTCCTTCGATCGAACGATCATACTAAATGTGGTAAATCCTTCGACTTCGATATTCGAAGTCGAAGGATTTTACTTCGAGGATTTTAACCCTTGATATTCGACCCTAAGTAAATGTGCCCCATAAGGTTTTTTTCTTTTAGATATTTAAATTGAATGTTTTCTCTCTAAACAGATATTATTTTTACTGCACATTATCTGAGGTGGTAAAGTTTTTAGCACCAGCCAAGAATGTTCCTTATAACGAGTACTGCTCAAGCTGTAAGTCTATTGCATGTGACCTTTGACCCAACATTACGATAGTTGAGCTGAGTTTACACCGTTATTGAAATGGAGTTTACTGGGTAATTTGGATCTCTCTCTTTTAAAACATAAAATATTAAATTAAGCTCATCAAGCAACACCACTTTCTCCTTATAGCCATGCAAAAGCCACTCCAGACCTTCACTTCAGTCTATGAAATGGCATAGAAGAAGAGTGTGGGGTTTATCATAAAAGTATAAAACGTCTTCATTCTCATCATACTACATTTCTTACTAACAGTGCTTCCGCAGGATATCCTGTAAGGGTGGCTTCATTTGTGCATTAAAACTCTATGATGTGCTACTCAGGGAACACTATTTCTTTTTATCTTAATCATCCCATTGTTATAAATCTCAAATGTTGTTCCCCTTATAGAAACCGTTATTGAAGGGACTTTTAGGGTGTAAAAAACTGTGAGCTGTTATATTATTGTGTTTTGATTGGAACACTCTCCATTTCGGAGCAAAATAAAAGTACTAATCACAAACAAAAATTATAGGGGTGCTGCAAATTTTTTGAGTTGCTCGGAATTTGTTAAGCTGTCCAACAATTGTTGCCAGGCATTCATACACTTTGTTTTTCCAGGCATCAGGTGTTCGGATCGATGACTGCATCACCGCTGCGTTTCAAGAGATAAAACTTAGGAAGTCTAAGAAGAAGGCCCTTTTCTTTTGTTTCACTCAAGACGAGAAATTCATTACTTTGGACAAGGAAAAAGAAATCCTTGTGGACTACAAGGGGGATTTTTTCCAGATTCTAAAATCAATGTTCCCTGAGAAAAAATGCTGTTACGCCTTGATTGATGTTAATTATTCCACGGGGGAAGCAACAAAACAGGATCTCCTCTTTGTGATGTGGTAGGTTGAGCATCTCTGCCAATCAAATCAACTTTTGGGGAATTAGCGGGTCTTATGTTTCAAAATCAGGTGCAGTTCTGAGGCCAATATGCATGTGAATGTGTGTCTGATAAAAACAACATACAGAAGGTGCCTGCACATTGTCACCATAGCATAGAGTCAACAATTCATTTTTGTATTCTGAAACTTAATTCAATTGCACAAAGATTGATAAAAGAATAGTGTAAGTGTAAGACCCATAATGGCGCTGATGCAACTGGTGCGCGGACTTTGTCACTTAGCACCTAGCAATGGGGACTGGAATAATGTTTGCATTTTGGGAAACAAACAGATGGAATAGTACTAGGACTGTATATGGGTTGTACCAGTAATTGCACTGTGCCTTCTATTAATGAAATAGATTTGGTATGTGTAAGTGCATGTACATGTTTTGATTTTAGAAATGGAAATGTAGAAAACACAACACAGAAGTGTAAGTTATTGTTAAAACAAAAAAATCCTTCCCTTATAACTTAATACAGGAGATTCCCCCATAACTGCCTAGTGACCAATAAAAACCAAGCCTTTTGCTATATCTCCGTATTTAAAGGAGAAGGAAAGGCTAAAATTAAGTAAGCTTTATCAGAAAGGTCTATATAAATACAGCAAAAAACCTTCAAATTAATGCTGCTCTGAGTCCTCTGTCAATAGAAACACAGCATTTCTTTCCTTCTATTGTGTACACATGGGCTTCTTTATCAGACTTTCTGTTTTGAGCATAAAACTCCGGGGCTAGGGCTTGAACATGCTCAGTTTTCCCCCTCCCTTTCCCCCTCCCTGCTGTAATCTGAGCCCAGAGCTTTGAGTGAGCAGAGAGAGGCACAGGCATGAAGTGATGTCACGCCAAGCTAATATGGCAGCTGCTATCCTAAGCAAACAGAGAAAGCTTCTAGAGCTGTTTACTCAGGTATGGTGAAGCATTCTGCAGAATAAATATAGTGTTCTAGCTTGGACTATTGTGGCTAATCAATTGGCAATAAACTGCTTCGGTAGCTTTCCTTCTCCTTTAAGGAGGTCGTTCACCTTTACTTTTAGTATGATGTAGACATTGATATTTTAAGACAATTAGTAATTAGTGGCTAGGTTCTTATTTACCTTAGTAAGCAGGCAGTGGTTTGAACAAGAGACAGGAGCGCCTGCAAAAAAAGATAAGTTATAAAATGTAGCAATAGCAATAAAACTGTAGCCTCATAGAGTAATTGTTTTTGGCCACTGAAGTCATGGAGGAATAGGCTAGTAAGTACAATTATAATAGTTGCGGCTGTCAAATAACTATTGACTGTGGTATTTACTGCCCATTCTGTGCTACAGCTCAATTTGAGGAGCCTGGAATACATTTACTTTAGTGCAGCTGACGGGTCATTTGGGGAAATGTTTAAATTTGTTATAATGGTTATAAATGTCAGTGCTGAATGGTTGATGTATTAAAGGAGAAGGAAAGGTTAAAATTAAGTAAGCTTTATCAGAAAAGTCTATATTAATACACCAGTAAACCCTTAAAGTAATGCTGCTCTGAGTCAAAAGAAACACTGTATTTCTTTCCTTCTATTGTGTACACATGGGCTTCTGTATCAGACTTCATTCTTTCAGCGGAAACCTCCAGGGCACAGGCTTGAGCATGCTCTGTTTGCTCCTCTCCACCTTTCCCCTCCTCCCCTCCCTGCTGTAATCTGAGCCCAGAGCTATGAGTGAGCAGGGAGAGACTCAGGCAGGAAGTGATGTCACACCAAGCTAATATGGCAGCTGCTATCCTAAACAAACAGAGACAGTGTCTAGAGCTGTTTACTCAGGTTTGGTAAAGCATTCTACAGAATAAATATACTGTCCTAGCTTGCACTATTGTGTCTAATCTATTGGTTATAAATTGTCTCGGTAGCTTTCCTTCTCCTTTAAGGCCTATAAGATAGAGTCAACTAGACACTTGCTTGAAGCAACTTTATTTTCTCTTTGTCATTAACTGACCAGCTTTGAGGGTACTAGCAACATAGGATACATAAGGGTTAGTAACAAACGTGTCATTCTTTCCCAAGCAGGTTTAGCAGTAATACTGTAACTTAAATTAATTATATGCCGGTTTATATCTTAGCATATAGCAGCACTGTAGTGAATAGGGTATGGTGTTGTCTTTATTTGAGAAAATTAAAATGTATTCAGTACAAATTCAGTTCAAATATCAAAGGCAAATTCTTGCCAATATATTGTCAATGATTTCATGTTGTTTTGTTTATATTTTCTGCACACAGGACTCCTGAATGTGCAACTGTCAAACAAAAAATGCTTTTTGCTAGCTCTAAGTCATCATTAAAGCAAGTCTTTTCAGGTAGGTAGCAAAAACATTTTTTGGGGGTTATCTGCTGGTAAAATAGATGGTGAATGATATGCATCATATATTTACTCCTCTTAAAATAACAGGCTGAGCCATATACATGTATTCCTACTATAGCGGTAACATAATAGTGGGCTGGGTTCAGTTTTAAAGGGGTTGTTCACCTTTGAGTTAACTTTAGTATAATGTAGAGAGCGATATTCTGAGACAATTTGCAACTGTTTTTTAGCTTTTATTCAGCAGCACTCCTGTGTGCAGTTTCAGCAATCTTGTTGCTAGGTTCCAAATTACCTTAGCAACCATGCATTGCATTGATTAAGGGGCAGATTTATCAAGGGTCGAAGTGAATTCGAGGGAATTTTCGAAGTAAAAAAACTTGAAATTCAAAGTAATTTTTTGGATACTTCGACCATTGAATAGGATACTATGACTTCGACTTCGTTTCGAAGTAAAATCGTTCGAATATTCGACCATTCGATAATCAAAGTACTGTCTCTTTAAAAAAACATAGACTTCAATACTTCGCCAAATTAAACCTGCCGTAGTGCTATGTTAGCCTATGGGGACCTTCTAAGCTTTTTGAAGTCGAAGTAAAATTGTATGATCTTACGATTAAATCGTTTGTTTCGAAGGATTTAATCGTTTGATCAAACGATTTTAGTTCGACCGCAGAATACCCAAATTTGATGAAAAAAGTTTGAATTCGATATTCGAATTCGAAGTATTTAAATTCGATGGTCGAATTTCGAAGTATTTTTTACTTCGAAATCTGACCCTTGATAAATCTGCCCCTAAGAGTCTGGAATATTAATAGGAGAGGGCCTGAATAGAAAGATGTTTAATAAATTTGTAGCTTTGCCAAAAATGTGTTTTTTAAATGGGGGCAGTGAGCCCCATTTGCAAGCTCAGAAGAAGAAGGCAAATAATTGAAAAAAACTATATATAAAAAAAAACAATAAAGACCAGTTGAAAAATTGCTTAGAATTGGTCATTCTATAACATGCTAAGGGACAGATTTATCAAGGGTCGAATTGAAAATTTGAATTTTTAAATTGAAATTTCGAGTTTATTTTAGTGTAATTCGACTAGGGAATAGTCCAAATTCGATTCGAGTTTAAAAAGAAATTAGAAATTTAGCATGTACTGACCCTTTAAGAATTTGAATTGGACTATTCGCCATTTGAAACCTGCCAAATTGGTGTTTTAGCCTATGGGGGACCTCCCACAATTTGGAGTCATTTGGTGGACTTTTGAAAATCAAATTTTTTTTTTTTGGTGAAAAAACTTGAGTTTGCAGGTTGATCCTATTCACCTGAATTTAAAAAATTCAAGTTTATGGGAGTTTTTATAAACTCTAAATTCGACCCTTGATAAATTGGCCCCTAAACGTTAACTTAAAGGTGAACAACCCTTTTAAGTATTTTAAAGTCTCATCCAAGAGTACAATATTCAGTGAAACTGTGGGGAATCCTATACATTATGGCAGTGTACACAGTCGTCCTTATGTACTGTGGAGAATTTCAGCTCAGCTCAAGTGCAAAGTTGTGTACTGTATATGTACTGTATATTCAGACTCAATGCTACTTTGGCATATTCTGTCCCTGTGATCCAAGGCAACATACAGTATCTGTGTGAAATGAAATATATCCGGAAATGCGTAAAAAAGCTGTATATAATAAATGGAGAACCTCTTAAGGTGTGTGATATTTTATGCCATGTGAACGCCAGATTTTCTGACATTATTTTACACTGCTTTAGACCTTAATAAGTAAGATCCGGCAGAAGTTGCTCGGAGAAAAAGCGTGTAAAAGAATGACATCATTCTTCGCAAATTTTAAACCCAGCGATGCCTGGCGACGTGTGCTGAATTATTCCTCCGTTTTTTTACATCATATAATAAAACTGCCCTAAGGGTAGTCTGCTGAAAAATGGGGTGAAACAAGTGTATTTATATGGTTGTATTCTCTGCAAAATAATCTTTTATTTGTTGTTTAATTTTTCACAATCCAACTTACATTTTCTCAATCTGAAAGGAACAGTAACATCAAAAAATGTGTTTTAAAGTAATAAAAATTATTACCCTGCACTGGTAAAACTGGTGTGTTTGCTTCAGAAACACTACAATTGTTTATATAAATAAGCTGCTGTGTAGCAATGGGGGCAGCCATTCAAAGGAGAAAAGGCTCAGGTTACACAGCAGATAACAGATAAGCTCTGTAGAATATAATGGTGTTATCTGTTATCCACTGTTTAAGGGAGAACTAAACCCTAAAAATGAAGTTTTGGCTTCTCAATAACAGCAATGATCCAGGACTTCAAACTTGTCACAAGGGGGTCACCATCTTCGAAATTCTGATGCTAATTGCACTGGTTTCTGTGCTGCCATGTAGTAATTACCTGTATTATTTACTAATCAGCCTTATATTGTGACATTTATATTCTATGGGTACTGTATATTGTGAGTGGGTCCCTAAGCTCAGTAAGTGACAGCAGCACAGAGCATGTGCAGTGAATCAGCAGAAAAGAAGATGGGGAGCTACTGGGGCATCTTTGGAGACACATATCTTTACTGCTAAAGGGCTGTGGTTGCCTTGGGTTGGTACAGAAGCCCAAAACATAATGTACAACATTTCTAGCCTACTTCTTTATTTAAGTTTTACTTCTCCTTTAACCTATGCTATATGGGCTTTTTTTTTATTTCTGCCATTGCTACACAGCAGCTTGTTTATATGAACTATAGTAGAGTTTCTGAAGCAAACACATCAGTTTTACCAGTGCAGCAACAGTACATGATATTTTCATTACTTTAAAACACTTTTATTTTTCAGTGTTACTGTTCCTTTGAACTAACTTTCAATATGCTATAGAATGGCCTATTCTAAGCAACTTTTCAATGTGTCTTCATTATTTATGTTTTATAGTTTGCTAATTATTTGCCTTCTTCTGAATCTTTCCAACTTTCTAATGGGGGTCTCCAGAGCCAGGCCAAGCTGGTTGGGCACCCTAGACAACTCGGCTGTTAATTTCGCTAGCTTCCTTCATGGATTGTGCAAACAAGCGCCGCACACATGGTGACATCACCCAGGGGTGCCAGAGTGTGTGGTTACTATCTTCAGCAGGGTTGGGGAGAAGGTCTGGTAGATGGAAGAGGTACATGCCCATCACATTCCTCACCTTTGCATCCTTGGCACATGCCTCTTCTGCCTACCCCTATTTCCAGCTGTGGGGTCACTGACCAAGCAGACAAAAACCTTTTCTTTTACTAATTATTTTTCTGTTCAGGTCCTCTCCTATTCATATACCAGTCTTTCATTCAAACCTCTCCCTAGTCATTTGAACCCTAGCAACCAGATAAATGCTGAACTGGAGAGTTGTTATAATAATAAAATTATATAATTAAAAAAACAAAAATTCTTTGGAGCAGGCATGCAATAAAGGCAATCTTCCACCAGGCAGTTGAATCAAAGTGAAACAGTTTATTGTGTTCACAGACTTACGCGTTTCGTGTTACAAACACTTAGGGGCAAATTTATCAAGGGTCGAAGTGAATTCGAGGGAATTTTCTAGGTAAAAAAATTCGAAATTCAAAGTAATTTTTTGGATACTTCGACCATAGAATAGAATACTACGACTTTGAATTTACTTCGACCTCGATTCGAAGTAAAAATAGTTCGAATATTCGACCAATCGATAATCGAAGTACTGTCTCTTTAAGAAAACTTCAACTTCAATACTTTGCCAAGTTAAACCTGCTGAAGTGCTATGTTAGCCTATGGGGACCTTCTACAACCATTTTCTAAGTCTTTACACATCGAAGTTTTTCGTACTTCGAAATTCGACCCTTGATAAATCTGCCCCTTACTCTTTACAGAGCTATACCTCAAGTATTTAAACAAGTGTGCACCAATCAAAACAGCACAACAATTAATCATTAAACCAATCATAAGGCTATCCTCATCCACCAATCACTATACACAATTCTAGCAGGTGTAAATCAGGGTTACACCCTTATCTCTTTTGAGTGCCATATTGGTGCACCTTTGCTGAATTTAAAGTGAAACAGTGTCATAATAGTACAGCCAAAGTGCAAATGTGTGAGTAAATTTAAAAGTATCTAGAAATATTAATCCCACTACTTGAGATATCCTATGACTGGGGGCAGATTTAGTAAGCTCAAGTGAATGGTTCGAATTTCAAAAAGTTTGAATTTCGAAGTAAATTTTTGGGTTCTTCGACCATCGAATAGGCTATATTCGACCATTCGACTTTGATTCCAACGTTTCGAAGTAAAAATCGTTCGACTATTCGATAATCGAAGTACTGTCTCTTTAAAAAAAACTTCGACTTCATACTTCGCCAAATTAAAGCTACTGAAGTGCAATGTTCGCCTATGGGGACCTTCCAGAGTTTTTTTCTAAGTTTTTTTTGGTCGAATAGAAATCCTTCGATTCTAATGATTTCATTGTTTGATCCGAACGATTTCTATTCGAATACGCTAAAAATTTTCAATCCGATGGTCGAATTTCGAGGGTTTTAACCCCTCGAAATTCGACCCTTGATAAATACCCCCCTAAGTGTTTGTAACATGAAACGCATAAGGCTATGGACACAATAAACTGTTTCACTTTGATTCAACTGCCTGGTAGGAGATTGTCTTTATTGAGTGCCTGCTCCAAAGAATTTTCGGTTTGTAGGCTCCCGCTGCTGATGGCTCAGGGCAGCGCACCTGGGCCTTTTCCTTGATGTGGTCAGTTATCATTTACTATTTGGAGACCCTTCCTTTGGATTTATAATTAAAAAACCCACAGATAAAAAATGAGGACCAATTGCAAATTCTCTGTTACCTGGCCCTTTTTCAAGCCAGGTGCAAGCCTGAAACATTGTAATTTGTCACAGATCGAAGCCATATATCAGGAATAAAGGCTTTTTTAAGCTTCATCCTTGATGTTGCTGTGTCTTCTACTATTGAGCTGCTGCCCTAGACACAGGCCCTTGCATGTCTATATAGAAAATGAGACCCTAGAAGCAAAGTTCTTGACATTTTGAGACACTTGTGTATGCGCCATCAAATTTCAGACATATTATTTATTATTAATAGTATCTATTATTAATATTTCTTTTTCTTTGTTTAGGTGTCCAAAAGCAATGGGAAATTCAGTCTCGCGAAGATCTAACTATTGAACAGCTGGCCGAAAAACTTTCAAGCGGCAAAATTAAATGCCTGGAAGGACAGAATTTATAGATACCAAGTGCCACTAATGTCTTCTAAACAGCCTGAAGTTATTTAACATTGCTAAAGCAGTGCACATGGCAAAAATTACTTGATCATTTACTTTAATTTTTACAAAACCAAATAGAAAATATTTTTTAAGACGAATCTACGGTAGCTTTCTACCTATTAACCTATTCATGTATAAGACTGTCTTGTAGTTCAGAGACATATTATGAACTTTTTTTTTTTTTTTAAATTTTCAAAACTTTAAAACTCTGTAAGGATACAGTATTTTCATGGAGAATATATCATAATTTGACTCAAATTCAGCACCTTCTGTTAAGTTTCAGCATTTCCCAGGCAACTATTGATTTTGTGATCAAACACATAAGTTCAGTGACATATATACAGCCATATAGCAACAGAGCAACTTTTTGCAGCTAAATACATTTTTTATGGTTTTCTTTGGGAAACTCAAAATAGGCTACAAAGTAATGTGCAGACTGTCCCTACAGGAAACAACTAAATCTGTTTGTGGCTTCGACAACTCATTAGGAGTTATTTATGACCCCAGGAGGTGTAAGTGTCCCCACTCACTGCACTCTGCACCAAGCGCTGGATAAAAATTCTGCCGATCAGCGATGAGTGTAGCGTCCTTCCCCTCGTACCTTGCGAGGCAGGATCAGTTGGAGGGTGGGAGGCCACACTAGATTCCTGAGGATGTTTACAAAACACCCCACACAGTGGGCAAAGTGCAAAAAACTGTCTGTTTGCAGACTTTTTTTGCACTTAATACACTGTGTGTCGGATTGTAAATCAACCCTATTGCCTTAAATTACAAGTCATTTAGTTTGCACTGGCGCTATTGTTTTCATAAGACGATATACAGTATGTTCTGTTAATAAAGGTGAGGTGATGTGCATTTTCAAACCTGTCAGTTGTCCATTTCTTTTCTAGGGACAGTCAAGAATTAAATTTTTTAAAATGGGTTGGGGTTTTCTACAAGAGATGAGCTTAAGCTGATCATTGGCGAGTTGGCCAAAAATGAAAACTATAGCCCTCAAACAATGTAGGTCTCTAGAAAAAGATATTGCATAAACCAGCTCATATGTAAAACCCTGCTTCATGTAAATAAACCATTTTCATAATAATATACTTTTTTAGTAGTATATGCCATTGGGTAATCCTAAATTATTTTTAAAAATAAGGGCCGCCCCCTGGAATCCTATGATTCACTGTGCACACAGATAAACCATACTTGCTAGGTCACATGAGCCAATTAACAGAGTTTTCTATCTCTTTTGCTTCCACACTTCTTCCTGTTACAGTTAGAGCTGCAGTATTTCTGGTCAGGTGATCTCTGAGGCAGCACACAGACCATCACAAAATGGTGGCTCAAGGCAAGAGATGTAAAATGACAATATTTACTTAAATATATATATATACCAGTTTGGTAAGTTTCTTAAATATGTCACTTAATTTGATATCTGTTCTGTTGCTCAAGTATTCAGTTTTCCTTTAATGTTGATTTGGGAATATAGGCAATAGCCATCCTTCACATGAACGATACTTTTTTTTTTTTATAAATTTGAGTCTAGTCTCTTGGACTTCCTGTTGATTAAAAATAGAATGATTTCCCAAAACCTGACAATGTCATATTATTGCAGAATAAAGTGTGTGCTAGACATTGTGCTTATTGTTTCTGTAGGAAACTAAAGGCATCACACAAATGGCAATGACAGTATTTTTAGTGGTCATCGTGTGGAGGCAAAATCATTCAGGAATATATATTATACCGCAGATATCTGAGACTATGGAATAAGCAGCACTACTGTGCAACAATATTTGAGCAGCAGCTAGTGATGGGCGAATCTGCCCGTTTCGCTTTGCCAAAAAACTAGCCAAACGCATTGAAGTCAAAGAGCATCAAAATACCATTTTTATATGCGCAACTATTTTGTCCAAATGCATTAAAGTCAATGGGCGTCCGAATTATTTTGACGCGCGAAATTCGTGGTGAATCCATGTCTGCTGAATTTATTCGCCCATCACTAGCAGCAACCTCTAAGATTTCCCACTAGTATTTTGGGAGATGGACTACAAATGATCAGGCTTTAACAGTTGTAATCTACTTATAGAGGTTATGTAATAAAAGGCACTACGTTTGCCCAGGAGTAGTAACCCATAGCCACCAATCAGCAGTTAGAATTGACCGGTCACCTTTTTTAAAGCAAAATTCTTACTGGTTGCTATGGGTTACTGCTCCTGGGCAAACTTAGTGCCTTTTATTACATATGGGGTGTATTGGAAAACATGCTTGAAAGGCTTTCATGGCATCGCTGTTGCTGGCTGTCTATGGAAGATAATGAGAGCGGTGCCACTCAAGATACCCTCTGGCAAGAAATTGACAGCAACAAGTACAGTAATTAGTTATGGTTAGCTATTCCTACTTGGAACAAGTTTTCACAGTGTTCCCCTTTTCCGATGAGGTGTCTGAGAAGATGAATGAAATGGGTACAGCATATGATCTATGCCTTTATTTCTAAATACAATATGATTGTAAGCTTCTGGAAAGAAACAGCAGAGAGGAACATTTAGGGGCAGATTTATCAAGGGTCGAAGTGAATTCGAGGGAATTTTTGAAGTAAAAAAAGTAAATTTTTTGGATACTTCGACCATTGAATAGGATACTACGACTTCGAATTTACTTCGAATTCGATTTAAAGTAAAAATAGTTTGAATATTCGACCATTCAATAATCAAAGTACTGTCTCTTTAAAAAAAACTTCGACTTCAATACTTCGCCAAATTAAACCTGCCGAAGTGCTATGTTAGCCTATGGGGACCTTCTACAGCATTTTTCTAAGTTTTTGAAGTCGAAGTAAAAATCGTTTGATCGTATGATAAAATCATTTCGAAACGTTCAATTTGAACGATTTCAATTGTTTGATAGTTCGATTTTACTTCAACCGCAGAATAGCGGTATTCGATGGAAAAAAGTTCGAATTCGATATTCGAATCGAAGTATTTTAATTTGATGGTCGAATTTCAAAGTATTTTTTTACTTTGAAATTCAACCCTTGATAAATCTGCCCCTACACCCTCCCCCACCTAACCTTATCTTGTCTCTATTAGGGGGTCTTCACATCTGGTTAAAATTATTCTGGGAACAACTAGAGAGACAACTTGAGATTCTTTAAAGCATTTCTTGTACTCCCCAAATAACCCTTGCTGTCAGTTACTATATACTGGGAGACTCTTCACTTGTGTTTTTTGTATTTAGATGAATTGTTCTTTTATTTAAAATTGCCATAACCTGAAATTCTGTCCCCTGTTCTTCCAAGCTAGTGTTTATGTTACCATTATATATAAAATAAATAATAGTGAAGAAATTATTTATCTTTGTGGTTTCCCTTACAATTTGGAGTAAACATTTTGTAAATCACAAGATATTTTTCTCTTGTTTTTTTTTTGTAAGCCAGCAGCTCAGAAGAAGAAACTGATGTAAAAAAAACCAAAATCAAGCTTTGCATAAACACAACACTAATTTTAATACCTGTAAAGATGTTACAAGTAAGGTTCGGAATGTCAGTCCAATAAAGTGAAATTCTGCATTTTGTTTCTCTTGACTTTGTGTGGCATTTTCTGCTGCATTTACTGCTCCGACGTGCTGCTTTCCTTGATTCCTCTAAAAAACAGATAATAACAGAATACAGATTAACCCTTTAAGTGCCAGCAGAATTTCACATTTTGGTTACGCGAAATGCCAGCCGTTTTTAAGCATTTTGTGCTCTCTCACTTTAGGGGCATTTTCTGAGGGGAAACCTATAGTTTACCTAGGAAAATTATACATTGTTTTTTTCGGTAGAAACTGAGCTTTCTAAATCTGCCTGAGTTTTCATGTATTTCCACCTGTGCAAAAAAATTTATAGTGCTAAATAACAAAAAAAAATGAAAAATTACCATTTTTCATCGTATATCAATTTATACCAGAAAAATATTTCATTTTACAGATGAAAATCCAACGTATTTGGAAAGCCTTATGTCTCTCGAACGTGCCAATACCAGATATGTATAGTTTTAGGGAGATTTAGGATTTCTGTACAGCAAAAACTCCCGGCAGTATATTACTGAATTTTGAAAGCACTAAGGCAGAAAACGGCATGCTTTAGATTCCAAGGCAAAAAATCCTGAAACCATAGGTTTACCCCAGAAAACCATACATTTTTGAAAAGTACACATTCTGCCGATTACAAAATGGGTAACTATGTCTCTCTACTCCCAACTACCAAACAGAAAAGCTTGTCTGAACATAGCGGTTTTTCAAAATAAAATTCAAAATTTTGAAAAATCATTTCAAAGGTTTTATTTTGCTGCTCCGCATATCCCAAACTATATTACGTACCAAGAAAAAGCACCTGAAATATGATTGCCAGGGGTCCACTGAACAGTTTGATACCCATTATGCATAGGTTTACCAAAAGTATCTGGCATTTAGAGACACAAATATGAAGTTAGCGCATCCAAATTGTTCAGGACTTTACTTCAGCTACTGAGAAATCAAAACATTGACTGCATTTTTTGTGGGGTAAAAACACAGAAATATATGTTTACCCCCCAAACCCATATATTTTTGGAAAGAACACATTCTACAGAATCTAAAATGGGTACCCATGCCTTTCTGCTCCAAACTACTGAGTCGCAAGGCTTTCCCAAAATTGTCGGTTTTGGTGAAATATCTGAAAATTGCCTCAAAGCTTCAACTTCCCAGCACCATATCACCCATGTATCATTACGTACTAAGAAAAAGCACCCTAAATATGATTGCCAGGGTTCCTCTGAACATTTTGGTGGCCATTGTTCATAAGTTTACCAAAGTATCTGGCATTTAGAGGCCCCAAAATGAAGTTAGCGCATACAAACAGTCCTGTGGGTAACTTCAGCTAATGAAAAATCAACACATTGACTGCATTTTTGTGGGGTAAAAAACACAGAAATATATGTTTACCCCCCAAAACCCATATATTTTTGGAAAGTACACATTCTACCGAATCTAAAATGGGTACCCATGCCTTTCTGCTCCAAACTACTGAGTCGCAAGGCCTTCCCACAATTGTCGGTTTTGGTGAAATATCTGAAAATTGCCTCAAAGCTTCAACTTCTCAGCACCATATCACCCATGTATCGTTACGCACCAAGAAAAAACACCCTAAATATGATTGCCAGGGTTCCTCCAAACAGTTTGGTAGCCATTGTTCATAGGTTTACCAAAGTATCTGGCAGTTAGAGGCCTCAAAATGAAGTTAGCGCATACAAATAGTCCTGTGGGTAACTTCATCTAATGAGAAATCAACACATTGACTGCATTTTTGTGGGGTAAAAACACAGAAATATATGTTTACCCCCCAAACCCATATATTTTTGGAAAGAACACATTCTACAGAATCTAAAATGGGTACCCATGCCTTTCTGCTCCAAACTACTGAGTCGCAAGGCTTTCCCACAATTGTCGGTTTTGGTGAAATATCTGAAAATTGCCTCAAAGCTTCAACTTCCCAGCACCATATCACCCATGTATCATTACGTACTAGAAAAAGCACCCTAAATATGATTGCCAGGGTTCCTCTGAACATTTTGGTGGCCATTGTTCATAAGTTTACCAAAGTATCTGGCATTTAGAGGCCCCAAAATGAAGTTAGCGCATACAAACAGTCCCGTGGGTAACTTCAGCTAATGAAAAATCAACACATTGACTGCATTTTTGTGGGGTAAAAACACAGAAATATATGTTTACCCCCCAAAACCCATATATTTTTGGAAAGTACACATTCTACCGAATCTAAAATGGGTACCCATGCCTTTCTGCTCCAAACTACTGAGTCGCAAGGCTTTCCCACAATTGTCGGTTTTTGGTGAAATATCTGAAAATTGCCTCAAAGCTTCAACTTCTCAGCACCATATCACCCATGTATCGTTACGCACCAAGAAAAAACACCCTAAATATGATTGCCAGGGTTCCTCCAAACAGTTTGGTGGCCATTGTTCATAGGTTTACCAAAGTATCTGGCAGTTAGAGGCCTCAAAATGAAGTTAGCGCATACAAATAGTCCTGTGGGTAACTTCATCTAATGAAAAATCAACACATTGACTGCATTTTTGTGGGGTAAAAACACAGAAATATATGTTTACCCCCAAACCCATATATTTTTGGAAAGTACACATTCTACAGAATCTAAAATGGATACCCATGTCTTTCTGCTCCAAACTACTGAGTCGCAAGGCTTTCCCACAATTGTCGGTTTTGGTGAAATATCTGAAAATTGCCTCAAAGCTTCAACTTCTCAGCACCATATCACCCATGTATCGTTACGCACCAAAAAAAAACACCCTAAATATGATTGCCAGGGGTCCTCCAAACAGTTTGGTGCCCACTGTGCATAGGTTTACCAAAGTATATGGCAGTTAGAGGCCCCAAAATGAAGTTAGTGCATACAAAAAGTCCAGTGGGTAACTTCAGCTAATGAAAAATCAACACATTGACTGCATTTTTGTGGGGTAAAAACACAGAAATATATGTTTACCCCCCAAAACCCATATATTTTTGGAAAGTACACATTCTACCGGATCTCAAATGGGTACCCATGCCTTTCTGCTCCAAACTACTGAGTCGCAAGGCTTTCCCACAATTGTCGGTTTTGGTGAAATATCTGAAAATTGCCTCAAAGCTTCAACTTCTCAGCCCCATATCACCCATGTATCGTTACGCACCAAGAAAAAGCACCCTAAATATGATTGCCAGGGTTCCTCCAAACAGTTTGGTGGCCATTGTTCATAGGTTTACCAAAGTATCTGGCATTTAGAGGCCTCAAAATGAAGTTAGCGCATACAAATAGTCCTGTGGGTAACTTCATCTAATGAAAAATCAACACATTGACTGCATTTTTGTGGGGTAAAAACACAGAAATATATGTTTACCCCCAAAACCCATATATTTTTGGAAAGTACACATTCTACAGAATCTAAAATGGGTACCCATGCCTTTCTGTTCCAAACTACTGAGTCGCAAGGCTTTCCCACAATTGTCGGTTTTGGTGAAATATCTGAAAATTGCCTCAAAGCTTCAACTTCTCAGCACCATATCACCCATGTATCGTTACGCACCAAGAAAAAACACCCTAAATATGATTGCCAGGGTTCCTCCAAACAGTTTGGTGGCCATTGTTCATAGGTTTACCAAAGTATCTGGCAGTTAGAGGCCTCAAAATGAAGTTAGCGCATACAAATAGTCCTGTGGGTAACTTCATCTAATGAAAAATCAACACATTGACTGCATTTTTGTGGGGTAAAAACACAGAAATATATGTTTACCCCCCAAACCCATATATTTTTGGAAAGTACACATTCTACAGAATCTAAAATGGGTACCCATGCCTTTCTGCTCCAAACTACTGAGTCGCAAGGCTTTCCCACAATTGTCGGTTTTGGTGAAATATCTGAAAATTGCCTCAAAGCTTCATCTTCTCAGCACGATATCACCCATGTATCGTTACGCACCAAAAAAAAACACCCTAAATATGATTGCCAGGGGTCCTCCAAACAGTTTGGTGCCCACTGTGCATAGGTTTACCAAAGTATATGGCAGTTAGAGGCCCCAAAATGAAGTTAGCGCATACAAATAGTCCTGTGGGTAACTTCAGCTAATGAAAAATCAACACATTGACTGCATTTTTGTGGGGTAAAAACACAGAAATATATGTTTACCCCCCAAACCCATATATCTTTGGAAAGTACACATTATACAGAATCTAAAATGGGTACCCATGCCTTTCTGCCCCAAACTACTGAGTCGCAAGGCTTTGCCAAATTTGGCGGTTTTGGTAAAATATTCTGAAAATTGCCTCAAAGCTTCAACTTTCCAGCATCGTATTGTCCATGTATCATTACCAGCATAAAGCATCCTAAATATAAACATAGGGGTCTACTAAACAGTTTGATGCCCAATGTGCATAGATATACCAAACTATGTGGGGCACAGAGACCCCCAAATGACAATATGTATAGACATTTTCACGGCTGACGCGCTGGCTGCTGCAATATAACCACCCAGTGTGTGTATTATGCGACATTAGACCACCTAACAGTACAGAGACCCCAGAAAACCATATATTTTCAGAAAGTACACATTCTGACGAATCCAATATGGGTAAATAAGCGTTTCTACTGCAAACTGCCAAACTGCAAAGCAATGCTGAACATAACGGTTTTTATCAAATTTCTGAAAATCGTCACAAAGCTTGAATTTTACCCCATTATATGCCCCACATTTCGTAACTTATCAGCCTAAAACATCCTGAATATGAACGCCAGGGGTCTACTAAACACTTTGATGCCCAATATGCATAGATATACCAAACTATGTGGCGCACAGAGACCCCCAAATGACAATAGTGTATACATTTTCACGGCTGACGCGCGCTGGCTGCTGCAATATAAGCACCCGGTGTGTGTAATATGCGACATTAGACCCCCCTAACAGTACAGAGACCCCAGAAAACCATATATTTTCGGAAAGTACACATTCTGACGAATCCAATATGGGTAAATATGTGTTCCTACTGCAAACTGTCAAACTGCAAAGCAATGCTGAACGTAACGGTTTTTATCAAATTTCTGAAAATCGTCACAAAGCTTGAATTTTACCCCATTATATGCCCCACATTTCGTAACTTATCAGCATAAATCATCCTGAATATGAACGCCAGGGGTCTACTAAACACTTTGATGCCCAATATGCATAGATATACCAAACTATGTGGCGCACAGAGACCCCCAAATGACAATAGTGTATATACATTTTCACGGCTGACGCACGCTGGCTGCTGCAATATAAGCACCCGGTGTGTGTAATATGCGACATTAGACCCCCCTAACAGTACAGAGACCCCAGAAAACCATATATTTTCAGAAAGTATACATTCTGACGAATCGAATATGGGTAAATATGTGTTCCTACTGCAAACTGTCAAACTGCAAAGCAATGCTGAACGTAACAGTTTTTATCAAATTTCTGAAAATCGTCACAAAGCTTGAATTTTATCCCATTATATGCCCCACATTTCGTAACTTATCAGCATAAAACATCCTAAATATGAGCGCCAGGGGTCTACTGAACACTTTGATGCCCAAAATGCATAGATATACCAAACTATGTGGCGCACAGAGACCCCCAAATGACAATATGTATAGACATTTTCACGGCTGACACGCTGGCTGCAGCAATATAACCACCCGGTGTGTGTGTATTATGCGACATTAGACCACCTAACAGTACAGAGACCCCAGAAAACCATATATTTTCAGAAAGTACACATTCTGACGAATCCAATATGGGGTAAATAAGTGTTTCTACTGCAAACTGCCAAACTGCAAAGCAATGCTGAACATAACGGTTTTTATCAAATTTCTGAAAATCGTCACAAAGCTTGAATTTTACCCCATTATATGCCCCACATTTCGTAACTTATCAGCATAAAACATCCTGAATATGAACGCCAGGGGTCTACTAAACACTTTGATGCCCAATATGCATAGATATACCAAACTATGTGGCGCACAGAGACCCCCAAATGACAATAGTGTATACATTTTCACGGCTGACGCGCGCTGGCTGCTGCAATATAAGCACCCGGTGTGTGTAATATGCGACATTAGACCCCCCTAACAGTACAGAGACCCCAGAAAACCATATATTTTCGGAAAGTACACATTCTGACGAATCCAATATGGGTAAATATGTGTTCCTACTGCAAACTGTCAAACTGCAAAGCAATGCTGAACGTAACGGTTTTTATCAAATTTCTGAAAATCGTCACAAAGCTTGAATTTTACCCCATTATATGCCCCACATTTCGTAACTTATCAGCCTAAAACATCCTGAATATGAACGCCAGGGGTCTACTAAACACTTTGATGCCCAATATGCATAGATATACCAAACTATGTGGCGCACAGAGACCCCCAAATGACAATAGTGTATACATTTTCACGGCTGATGCGTGCTGGCTGCTGCAATACAAGCACCTGGTGTGTGTAATATGCGACATTAGACCCCCCTAACAGTACAGAGACCCCAGAAAACCATATATTTTCAGAAAGTACACATTTTGACGAATCCAATATGGGTAAATATGTGTTCCTACTGCAAACTGTCAAACTGCAAAGCAATGCTGAACGTAACGGTTTTTATCAAATTTCTGAACATCGTCACAAAGCTTGAATTTTACCCCATTATATGCCCCACATTTCGTAACTTATCAGCATAAAACATCCTAAATATGAGCGCATGGGGTCTACTGAACACTTTGATGCCCAATATGCATAGATATACCAAACTATGTGGCGCACAGAGACCCCCAAATGACAATATGTATAGACATTTTCACGGCTGACGCGCTGGCTGCTGCAATATAACCACCCGGTGTGTGTATTATGCAACATTAGACCACCTAACAGCACAGAGACCCCAGAAAACCATATATTTTCAGAAAGTACACATTCTGACGAATCCAATATGGGTAAATAAGTGTTTGTACTGCAAACTGCCAAACTGCAAAGCAATGCTGAACATAACGGTTTTTATCAAATTTCTGAAAATCGTCACAAAGCTTGAATTTTACCCCATTATATGCCCCACATTTCGTAGCTTATCAGCATAAAACATCCTAAATATGAGCGCAAGGGGTCTACTGAACACTTTGATGCCCAATATGCATAGATATACCAAAGTATGTGGCGCACAGAGACCCCCAAATGACAATATGTATAGACATTTTCACAGCTGACGCGCTGGCTGCTGCAATATAAGCACCTGGTGTGTGTAATATGCGACATTAGACCCCCCTAACAGTACAGAGACCCCAGAAAACCATATATTTTCAGAAAGTACACATTCTGACGAATCCAAAATGGGTAAATAAGTGTTTCTACTGCAAACTGCCAAACTGCAAAGCAATGCTGAACATAACGTTTTTTATCAAATTTCTGAAAATCGTCACAAAGCTTGAATTTTACCCCATTATGTGCCCCACATTTCGTAACGTATCAGCATAAAACATCCTAAATATGAACGACAGGGGTCTACTGAACACTTTGATGCCCAATATGCATAGATATAACAAACTATGTGGCGCACAGAGACCCACAAATGGATATATAGTAGATAAAATTTACATAGGCAAAACAAAATAACACAGAACAGTGTGAAATGCAAATAAATCACCAAAAACTAATAAAACCACAAAAATCAATGCTTTTTTTTTTCACACTAGTGTAATCGGCCACCAGAATTACCGTTTGAATATTTTAGCTGGGCCAAATCGATTATACGGACAGAAACAAGTGAACAACACAAATGCAGAGCTGAAAATGCAATAAAATGGCTAAAAATTCAATAAAATGGCTAAAAATGCACCAAAATACCCAAAATTGCAATATAACCACCAAAATAACATACAAATGCTATTGCACAGTACGGTTAGCGAATACGCTATTCGGAACGGCAATAAAACATTTTTTTTAGCCCAAAAAGAGACGATGCGATAAGAAAAAAAAAAAAAAAAGCCACAAAGCCATATATGTACATATGCGTGTGTACAACGGGTAAATTGCATGTTATTTGCGCGTGTGCGCGTGTGCAAGTGTACATGGGTGCTGTGAGTGTGTGTGACCCCCCCAATCCCCAAAAATCTATGTGTGAGTGTGTGTAAGTGTGAATGTAAGTGTATATTACTGTAATAAGTGTGTGTTGGTGTGTTTGTGTGTTTTTGTGTGTGCAAATGTTACACTTACCTGGGGTAGATGCCTCAGATCGATGAGAGAGGGCTCCACGCAGCAGATCTGCAGCTCCAACGGTCATCAGCCATGTGGGGGCGGAGCTGGGCGGAAGTGCAGCGCAGGCAGCAGCAGGACGCATAGGAAACGCGTCCCTGCTGCTGCTTTGGGGCCCCTGGGCGATCGCGCCCCAGGGGCCACACGATCCCCTGCTCTGCTCGTTGTCTAGGGGCAGGGGATCGTGAAGGAGCGGAGCGAGCGGCTCTAACAGCCGCTCCTCCGCTCGCAAACCCGGAAGTGCTGCAGAACGTAGAATCTACGATCTGTGGCACTTTGGTCCTTTGATCCACAGAACGTAGATTCTACGTTCTGTGGCACTTAAAGGGTTAATTACTGAACTTGCCATCTCATTCCATTAGAAGGACCATAAAGCAAGATTCAGCAAGGTTTAATGGCAATTGTATGAACATTATCTACTTAAAGACTTGAGAACCTTGGTGTTTGCTTTCAATTATGTGACCAGTAAATGCTTCCTGTTGATTGGCTTCTACCCTGGGCAAGAGTCTTTTATTACATTTTATTTTATTAAATTTTTCTACAATGATCATACTGGCATGCCTAGGTTTAATGGTGTGCTTATTTTGTGTAGTGAACATACTAATGTATCTGGGAAATTATAGCTAAAGATAGTGCCAAAAAGGGAGAGACCTACAATGTTAGCTATGCACTAAGTTTGGTGGGGTTAGGTTCTCTGGTGGGATCCTGATTCTCCAGACCCACCAGGGAAGCTTGTGCAGAATATCACTGGTAGAAGGTTGTGCCATTGAGAAACATAAATTGTCAGTCATCATTCCAGAGGTTGAAATAGTGACAAATAGGGCCATACTGAGAGAGAATTAGACTAAGGAAGGAGGTAAAACAGCAGTAGATCCTCAAAGGCAGAATCAGTGACATGAATGGACAAAAGCCTGAAACTGATTCATGAATTAAAAAAATCACATTTAGCACATACTGATACTCTAACAGTAGCCTACTAGAGAAAATGTATGCATGTTTAACCAGGGCTATCTAGTCTCTGCATTCAGCATGCTTGAGTTTGAAAGAACTTGTACTTTAATATAGCAGTGGGGATCCCATCAGCAACAGTAGCAAGCTCAAGTCTTTCCTTGTCATGTCTGGAGTATTGGTGATTATGTGATCTAAATGAGATCTTAAGAGCTATCAAATCTTGTGTGTGTGTCCCTAGTGCTTTGGAACCAATTCAGTTGCGGCTGGACGGCAGGACACCCTAGGCCTGGGCCTTTATGGCCTACCCACACATGCAGGCATGTTCATAGGCACAGGAAGAATGTGTGCCAGGTCACATACCAAGTGCCCATGTATTAGAGCAGTCAGTGGTGCACCCCTTCATCACAGGTGCCTTGGCTTGAACTGCTTCAAACCCATATATCTCAAAATGAGTCAACCAGCAACCTTCTGGCAAATATAGAGGAAACTGCTTGCACTTTATGATGTCCTCAATCCGGTAACCAGGTATGATTAGGCTGCAGAGACCAGTGTCTTGTGAAGTTTATTACTAATAGAATGAAGACCAGCAAAAGGGTAGAGAGAAGCTGAAGAGAGATCTGGGTGGTGAAAAGGGGGATAATGGAAAAACACTATATAAATGAAACAGAAATACGCTGCAAATAGAAAAAAAGGCAGAGGTTAAAATGAGGAAATTAGGAGAAAATGGGGAAGCAGAAGTGAAAGGGAGATTGTGACATCTGGAGGAAAAGAGGAGACTATAATAGGAAGCTAGTAAGCAGAGAGAGTACGGTGGAAAGGGCAAATAAAGAAAATTGTGTAAATGGAGTAAATAAAAGTGATAAAATGAAACGAGGGAAACCATATGAAGTGTAAAACGAGAGGAAGTATGAGAAGGAAAAACCAAAAAGAGTTAAAGGAGAAGGAAAGGCAAAAATAAATACTTATCTGCCATCAAAGTTCACCCCAAGTCTTCTATAATCACTTATTTAGCAAGTAACATAGCCCCCTGTAAAGGTCTGTAATCCATAACGTCGGTCACAGCCCTTATTTAGGCAGGCAGGCGCCATCTTGGAAAGGTAACCGACAATAACTTCAACACCAACTTTGTACTGTGCATGCGCCAAAAAAAAATTCAACTTGACCCCGAGAGTGCGTCACTACTGACGTAGCGCTCATTAGAATTCTGCGCCTTGAGATCAGTAGTGGCAGCACGAAGATCGAGCGTCTCCTTAGTAACCAGACGCATCGATTGTGATTGGGCAGGGGGCGTGACCTTCAGGGTCAATGATGACGATCGCATATGTAAACTAAAATGCGCGTCATCAGGATTAGGAGCAAGGAAGCGCCCACAGTACGTGCACAGTAGATAGAAAATCTACTGAATGCCTCTGGCAGCAGGACACAAAAGAACAGCATACAGCGTGTCCACGGCTGCAGTCTTAATAACAGCGCTACTTCTTATCCTACACAGCCTGTAGAAAAATTTTAAAAGACCAAGTAAGTTTTTTTGCCAATAGCCTTTGATTAGAGGCTTATTTATCATTTGCCTTTCCTTCTCTTTAAGCAGAACAAGGGAGCATTCAAAAAGTGTTATGAAAGGAAAAAGTACCTAACCAAAAAAGAGCAGCAATAAAGAGAGCAGAATGGGGGAAAGGAAATGGTTGAGAGAAGAAAATAGAATGGAGAAAAGGATAACAAGGGGTAAATGCAAGATAAAGCAAAAGGGGATGAAAATTAAATTCATTGTCAACTACAGAAAGGGAAGACAGCAACAGTGAACACAAGAGAGAGGCAAGTGGGGAGTCTTGAGAGAGGGAGAAGATGGATGTTTTGTGGTGGGGTGTGAGAAGAGGAGCAAAATATTGATAAAATAAGGAAGAAATTACATTAATTGATTCAATTATGGGAATCAGACTTCGAAAAGATCCTATGATGGTACTACTTAATACGACTATTCCAGTCCCTAACAAATATCAGTGCAAACAATTTATCTTTACGGCAGCGAAACAGACTATTGCTACCTCCTGGAAAAAATGTTCAATTCCTATAATTATGTTCAGACTCAAAATGAACTGGATTATGGTAAATGAGAGACTGTTGAGTATTTCTACAGATAAATATAATGTTTACACCAAAATCTGGACGCCTTGGATAACGTATACCAGGTTACAATAAAGATATTGGATGAGAACTTTATGGTTTAAATTCCTATAATTGAATGAGTGTAACAACTGGTGAGGTTAGATAGAGTTGCAGGATGGAACTTTGCGTGGTTATAAACACTGCATTAGGAGCATTATTGTAACTTCATATTAAACACTGACACGGAAACGGATGTTTAAGTTTATTAGTTTAATTTATGTTAATATGCAATTTCCAATGCTAAAATGTTTCGATTTATGCTATATGACTGTGAGACATGATGGATATAAGAGTTTTTCTTGACCCTCAGGGTAATTGAATATGGTGACTATTTCCTCCTCTGCGTAGGATAGTATCCATTTGCTGAAAGTAAAAACGTATGAAAATTAGCTATGACGAAAGTAAATGCTGTAATATTTTCTAATAAAAAAAGTTTTGAAAGAAAATAAGGAAGAAATAAAGAAGAGAAATAGAAGAAAGGCTGGCATGTGAATGTTAGATAAGCACAACAGAATAGAAAATGCTGGAAGAAGAGGAAAATATGCCCCTAGGTGCCACGCTAAATTGACATGGGTGGGCCAAGCACATACTTTACTGGTAATGATTAACAATTAAACTGGAGCAGCCACATTAGAATAAACAGAAGTTGAATTTATTGTTGGTCCTCATATCATTACCTTCCCAGCTTTCTTTTTCTTCGTACAGATTTAAAAATCTTTGAACTAATCCCAGTTCAGTTTATATTTTAAACACTAATGAGTATTTAGTGTGTAAAATTATGGATTACCTCGTTTCATTACCTGTGCAAACATTCTGCCTGGGGTGCAGGTACTGTAAGTATTGAGAAAGGTAGCAGGGGACACGTGCTGAACAAATGCTCTGTAGTTATGCTATGCTAGTGCTAGCAACTGATCAGAAATAGCAGGAATGCTAAACACTGCCATCTGGTGAAAAAATAAAAATTGAAGGGAGGCCTATCAAGTAACATGTGCCCTGTCTGACACAATGTTCTAACTATCTTTGATAGTGCTAGTCGTCCCAGTCACATAAATAGAAAACAGAAAGTCAGGCTCATTTACTAATGCTGAGCAAATTTGCACCTGAGCATTTACTATACCTGGACAGGTAAATGCCCAGGTATAACTTTGCTCAGGTTGCCCAACAGGTTACCAGGGGCAGCAAAAAGCCGCTCCTGGTAACTTTAAGAGCCGAATTTCTGTTTTTCAAATCTGAAATTCGGCTCCTCTAGTGCATAGAGTAAAACACTGCTCTCTGCACTAGTGCATGCCTCCCAACATTTTGGAAATAAAAAGAGGGACAAAAAAGTTGCCACGTGTAGAGTGGCAAGAATTTTTTGACCATGCCCAGTTTTATGGCCACTCTAATTACCATGTTCATTTTACAACAATACATTTTTAAAAGTTTGAACATATTTCTATGGGTTTTTTTTCAGTTACAAAGGTGGCCATAGACGCAAAGATCCGTCGCTTGGTCGATTGGACAGGTTTGATTTTGTCCCGACTAGTGTTGCCACCCGGCCGGTAAAACACCTGCCAAGGGCGGGTCCGGTATTACAAATTTGTAATACCCTTAAAAAGACCCCTCGGCCCGCCCCCAATCCCCTGTAAACTTAGCTTTTTCCTCAGTTTTTGTCATTGCCGTGCCGTGGCCCTGCCCCTTTACGACACAACCCACCCCCTTTGACATCATGCCCCTCCCCTTTTTGTACCCGCCCCCCCAGCAGCCGGTAAAAAAGTTAGCAAAAGGTGGCAACCCTAGTCCCGACCGATCCCGCCGGAGCCCATTGCTCTCTCATCGTAATCTGATCGTTCGGCCATAGGGGCGAACATTTAGATTACCCCCGATATAGCCATGCCTGTTAGTGGCATGTCGGGGAAAGATCGACTCGTGTGGCGATGTTGCCAAACGAGCGGATCTTTTCGTCTATGGCGACCTTTACAGTTTTGCTAATGAAGGTGAGTCTAACTTTTCCCAATGGACCTGTTATATTTTATTGTTACAATTACTTATTTGCTTATCTAGATTGCTTATCTAGATACATTTGAATTGTTAGAAATGTGTCTTATCTTCTGCTGTGTCGTTCTGGGCTCTCTTCCAAAAGCCAATTAAGTTAGAAACGTTGTTTCTGACTTTCCAGTACAAATGAGGGACTGCAGGTTGAGCTGTCAAAAGAGGGACTGTCCCTCTAAAAACGGGACAGTTGGGAGGTATGCTAGTAGAAAGGCCTCCTCCAGTGCTGAAACGGTGAGCGGGTGGGAAAGGGGGCAGCAAAGGGGTCAGGATCGCCCCTGTATGGTACAGGTGCAATCCTGACCCCTTTGCTGCCCTCTTTTCCCCCCTGCTCACCTTTTCAGCCTTAAATTTGTTCAGGTACCTGTTTCTCTTTTACTGATATATCTACTGCAGGCTGAAAAAATGTAATCACTGATTGCTTGCTATGGATTACTGCCCAGGTGCAAATGTATCTATTGTTGGAAAGTGAGCCCTACTACCGATGACAGACAGCGTTGGACTGGGCACTCCACGGCCCAATAGGACTGTGACTGAAGGGCTCTCTTCCCTGCACCTGATGTGCAACCTAGCCCAACCCTACCCACGCACACACACCTGCATGCCGCTTGCCTCCTCCTTAAGTTGCTGCTACCTTTGACGTAGTAGGGTAAGGCATTTTTAGTAGCTTAACGCACAGAATGTTTCAATGCCTTTAATATATTGATAATGGGTTGAGTGCAGAGGACCTTTTGTATTCTATATGAATGTGTGTGATCACATCCTCATTGCACCCCAGCTTAATGTTTTAAAAAATCAGCGGTGAGCATGACTTTCCAGCAGCAAATACATTACACTACACAAGCCTGGGAAAGCTTCATAAAATAAAATAGAGTTGTTATTTTGCCCTATACATGTGCCCACTGTATAGTTTAGGTGCTATATGTTAGGAAATGTTAGGGGGAAGGAGGGTACCCCAAAAAAATCAATCTTTTTCAGCCTATCACCCTTAAAAAAGGAAAAAACGCCAGCTTTTTTGGGACTTAGAAAAAATTTCAACTTTTTTTTTAAGCAATCCCTATCTACTCTATTGCACTTCGCCTGATCTGAGGTGGAGAAGGCAAGTCTGGCGCAAGAGGTAACGTTGAGTAAAATGCGCAAGTTAGTGAATTAGCGTAGTTACGTCCCTTCACCATAGCGCAACTTCGCTTGGAGTAAGGGTGCGAAGTATTGCTAGAGTAGGTCCACTTCGCTAGCGAAATTTACGCCAGCACGTGTTAGTAAATCGGCAAAGTAACGAAATGATGTCACGCTGGCAAATTTGCGCTAGCGTTAGGCGCTTCGCGCTTTAGTGAATTTGCCCCTAAATCTGATGGTATATGAGTATGTATGAAATTATTTCACCTGTACTGAAGGTTTGAGGTGGGGAATATAACACTGACAATGTGTGAATGGAATCACACACCAAGAACGCTGCAATATATACTTCTTCTTGCTTTTTCTCCATTTCCCTTTCTGAGGTACGATCAGTAGCACTTTTTGGAACATTTGAATAGTCAAGTATTCCTAGGGAGTGCTGATTATTTCTGGCTTTTAAGTTCACCTTAAAATTAACTTATGTTAATATGTGATGTAAAGTGATTTTCTGAGACAATTTGCAATTATTTGTTTTCACTACTGTTGGTTTTTGAATAGGAGAGGTCTGAATTAAGAGATGGGTCATAAAAAGTAGCAATAAATGTGTAGCCTTACAGAGCATTTGCTTTTTTAGATGGGGGTCAGTGACCCCCATTTGAAAGCTGGAAAGAGAAGAAGAAAGTGGCAGCTGGTCAGTAAGGGGTCCTGATGACCACATGCCTTGACACTGCTCTGCTTAAAGAACTGAAACACTTATATAGCATATAAATTTGGATCCGTTCCAAGAAAGGATAGTAGGTAGAGACATAGCAAGTCAGTAAGAAGATTAATAAGACTGGCAGCTGGTATATGGCCTTCAGAGAGACAACAACAGACTGTCTACTAGCTTTTAGTCTCTTGGTAGTGATACAAGACACTACATGAGGTATTCACTAATTTGCCATTAGACTAAAAATGTTTTTTTGCTTAAAGGAAAACTATACCCCCAAAATGAACACTTAAGCAACAGATAGTTCATATCATATTAAGTGGCATATTAAAGAATCTTACCAAACTGGAATATATATTTAAGTAAATATTGCCCTTTTACATCTCTTGCCTTGAGCCACCATTTCATGATGGTCTGTGTGCTGCCTCAGAGATCACCTGACCAGAAATACTACATCTCTAACTGTAACAGGAAGAAGTGTGGAAGCAAAAGACACAACTCTGTCTGTTAATTGGCTCATGTGACCTTACATGTATGGTTTGTTGGTATGTTTGTGAGTACAGTGAATCCTACGATCCCAGGGGGCGGCCCTTATTTTTTTAAATGGCAATTTTCTATTTATGATTACCCAATGGCACATACTACTAGAAAAGTATATTATTATGATAATGGTTTATTTACATGAAGCAGGGTTTTACATATGAGCTGTTATATGCAATATCTTTTTATAGAGACCTACATTGTTTGGGGGGTATAGTTTTCCTTTAAGCATAATAAATGCCAAAATCAGGCACACATACATGCACATTATTGAACAGTAAGGATGAGCACATTTTTTTGCCTGATATGTGAGAGGCAAAACATTTCTGCAAGTCTGAGCTAGAATTTTGCCAGGGGTTTAGTTCTGCTAGAAGAAAATCTAAAAAAAAAAATTCATGCTGGAAAAAGACACTCATTGACTCCAATGCATCTAATACAACAAAAAATTACTTTAAGGGGAACTCCGGCTTCAAAACCAAAATATGATAAAGAGGCCCACATTACACAGAAACCCCTAATATACCCATCACAGTTACCTGTTTCTTCAAAAAGTATAAATAAATGCCATTTTCTATGCTGAAATCCAGCTGTTTAACAGTCCGTGGGGGGCATTTATAAAGTTTGCGCAGTGCATTTTTATTCGCAAGCGGTTGTATTGCCCATACTTTTTCTCGAACGCTAAAATACTGCACTTCTGTGCCCGTCTTTCATTTTTTGCGAATTCGCATTGTGAATACATTTTCACAAATGGCCCGCAAATGAGACAGGTGTTTGCGTGAGTGCGCCCAGTGTGCGAGGTTGTTGTGCGCGAAAATAGCATTGACGGTAACTTAAATTCGCAATTTGCAAAACTGTTTTGGGAATATTTTCTCCGCCACCAAAGTTGTGGTGTAACTGTGACGCAGAGTATTCGCAAATTTGCATTTTTTGTCATATTTAAAAACCTCTTATGGACATTCGCAGTGTGAAAACAATTAAGTATACCACTCTTATCCAGCTTTATAAATATAATCATGTGCAGGGCAAATATTTTCACTCTGCGAATCATTCTGCCCTGGTCTACGTTGTGGAGGGCCGAAAATCAAAGCCATTGTGTTGACCACTCCCATTTTAAAGCACACCCATTTTTATCACAAAAATGTGAAGACCATAACCACATTAATGGTGGTAGCACACAAAAAAAATACTAAATGGTTTGTGCTCATTGCAGAGATATCACTCATATGTGAAATGTTTAAATTCATATAGTCATATAAAGACATGCCCTTAAATCCATATGCTTCCTCCTCCCCTGTGGTAGGAGAAAACAACCTCCAGCACATGATTAAACACCTTGCCCCCCCCTCCAACAAGTATTTCAAAATACTAACAAACCCCCCACCAGGTTCACATCTCACAGGCAGAGCATGGCACACAGGCTACATAGGACAGGCAGAGAATGGTGCACACAGGCAGCATAGGGCAGGCAGAGTATGGCACATGCTAACAGAGTAGGACAGGTAGCCCCATCGGGGCTGCTTCCTCTGGGCCCCCCCCTCTGCTTCATCTGGGCCCCCCTCCACACCCCCCCCCCCGATGTGCGTATGCGCATGAACATGCATGCGAACAGGGTTTTTGACGTGCCCCCCCCGTCGCGTGTGTGTGCGGAGTGCAGATGTAGATACAGAGTGTGGATCTGGGCCAACCCTAGGCAGCATAGGGCAGGCAGAATATGGCACACACAAGCAGAGTATGGCAGACAAAGTATGGCACACAGGCAGCATAGGGCAGGCAGAATATGGCACACACAGGCAGAGTAGGGCAGTCAGAGTATGGTACACACATGCAGTGTAGCAGGGAGAATATGGTGCACACAAGCAGAGTAGGGCAGTCAGTGTATAATATCCAACGGTTTACTAGGAATAAGCCATAAGCAGATCTTGCTGCAAAAGTGTTTATTTCACCGACATGTTTCGGGCTAGTAGCCCTTCATCAAAGTGTTATATACAAAAATACATTGTGCAAATATTTATAGTATACCCAGGAAGTGATGTCACCTCCTCTTTGGGTGGTACTATGTGCAAATTAGCATACAAGTCCATATGTTCCACAGAAAGTGTAGCTGCAAGTATCAGTCCATAGTAAATTTCACAACTCCAATAAGTGCGTCTAAAATTCAAATAAAGAAAATAAGTAAAACATCATATTGGAACTGCCCTTACACTAGGGCCTACCACAGAACTTGATGTTACATGTAGTAAGAACAAACATAGGAAGGAATAAATGCCCAAAAGTCGCAACCATTAATAACATATTATATTAAGTGATATACTCACGAATCCTTGTTCAATTTTAATGGGCTCATAAGTAGTATTACTTTATCTGTAAGGAAAAAGTAAGTGATCAATGTACACAAATAAAAGAAAGCATTTTATACTCCAGCTATCATTTAAACCTTTAGGTTGTAATGTGTCTAATTTTTTAATCCAGAGCGCTTCTCTCTGTAAACAAAATTTTTTTATATCGCCTCCTCTGGTTAGTGGTTGTATTACCTCAAGTACGGTCCATTTTAACTGAGTGAGGTTATGATTTACTTCATGGAAATGTCGTGCAACTGATGTGTCTGTAGCTGTCCCCTGTTTGAAATTTCGTATACTGCCTCTATGTTCTTTAATACGTGTTTTGATGGCTCTCAAGGTTTGTCCCACATACCCCTTGCCACAGGGGCATTTTAGTAGGTAAATAACATTACATGTATCACATGTTGCAAAATCTCTGCATTTTATTGGGGTACCTTGTGTAGGATGCCGTAGTACTTCTCCTTTAATAATGGACGGGCAACAAATGCAATTTAAACAGGGATAGGTTCCCTTTTTTGGCTTCCCTAAAAATCTCTGGGTACCTTTTTTAATCTGAACAACTTCCGATTGACACAATGGGGCAAATTCACTAAGATTCGTAGTTGCGCCAGGCGCAACTTCGCCACACTTCGCCAGGCGTAGTTTCGCCAGCGCTCCGCAAATTCACTAAAATCCGAAGTTGCGCACAGGGGTAGCGTAAGGTTGCGAAGTTACGCTAGCGTTGATTCGCTAAGTGAAGCGAAGTTACGCTAGCGATGGTTAATTTGCATACGGCGCCAAATTCAAATTTCAATGGAGGAATACGTAGAATCACTACCAATGCCTGGGAAACCTTCAAAACCTTTTGCCCTACACATGTGCCCACTGTATAGTTAAGTTGACATGAGTTAGGAAATGTAGGGGGGAAGGAGGGGAGCCCCAAAAAAATTCTCGATCTTTTTCAGCCTATCACTCATAATATAGAAAACACGCCAGCGTTTTTTGGGACTTAGAAAAAATTTGAACTTTTTTGGAAGCAATCCCTATCTACTCTATTGCGCTTCGCCTGGTCTGAGGTGGCGAAGGAAGTCTAGCGTAAAAGGTAGCGTTCAGTACACTGCGCGCGTTAGTGAATTTGCGTAGTTACGTCCGTAGCGAAAATTCGCCAGGCGTAAGGGTGCGAAGTAACACAAGCGAATCTACGCCAGCGTTCGTTAGTGAATTTGCGAAGAAACGAAAATGCCCAACGCTAGCGAATTGACGAATTACCCTTAGTATAGCTGAATAGAGGTGGTTTAATAAGGGCGTTTTTTAAGCACTTATCTTGTAACAAAATAGGCCAATATCTGTAAACTATACGTTCAATCTCTTTACTATGATTAGTAAATTGGCTCACAAATGGTAAGGATTTTAATTCGGTTTTGACTTTATACGTTAGTAATTGGTCTCTAGTAATATCCCCTACCTCTTTAGCACATTCTTCCACCATCTTAGGTCCATACCCTCTTTTCACAAATCTTTCTTTTAAGGTGATGGCTGCGTTTTTGTAATCTTTGTCTTTTGAACATATTCTACGGGCTCTAATGAATTGGCCTTTTGGTATAGCCTTAATGACCTTTGGTGTGTGATAACTGGAGGCATGTAAAATATTGTTTTTATCTGTATTTTTACGGAACAGCCGTTTTCCAATTTAATCGTGACATCCAGAAAATTGATAGTATGGATCCCTATTTCTGTGGTAAATTTAATTGTTGGGTGGGCTTTATTTGCTGCTTGTACCATTTCATTGAACCCAGTAATGGGGCCGTCCCATATCACCAATATATCGTCCACAAATCTATAGTAACCCAATATATGTTGGAGATAGAGATCAATAAGAAACAAACGTTTTTCCAACCTGTGGACGAAAATATTGGCAAAGGAGGGAGCGACCGCAGCACCCATTGATGTTCCTTGTCTCTGCCAATAGAATTCACCAGCAAAACGAAAATAGTTTTTTTTCAATACAATGTTTAGGCAATCAATTAAAAAGTATATTAGCTGATGTGGGATATCTGTATCAAGTAAGGCCTCTTCGACATATTGAATCCCTTCATCTTGGGGTATAGAAGTGTATAAACTTTGTATGTCTATACTACATAGGGAAACATCAGAGTTTAGCACCTGTAATTCCTTCAGTCTACATAAGAGATCTGTGGTATCTTTAAGGCAAGTTGTAATATTAATAGCACAAGGCTGCAAAAAACCATCTACAAACTTGGCTAAAGGTTCCAAAACTGACCCAATACCAGACACGATTGGTCTCCCTGGAGGGTTGGATAAGGACTTGTGAATTTTGGGTAGCAGGTATAGTATTGGGGTACGAGGGTATTCTCTAATCAGAAATTCTTTCACGTGATTAGGTATGATATTATTTTCAAACGCCTGTGACACTGTCAGTTCTATCTCTTTCATGATATTATTCAGTGGATCCCCACTAATTTTCTCATAGTGTCCAGGTGTTTCTAGCTGTGTAAATGCTTCTGCCATGTATTTATCCTTATCCAAAATCACAATCCCCCCTCCCTTATCTGCTTTCCTTATTACAATTGAGTCATTAGACCTTAAGTTTTGTAATGCCAATCTTTCTTTGTAGGTCAAATTTTTTTGTTTATCATTAGGATTTCTTTTGTCCCACAATTGTTTAACCTCATGTGTGACAATTTTTTCAAAGGCCAATAATGACTCATTGTTAATGTCTGGATTAAACGTACTTTTGTTTTTAAATCGGCACATTTTATCTGTTTGGGGTAATACTGGAGTATCTACTACTGGGGAAAAATGTATTTTCAGTTTAATATCCCGTATGAATTTCTGAAATTATATATCCCATGTAGCAAATTCACTTTCATAGAAAGGTACAAACCCCAGTCCCCTATTCAAAACAGACAGTTCGGCTGAACTTAAGTCATATGAAGAGAGATTCACCACAAGGTCGTTTACCTTATCTTCTTGCGGTCTCTCTTGGGGTATTGATCTCTGGTAGTCGCCGTCTGTGGAGCGAGAGGGATAGCCTGTGTAGCTGTCGTTGCGCCTAAAAAAGAAGCCAACTGTGTAGTAGAGCTTGATAGATCGTCACTGCTCGAATAGCTGGCTGTACGAGGCCCATAGGAACGGTACTGTGTGCGCCTGTAATATCTCCTAGACGGCTGCTGGTAATGTCTGTACCTCTGTGTTGGCCCGCTGGTGAACTCAGGGCGATCTATGCGGCTGGGACTGTGAGTGCTACGGATACGTTGCTTTTTCCTCTCCTCGCGCCACATGTAGACTTGGCCCTCTAAGTAATCTCTTGCGTCGCGTTCATATTTGGAGCGCTTTCTTTCGGTAATTGTTACCCGTAGTTTCTTTAACGCTTCCTCTTCTCCGCGTCTTGCTTCCCCTTCTCTTGAATGAGATTCTGGCGAGATTTGTCCACTGCTATCCGGATATCTTGTAGCTTATCGGACAATGTTTCAACTGTAAGTAGCATTAGGTCTTGGCTACATTTGTTACAAATCTCTTGCCAGCGCTGTTGTAGCTGTTGATTATCTGCGCAGAGGTTAGGTTTAATGTCCAATCTCAATGGTATTCTCGTGGTATTCTTTTGGCTTTAATATATTCGGCAAGTGAGCTGGCTTGTAAACTGGTATGGATCTCTTTGGCACACCTAGGTAGAGTAGGACACACACAGGTGGAGTAGGGCAGGCAGAGTAGGGCACACACAGGCAGAGTAGGGCACACACAGGTGGAGTAGGGCAGGCAGAGTATGACACACACAGGTGGCAAATGGCAGGCAGAGTTTGGCACACACAAGCAGAGTAGGGAAGACAGAGTATGGCACGCCCAGGTAGAGTAGTGAACACACATGTGGAGTAGGGTAGGCAGTGTATGACACACACAGGCAGGGTAGAGTAGGCACAGTAGGGTAGGAGACAGGGAAACCTATCAGTATTACTCTAAGGTGAACAGTACATACTGTATTATGTACAGTGACACAATGTTAGTATTTCTTCTATAGTCTGTATGAGGTATGAACAGGTGAACAATTGGGCACTGACTGAGGTGTGATCAATGCAGGGTATTATAGGTGTGAATAATGCAGGTGTTTAAATGT
The DNA here is from genome assembly GCF_017654675.1 of Xenopus laevis. Lineage (NCBI taxonomy): Eukaryota > Metazoa > Chordata > Amphibia > Anura > Pipidae > Xenopus > Xenopus laevis. The sequence continues at coordinate 36,442,879 of NC_054379.1, read as the reverse complement.
GTAAACAATACATGGGATTACAAGTGTGAACAATACAGAGGTTTTACAGCCGGAATCTGAGCTGTGAACAGTGAAGGGGCAAATTGATATAAGTTCTGATACCTTTTGAATCCTACTCAAAAGTAAGCAATTAAAGCAACCAGACTTCAATGGATAGCCACACAAAGGGGGGCTGCAGGCTGCCAGTTGGACAGCGCTGATGTAAACTATAATGGAAGTGCTCTTGGTAGGCCGATTATATAGGATCAGGCACTTTACCCTAGCTGAGAGATACAGTACTAACTCTTCCTTTTGTTTCAACCTAAAGTGTTATATAAAGTGAGTATATATAGCACACTGCTAGAAATGACTGTTGATTTTGAATTTACATCTTTATTTAAGATCCCTATACACCTTTCTGACCCCTCTCTTATAATTGAGTGATGGATGCCTCCTAATGTGCCTTGCTCAGAAGGACAGTAGAATGTGGGATCATATAATATAGTTCCCTGTCAGACTGGCAACCTGCAGTTCACAGTACTTAAGTTGGATATCAGCAACTTTTAAAGGAGTGGTTCACCTTTAAGTTACCTTTAGTAATGTATGTTATAGTTTGTCCTATTTCTAGCAACTGTGCAACTGGTCTCCTTTATTTTTTATATAGTCCTTAATTATTTGCCTTCCTTTTCTGCCTCTTTTTAGCTTTCAGATGGGGGTCACTGACCCTTGCAGACAAAAAAAGACTTTTGCTTTCCGAGCCTACAATTTTTGTCTATTCATATTCCAGTCTCTCATTAAAATTGTTGCCTGGTTGCTAGGTAAAAAAGACCAAAATGACTGGCGAAACGTTAGTCAGACGCTTAGCTCTAAAAAACCTCTAAATCCTAAATAGCGAACGCGGCTAGTAATGAAGGGGAACTGTTTGGCGGAGGTAATTTAAGAAATACAATAAGGGCAATTTCATTCTAATTGCAATGTGAATACATAGTAGGTGGTGTGATTAATGGATGGGTGCTGTATTGGTGCTTGACACGGTTATTTCATAATTCAATGGTGTCTTTAACTGATCAGGCCTGATGTGCTGTAGGTTGTAGGCTGTAGGAGTGTCAGGGAAACTGTTTGGCACATGAAACCAAGCCTGCCAGAATTCTGGAGAATTGAGTGATGGTAATTCAATATAGGCACCTAGAGAGATTGAATTATGTTTAATTTTACAGAAACACAACCACCATAATCCATGCAGCTTCACAATAATTGATGCGGTAATAGAATCTACATTTTCCCCTGTTACCCCCGATATATCCTCTTCCAGTTTGGTGTGGCAATATAGAGCGTTGATTGGTCAGATGTGAGATCTAGGTGGGACTATTAATTAATGAATTAATTAATTAATGGTCAAACTACAAATAGACAATTCCTGAAATCCCATTTATACCAATACAAGATCAGATACATCCAATTTTTTAAGTGACTTTATTCTAATGAATTTCCCCTTTCCTTCATTTTATTTTTTTGGATGCAAATCACCTTGTTTTACCCATAATGCAGCATTGTTCCCACAATTCCAGCATAATTGCACACACTAGAGGAGTGGAGAGCACCACAATTCCATGTTTCAAAACGGAATTGCGTCTGTATGGTGTGCATCATTTCCAGTGCTTGGCTTTACAATTACATTAGTGTGATTCATTTGGCACAAATATGCTGTGCCGATTGATCCAACCCCCTGTAGGAACCCTTTCACATTGGAAATAGATGTACGATTAAGCGGAAGAGGTAGGAAGGATGAAGGAATGCTTGGGGAAATGTACAAGTACAATTGTTGTATGTGAGGACACCTGCATAGAGAGAGACATATATCTGAGATGTAACACTAACAAGAGCGCCAGTGTTGTACCACTACGACTGTCACAATAAATGATTTAATTTTTGGTTCATTATATCAAAGTATGGAACATATATTTTAAGACAACCAAAGCAGGGAGGAAGGGAATATATATATATATATATATATATATATATATATATATATATATATATATATATATATATAAAAATATATATATACTATTTAATTACATCAATTTTGGTCAGTGTACAAACGTTTAAAGCACATGTTATTTAAACATCACAAAATCAATAACCTTAATAGGGAGAGAGTGGCAGATCAACATTTGTTTCACTAATTTAATAGACTTCACTTTAACAGACAAACATAATCTTACAGTTTCCCTGTGATCCATATTCCGGTGAATATACACCATTTTTCGATACATTCGATAACTATTGGTAAAACATGTCACCCTCTTGACATTTTGGGGGCCTGAAAAATAATTTGCTAAGGGGCCCAGTAATATCTAGTTACGCCACTGCATATATCTAATCTACACACAACCATACGAAGCTTCAAAACATCTCTGCGGGTAGAACTGGGTTACTTTCATCCAATGCAGTTCTTGTTATAAATGTAAAAGAGGAGGGTCCACTTAGGTGAAACCTGTATTTTTTAAAAAGAACTGCTATAAATAAAATACATTAATGATTGCCTCATCTGCTTCCTAAACACTTTTCTCTGCAACTGTAAGTACACCAGTGGGCATAGCCAGCCTCTGGTATCACTAGTCCTTTTTAGAAGGAATTCTTCATTTCTACTGAACGTAGAAGGTGATGTGCATGTAAAATTGAACTTTGCACAGAACATTTGCATTCAGAAATGCTTTCGATTTGGAACAAGGTACTTTCACGTAGTTTATATGTGTGAGCACTAGGTGGTGAAAGTGTACAGAAGTTCGCACCTCCTTATGACACATCATTATGACAATACAGTTGCCTTTAATAAAGCTTCATGACACAGATTATACAGCAATATCTCAGGCCTCACATCACCCTTTTTTTTATAATCTGGTCAGTGAGCAACCACAACTCCATATTCAAATACAATTACCTTTAATAAAGCTTCATGACAAAGATTATACAGCAAAGTCTTATTAAGCTGTCCATAGACGCAAAGATTTGATCACATGAATCTTCGCTTTGTACGATTTTCGGGCGGTGTGTGGAGTGTCCCGACATTTTTCATGCCATGGCGATTGGTTGTTCAGACGATCAGACAGGTTAGAACAATTCATTTTATTTTACCGATAATATCTCTGCATGTATTGCCAATCTGACGATTTCAGTGGGAGACAGTCAACAGCTTTTGTCATCATAACTTTCGTACGATTGCTGTCAGGAGCAGAACATTGTCTGATCTGTTCTTTTACTACTTTATTTGAACCGAATGGTTAGTGACAGGTCGGGAGATGACACCGAATGATCGTTCGGCCGATAGGAAGTTAAATCTGCACGTCTATGGCCACCTTAAGGCCTCAAATCACTCATTTTTGGAATATGGAGAAGAGCAGGTCATTACTACCAGTGGTAAGTGACCGCTGGAAACTTGCACTCTTGGGGCTCTTACAAAACGTTACAAAGCATTTTTTTAACGCATGAGTTAATGAAGCCCATTGCTTTCTATGATGTCCATACTCATTGTTCTCTGGAACATTTTTCCTATGTCCCCAACCAACCAACAAGCTCTGTTTACAGTGACTGCACTTAAGTTCAAGCATTTACCTATACTTTAATTGTACTTGTAAATCACAGAACAAAATGAATCGAGCCAGGGTAAATCATGATAAACAAAGCCTCCAAAATATAATGGACACTAAAAGCATCAGACTGGGGGGGGGGGGAGGATGCAAGGCCACACTCTTGCTTGCTTGCTTCTTTCCTGACAGGTAAAACTTTTCTTTATTCTGATAAATGAGTTAGAATAATTTAAAGAATTACATGTACCTCAGTATTTGTTCTATGTATTATTGTATGCCCTTGCAAAACCATTTTGGCATGAGCAATGTTTAAGGAAACCCCACATGAGTTTTGTGCCGAAAAACTTGTCAATTTCCATCATTTTACCCAAATAGGCTTTGGGAACAAAGAAAAACTTTGGCAGCTTTTAGGTACCAAGGTTTTTCTTCTCCCAGTTAGGTGGGGACCCTGCAGGGTCGGACTGGGTCGGCTGGACACTGGGATAAAACCCGGTGGGCCAACAGCCCTCGTGGGCCCCACCAACCCAGACCCGCTCGCTGCTGGCAGAGCCTTGCTCCTTGCTGATCTCCTCCCCCCGCAGCATGAATAAATAGCGTGTACTGAGGAAGGTACGCACTGTAGAGGGGGGGCAGGGGGGGAAGTCTGGGGCCCGTGCGGGTGACGGTGGGCGGGTCGGAGGCCCGTGCGGATGAGGGGTCAGAGGCCCATGCGGGTGACGGAGGGGGGTCAGGGACCAAAGGGTGCGGGCCCCAGATGTGGCAGCCCCAGTAGGCCAACCCCCCCCAGTCCGACACTGGGACCGTGTTTTGGAATATTGGCATTATCTGTTCCTTCCTTGCCGTGAACAAAAACATGGTTGCTTTTAAACATACTGCAATGCTTTTCATCTGATCACACGTTACAGTGTCTAGTAAAGTTAAGTCTAAAGCAGCAACTCTGAGTTTTCTTGAAAACGTTTTCCACTGATACAAGCAGCTTCTTCAGTTCAGTTCAGTGTTCACGTTGTCAACACTGGGTATTTAGCTGAGGGCTTGGTGTGGGATTATTATCTTGATATAGTTATTATAAATATATAGAGAGAGAGGGAGATTGATCAGTGAATCCTTCAATTATCTTTCAGGCCTTGTGTCATCTTTTCAATTGCATTCGGATGTTGTGATGTTGCATTTTGGCACTGAAAGGCCAAGATCCACAGTCATCTGTCCCTAGCCTTAAACTGCTACTGTGTTGGACATAGGGTTAGAATGTTCTATTACCGCACACCTCCTTCCACTTTTCTGCGTGGTGGTGCTGGTCCTCCGTTGACCTAGCCCGGTCTCCTTACTGCTTTGTAATTTCAAAAAACGGTCCGCACACACCAATATTGCAGTCGGGGATTGTGCCCCTTTTATTAATGCCACCAACAATCAACGTTTCGGGGGGAACACAGCCTCCCTTCTTCAGGATAAATTCACAAAGTGCACAGTGCTAAATTTTTATACCCTTAACCCCTCCCATCTCATCTGTGTGTCATCTCATTAGTGCCATTTACACAATTAACTCATTAAATTCATTCAAGTCCAATGCATATGAGTGTACATCATGTTTTAAATGTGTTACAAATAAACATATATCTCTTCATTTAATAAAAAACATTTTTTTACTCACTGCCCCTGGTTTTGTTTACTTTAGTTCAAATATTTGGAATATAACACCTCTCATGTGTAATTGGGCTATCATGATACTTCATCTGTGAAGGAAAAAGGGTGATTGTATAAATTCTTAAATAGTGTATAAATATCTAAAACCTACAAAACCACATACATTACAAAAAGCATGTCAAATTAAAATCTTCATTGAGGCCTTTAGGCGAAAGTGTTCTCAAACGCCAAATCCAATATGCTTCTCTCCTCAATAGCGATTTTTTAAAATCAACACCTGCATTTTCATACATAACTTCTAAAATCTGCCATCTTATTTGGGAGACATTATGTTTCGCATTGTAGAAATGTCTAGCCAGTAGGGTTTCTCTCTTGTATTTCTCTTTACTTTTTTTATCTTTAGTGTCAGTTCCCTCATCCGGTTTATAATTTCTAATCACGCTTTTATGTTCATTCAAATGTATTTTAACCGCTCTTGAAGTTTGGCCCACATAACCTAAGCCACATGGGCATTTTAACAAATAGATTACCCCTTCCGTATTACATGTTTCCATATGTTTTAATCGGATTCCATATCCTTGGCTCGGATGGGTGCATTTGTCACCTTTAATGATGCCACTACAAAGAAACAACTTGAAAAAGAAGAAACAGGAGTGTGTATGTGTAACCACGTTTGGCCCACATTCTAATTTAATAAAGAAAAGTATATTGCAACATTGGCATATACTACAAAAAGATCAAATATATGGCAAACTATTCACTAAAAAAACACTTTTCAGTTTTAAAAGGGGTAGGAGTGTGGCGGATGGAATAATAAGATCAGACTTCAACCCAAAGAAAACAAAAGGTGTGATGTCTAACAAGAAAGGTGCCCTTCCGTGTCATGATTGTGGCCACTGTAGTGGCATCATTAAAGGTGACAAATGCACCCATCCGAGCCAAGGATATGGAATCCGATTAAAACATATGGCAACATGTAATACGGAAGGGGTAATCTATTTGTTAAAATGCCCATGTGGCTTAGGTTATGTGGGCCAAACTTCAAGAGCGGTTAAAATACGTTTGAATGAACATAAAAGCGTGATTAGAAATTATAAACCGGATGAGGGAACTGACACTAAAGATAAAAAAAGTAAAGAGAAATACAAGAGAGAAACCCTACTGGCTAGACATTTCTACAATGCGAAACATAATGTCTCCCAAATAAGATGGCAGATTTTAGAAGTTATGTATAAAAATGCAGGTGTTGATTTTAAAAAATCGCTATTGAGGAGAGAAGCATATTGGATTTGGCGTTTGAGAACACTTTCGCCTAAAGGCCTCAATGAAGATTTTAATTTGACATGCTTTTTGTAATGTATGTGGTTTTGTAGGTTTTAGATATTTATACACTATTTAAGAATTTATACAATCACCCTTTTTCCTTCACAGATGAAGTATCATGATAGCCCAATTACACACGAGAGGTGTTATATTCCAAATATTTGAACTAAAGTAAACGAAACCAGGGGCAGTGAGTAAAAAAAGTTTTTTATTAAATGAAGAGATATATGTTTATTTGTAACACATTTAAAACATGATGTACACTCATATGCATTGGACTTGAATGAATTTAATGAGTTAATTGTGTAAATGGCACTAATGAGATGACACACAGATGAGATGGGAGGGGTTAAGGGTATAAAAATTTAGCACTGTGCACTTTGTGAATTTATCCTGAAGAAGGGAGGCTGTGTTCCCCCCGAAACGTTGATTGTTGGTGGCATTAATAAAAGGGGCACAATCCCCGACTGCAATATTGGTGTGTGCGGACCGTTTTTTGGACATAGGGTTGCCACCTTTTCAACCGGTGGAGACCAGATGGGGGACGGGGGCATGACGTAGAGGGGGCAGGGCCATGATATTGGGGTGTGGCTATGACGCAGCGATTGGCCAATCACATCAACCATGGGGAATCCTGCCCGGTTTTTCTTATTTGGAAAATCGGGCAGGAAGTTTTGCCCCGGGCAGCCCTTCATAATACCGAGCTATTCAGGTCAAAACCTGAAAAAAGGTGGCAACCCTAGTTGGACACCACTCATTCCCCACCTAAGGGGAAATAAAGCAAAATAACTAGGCAGCATAAGCCTACATATTTTCATGCTTTAGAAGAGGCTGAGAACTTGCCAGGTGTTGCCTACCTGCTTTCTGCACTTCTCAGTAAAGTAGGGTAAAATGTATTCGTTTCACTTTCTGTACTGCTCTGGAGGTGCTTTAGGGTTTGCTGTCCTAAGAAAATAATTCAGTATGGCAATGTGTAAATGCCAAAAAGCTCTCTGATTCATCCAGTAATTGATTGAAGGCAATATTTTTATTACACAAAGGGTAAGGGAAAAACTGGTATGTGGTGCCAAGAGCCTAACCTCTGCTAAAACAAAAAATATTCAGTAAACACTCACCGGAAATTCGGCTGTTAAAGTTTGCTACCAATTCCTACCAATAAGGATTAATAATATAATAGTTTTGGTCAAGTTAAAGGTATTGTTTTCCTCCTCCCCGGTGGTGCCCCAGGGTTTTGTACCCTGCTGTTCTGTCTGTACACTGTCTCTCTTCAGGTGAACTTACCACTTCATTTGTCCTAGATATGTCCTCCTGAAATTAAACTGAGCTAAAATTGAGCTCATGGTCTTCTCACCTAAACCTATCCCTTCTCTTCCTCTTACCATTAATGCTGAAGCTGTGACCATCAGGGCCGCCATTAGAAATCACGGGGCCCCGTACAAAAATATTTTCGGGGCTTCCTGGGCCCACCCCAGATCCCGCCCCCTCCCCTGGCCACACCCCTGATCCACCTCAGACAAGGCCAAATTTGTCAAAACCCCACATACTCCCTGGCAAGCCCCGTCCTCGGAAACCACAAATAGCACGGCTCTTTTCAAAAGTGCAGCACTGCAGCACTGCCGGGCCCACCTTCAGACCCCCTGTGCCCCCCTGATGGCAGCCCTGGTGACCATTAACCCTTTTGTTTCAGCACGCTGGCTGGAGGTTATTTTTCACCAGTCCCTATGCTTCTCAAATCACATAAATGTCACTGGCTCCTTCACACCAATGCCAAAATAAGCCAATTTCTTAAGCAGCTGTTCAAACAATCCATGCAATTATCCCTATTCTGCTTAGACTTTTGGAACTCCTACTAACCTGCCTCCCAGACTCCCAGCTCAATCCAATCAATCTTAAGGGGAATATTCCCACTAGTGTATGTACTCCAAACACATTGCAGAGTATATATATAGGTGCAGTGACATATGCAGGCAATCAAAAGTATACAAAAAGAAAACAATTGTTCAAACCTTGTTACGAGCTAATGGGGTGAGATTTGGGGTAAAGGGTTATTTGTGCCCTAGAACTATAGACGGGTTAGATATGCCCCAAATGCTGACAGTTCAATAGAACATTATTGTTTCCAGCGATGGACTTCTCCTTTGTCACAAAATTAGATGGGGCCCAGAGGACAAAATACCTGCGCTCCGTAATCTAACTTCAGGTCCTGTAAAAGTTTAATGATTCTCTCACACTGATGTTAGTAGTGTACTGTTAGTGCCACAATCTGCCACTTTACATGTAGTTGTGCATTTCACGTTTGATCAACTTATATTGTATCTATAATGACCATTTAAGGGGATATTTCCTGAAAAACAAAAAGAAATAGTGTTTAATAGCTAACGGCAGTCTTGTCCTGCTTTATGGCTGAGACTCTAACTATCATTATAACAGAACATTTTATCACAGAGGCACATATGCTGTTATCTAATGTATGCAGTACTCCAACAGAACTATTTTCATGGTGATTTGCACTCATTTCACTTTACTTTGCACTCTTCCCTGCACTTTGTATATTACCCTTCATATTTCTTGGTATTGCCTGTAGGCCAACACTAGGGGGCATATATATATATATATATATATAGTTATATATGCACTGTGCACCAAACTCCTTAATGTGTTAAATCACATTTTAGAAAGCTACTTAATAATTTTGTGTGAATGTGTAGCCACATTTTGGTTAAATACAGAGGAGTTAGCTTGAAAAAATCTATATAAAAAAACAGTTCCGAACACCGCTTTTATTTACACAGGATTTGGCCCCAATTTTAAACAAAATTCTTTACAAGCAAAATTTTTTCCATGTCCTTCAGTGGGTTTTGCACAGTCTGTTAATTACTTAATTTTTGCTGTTAGCCTCTACACCTTTATATGTGTGCCAAATTAGTTTCTTATAATGGATTATTTTCATGATTAGAATGCATTGAATTAAAGGACAAGTAACACCCAAATCACCCCGTTTGCCATTGTTCTAAGAAAGTATTCCAGCGTGTTGTGTGTTTTCCAAAGTTAAGAGCTGTCTAAGAAAAAAAAAACCTAGAGATTTAATTCACCGGGGGTTGAATCGAATTGCCCCTTAGCAGCAGAGCTTTATAAATATGCAGTTTACTTTACATCTTTTTTGGGGGTAATTTTAACTTCTTAAATGTGCAATTTAGTATTCACAATCCAGCTGCAAGAGTTCATTGTGTAGTTAATGAGGACTGTGGGAATGAAGTGACACAACTTAAAGGGGCAGTTTACCTTGGAATTAAGTTTTGATAGTGTCAAGTGTTAAGTTTTGATAGTTTTTGTGGTTTTAAGCTTTTTGTTCTGCCGCTCTACACAACATCTTTGATTATGTTTGAACCACATATTTTTCTGTTGTCCTAGCTTAAGATGTCACGTTGCAAAGAGATACTATGGTTGAAGGGAATGAAAATCTTCCCTAAAACTGATTCCTACAGATGCTAGAATGTTCTCCTCCAGTCCTTAAAAGGCATGTAAATGAACTGGAGAGAGTGCAGAGACATGCAACTAAACTGGTTATAGGGACGGAAGACTTAAATTATGAGGGTAGACTGCCAAGGTTGGGGATGTTTTCTCTGGAAAAAAGGCACTTGCAAGGGGACATGATTACACTTTACAAGTACATTAGAGGACATTATAGACAAATGGCAGGGGACCTTTTTACCCATAAAGTGGATCACCGTACCAGAGGCCACCCCTTCAGACTAGAAGAAAAGAACTTTCATTTGAAGCAACGTAGGTGGTTCTTCACAGTCAGGACAGTGAGGTTGTGGAATGCACTGCCGGGTGATGTTGTGATGGCTGATTCAGTTAATGCCTTTAAGAATGGCTTGGATGATTTTTTGGACAGACAGAATATCAAAGGTTATTGTGATACGAAACTCTATACTTAGTATTAGGGATGCACCGAATCCACTTTTTTGGATTCGGCCGAACTCCCGAATCCTTCACGAAAGATTCGGCCGAATACCGAACCAAACCCTAATTTGCATATGCAAATTAGGGGTGGGAAGGGGAAAAAAATTGACTTCCTTGTTTTCTGACAAAAAGTCACGCAATTTTCCTCCCCGCCCCTAATTTGCATATGCAAATTAGGATTTGGTTCGGCCAGGCAGAAGGATTCGGCCAAATCCTGCTGAAAAAGGCAGAATCCTGGCCGAATCCCGAACCGAATCCTGGATTCGGTGCATCCCTAGTTAGTATAGATATGGCTATATATAATTTATGCAAGGGCATTGAGGGGTGTGTGTATGGATGCTGGGTTTCATTTGGGGTTGAACTTTGTGGTATATGACAAATTCAATTTGTATTTAATTTCCTTCTACAGTCCCAGGACCTACCATTGCTTATATGCTTAATAAACACAACCTGGCACTACTAACTAAATTCTACTTCTATGCTTTTTCTGAACAGGGCCGATAAGGACAATGGGAACCTTTTGGTAAAGGTGGTACAGGTATTAGACCTGTTATCCAGAATGCTCGGGACCTGGGGTTTGCCGGATAACGGATCTTTCCGTAATTTGGGTCTCCATGCCTTAAGTCTACTAGAAATTCATTTAAACATTAAATAAACCTTATAGGCTGGTTTTGCTTCCAATAAGGATTAATTATATCTTAGCTGGGATCAAGTACAAGCTACTGTTTTATTATTACAGAGAAAAAGGAAATCATTTTTAAAAATTTGGATTATTTGGATAAAATGGAGTCTATGGGAGACAGCCATTCCGTAATTCGGAGCTTTCTAGATATCGGGTTTCCGGATAAGGGATCCTATACCTGTACAAATGATTTTTTTTTTTAATTTCTCACTGCTTTATTACATATAATAACATTCTGCTCTGAACCACAAAGGAACAAGCCTTTTACAATATAGCCACCTTAAAGGAAAAACAAATATACAGTCTATTAATGAATGGAAAGAACAGAAATAAACATCCATTTAACAAACATGAATCAGAGGAAGCTCTAGGATCATTGTACTATTGAGTGTTCATTCAAGCCTTCTTTGTGGCACTATTGGCTTTTTGTTTAGGTAGGTTTAGTTTTAACAATGTGTGATATGTGATATCTCTCTTTGGTTGCTTTGCCTGACTTTGGAAAAACGGTTGCTGTTAATTGCAAAGTAGTTATGATGAAAACGCCTTTCGTACCTTACCTTAGAAGTTACATCTTCAGGCCTAGGTCTAAACACAGAACAGTGTGCTCTCACCATCTCGGCCTTAGCTGTTAAATTAACTTACCCTTTAATACATACACATGCACATAGCTCATGCTGGAGCTTTGGACATGGGCCTATCTGCTTAGCATTTGACCAGTTAAAATGGTCTGCATGAAATAACTAAAATCCATTGCTGAGATCATTTTATCATTGCATTGGTATTATGCATACTTCTATCTGTAAAGTAGCCATTTATAAAGGTTCAATTGTGAATGGTATACAGTAGATGTATGTATATACTGTATGCATACATGTACTGTATATATCTATATAATACACAAAAGCTATGAATATCTTGTAAATTATATCCTTATAAACGGTGAGTTCTGATGTCATCAGTTATAACCGGTGAGTTCTGATGTCATTTCCGTCACATGACTCACTGAAATTTGTGTATTATAATAAATAAAGTACCCCCAGTTGCAAAATATGAGGATATTAAAAGTTACCTCGGAGTTCCATGACTTGTATAAAAACACTCGGCCTTCGGCCTCATGTTTTTATATGCTCATGAAACTCCTCGGTAACTTATAATATCCTTATATTTTACAATAGTGGGTACTTTATTCACTATATTATATATATATATAAAACTCAAGTAATTAGTCCCAACTACAAAATACAGTAGCCACTAGTTATGTGCGGGTCGAGAATTTCTCGACCCGCACCCGACCCTAACCCACCTGCTCCCTACCCGCATCCGACCCGGGCCCGCTGCTCCCCTTTATTTATAGACCCACACCGCCCCGCAGTGACGTCACAAAAGGGGCGGGGCAGTCGGAAGTCTATACATTCTGGCGCCGGAAGCCGGCAGTACTAGAATGCGGGCGGGGAGAGCAGGAGAAGCGCTCAACCCGCACCCACCTGCGACCCGCACATTTCGTCCAGGGGACGGCCGGAACCCGCCCGGAACCCACCCGACCTGTGGATAAACCTCGGGTCACATCACTAGTAGCCACTGTGATAGAATGCTCTGTTCTAAAAATAGCTAGAATCTCAGCCATAAAGAAAGGCAGTCGTGCTGTTTATAATGAGATCTACCACTACCTATATTTTGCATGAGCAAGCAACTATTAGGCCCATTTGCCAATGCAAAAGCATCTAAGCTCAAATGGACACAATGCTGTGCATGTAGTGACACTATTCATTAAAGGTTCTTCAAGCAAGGTTGGCATGGGGAGGGTTAACCAGTTAAAACTCACAAGTATAAATGACAGAGACAAAAAAAGATTTGAGCGATTCGTAACAGAACCTTATTAATGGAAAACTGAGAATGAAAGGGAATTTCTACTATTCTTGGCATATATGTTATACAGTACATGTGATCATCTTTATTGACTCAGTGCTGTTGAGCTTAAAAACATTGTTGTTTACAGGACATAGTGTTCTTGGTATGGGCTGTCACTGAGTCTTACTGCAGTTTGAAAGTTATTCCTTAAGAGGTGCTTTGAATGAAGAGCAAGTTTCCAGTTGCCCCCATTTGCTTCCCCTAGATGCAAGAATACATAAATGCCAGTGGCAGGGTTTGTGCTATTTGTGACTAGATTGCTGCTGAATATGGAGTAACACATTTCTCCATATAAGGGTATTGGCACACGGGAAGATAATGCCTTGCCACCAATAGTTTAAATCGCTGGCAGTATACCCAACTAAATCGACCGAAGTTACCCCTGGAGGAAACATTGGGCGAAACATTGGGCAATTTAGCGATATTTTGAGCATACCGCCAGCAATTTCAATTATTGGCAATGGAGAAGCATTTTCAGGAGATTTGTCTTTCACAGTCGCGCACATAAAATCGTGGGCGAGAAATTTTCCCATGTGCCACTACCCTAAATCAAATCTGGAGTACAATTTATGCTAAATTGAAGGCTGAAGACATTCAGATGATTAGGAATGTGTGACTTGATCACATCAAAAACGTTAATGTTACTTTAAAGGGTTAGTACACCTTTAAGTTAACTTTTAGTATGTTATAGAATTCTAAGCAACTTTCCAATTGGTCCTCATTTTTTATAGTATTTGAATTATTTTATTTTTAATTCGACACTTTCAGCTTTCCAGCTTTCAAAGGGGGTCATTGACCGCATCTAAAAACAAATGTTCTCTACCGCTACAAATGTATAGTAATTGATGCTTTTTATTACTCATCTTTCTATTCAGGCCCTCTTCTATTCATATTCCAGTCTCTTATTCAAATAAGTGCATGGTTGCTAGGGTAATTTGGATCCTAGCAACCAGATTGCTGAAATTGCAAACTGCAGAACTGTTGAATTAAAAGCTAAATAACTAGGGATGCACCGAATCCACTATTTTGGATTCGGCCGAACCCCCGAATCCTTTGCGAAAGATTCGGCCGAATACCGAACTGAATCCGAACCCTAATTTGCATATGAAAATTAGGGGTTGGAAGGGGAAAACATTCTTTACTTCCTTGTTTTTTGACAAAAAGTCACGCAATTTCCCTCCCTGCCCCCAATTTGTACATGCAAATTAGGATTCGGATTCGGTTCGGCTGGGCAGAAGGATTCGGCCGAATCCGAATCCTGCTGAAAAAGGCCGAATCCTGGCCGAATCCCGAACCGAATCCTGGATTCGGTGCATCCCTATAAATAACTCAAACAACAAAATTAATAAAAACTGAAAACCAATTGCAAATTGTCTCAGAGTATCACTCTCTACGTCATACTAAACGTTAATTTAAAGGAAATTAACCCCTTTAGATGAACCAATCAATATCCATGGCACAAAAATATCCGTTGGGATCATTTGCCAAACACACACATACTGAAAATGTTTTTTGTAGATTTTATTGGTAAATGTATGGCCAGCTTTGAAGTGTAAAGGTGGCCATACTCGCACAGATATCATACAGAACACTATATTAGGGAGACTAGGCAACTGATAGCAGCAAAAGACTTGGATATTGGCCGTTTTGTCGAACGGCCAAGACGAAACATTTTGATTGGGTGCCTTTGAAGGCGACAGGACTTTGGCAAAGGGATATTACTGAATGTAGAGATGATTCAGCTCTTAATGTTTGTAATGAAAACAAACTACCAATGGTCTCAGGAAAGATAGTAATTGTAACGCGTATGGCTACCATAGAGCATTATATTCAAACACATAGCACTCACATACCCTTAAAATGCAAACGTTTGGAGAGGTTGCTAAATGGGGAGATGTATGGCTAGCTTTACACTGTGCTTTAAAGATATAAGATGGGTACATTGTATGTTTAGTGAAAAGGCAAAGCCAGTAAGTAAACAGTAAAATGTATTAAGGAGCTTTTTGGCCAACAGATGCATCACAGGTTGACATACATACTACAGCAATGTGCTTTTAGAACTTTACATTTCCCAGCAGAATTGTTTTTGTAGTTGTGAGAAATGCAAAAACAATATATATATATATATATATATATATATACACTTCTTTCAAAGCAAAATCCAAGATAAAAGCTAAAGCTGACAACAAGTTTTTATCCTTTGATGGGTAAAGTCAACATCTAACCTTGTTATTTGCCTATGTAACCACAAGAACAAATCGGCCAAACAAAGCAAACTGGCTCAAACTACCTGTGGGAACTTCTCAAAAGGTATGTGTTATGTATTTAATCCAAGGTAGCATTGACAGGTTGGTTACAGTATGGGATCCCTTATTCAGAAACCCATTATCCAGAAAGTTCCTGGATAGTCATCTTCATCTACAATCTTATTGGGTTTATGTTTATTTATGTTTAAATAATTTTTAGAAGACTTAAGGTATGGAGATCCAAATTACGGAAAGATCCTACTCGATGGCAACTAAACTGCATTAATCCATATTGGTGGCAAAACAATTTTATTGGGTTTATTTACTGTGTTAATGAAATGTATCAGACTTAAGTTATGGAGATCCAAATTGTGGAAGGATCCCTCATGCAGAAATCAGAGAGATCATATACTTGTAGTACTTTAATCTTAGAACTGATGTTTCCTTATGTGCTGATGTTCTTGCACAGAGGTGCTCTGCATATCCTCCTGATGTCCCTGCACTAATTGTTAGTATTCTCTGCCCATCTATAATCCAAAACTGATATTATGTGTGCCCAGTCTCTTATCTGCCCCTTGAGGACATTCATTTAGGGATGCACTGAATCCAGGATTCAGTTCGGGATTTGACCAGGATTCGGCCTTTTTCAGCAGGATTCGGCCGAATCCTTCTGCCCGGTCGAACCAAATCCGAATCCTAATTTGCATATGCTAATTAGGGACGGGAGGGAAATTGTGTCACTTTTTGTCACAAAACATGGAAGTAAAAAAAGTTTTCCCCTTCCCACCCATAATTTGCATATGCAAATTAGGATTATGTTCGGTATTCGGCCGAATCTTTCGGGAAGGATTCGGGGTATCGGCCGAATCCAAAATAGTGGATTCGGTGCATCCCTACATTCATTGGATATCATTTTTGTGATTGGCATCCTAAAGGAAAAAGGGATTGATCAATGCACATTCTCTGGTCTCCTGCTTCATTAGTAATTTAGGATCTGTGCAAGTGCAAATATTTTTCAAAAATGGTGATTATAAATTACAAAGTTATGATCATAAAATTGTCATGTCACCATACCACATCGAGGTAAAGGCGGTTCCTCCCAAAAAATGCAACCATGAAAAATATGTCCAGAGGTAACTAGTTAAGACAAACAACTGGGGTTTATCTTGACATGGTGACTTGACAATTTTTCGATAGTAACTTTATCACTAAAAATGGCTGTTTTAAAAGATGTGCACCTACTGTACATACTAATTTGCATGTACATACTAAATTACTAATAAAACATGGGACCAGGAAATGTGCGTTGATCAATCCTATCTCTGTATGCTTGCAGCTAATTTGGCCAGATCAGGTACACTTCTCATTGTACTTATATATTTCACTTAGCCTTGCTCCCAGAACCTCCTTTATGAATATTTCTGTACTTAAGCAGAGTTATTCTGCATGAAGAATGGCCACACTTTCATGTGGTAGTAGCACCCCCATACCTCTCCCTGTAATGGTGGTAATATGCCTTTAAAAATGGGCATTGGTCTAGGTGATCCCTCTCCTTAAAAATCTAATGGCTGGGAAGGACATGGAGACACTTTTATCACAAAATACAAGGTGCCAGCCTATGAGAAATATGAGCAGAGGTAAATAGTAAGAAACAGCATATGGGGTTTACCTTGACATGTTAAGGTGACTTGCCTGTTAAAAAAATATTTGAACTAGCACAGATACTTAACTAACGGGTGCCCAGGGAATGTGCAGTAATCAATCCCCCTGTATATTTGCAGTTAATTTGGACAGATCAGTTCCAATTGTACTTATACTGTATGTTTTACTCATTGGATTGTTCCCACAACGTTTTGTGTATTTCTGTCCTTCCTGGCACCTGACAATATGAGCAGTAGCCACATGATTATAAGAAGTTATTAAAGCAAAATTAGAACAAGTTCAGACTGACCTCTGCCAGAGAATGATAGGCCCCAGCCAAGGACAATATCAATCAACCCTTGCTTATTATCATCGTTTACTTATATAGCACCAGCAAGTTAAAAACACACTACTCACAATGATTTAACAAACAAAAGTTATAGAATAAAACAAGATCAAAGGACCTTGCTCATAAAAGCTTCCTCCATGTCTGCCCTCAAGGTCAGGTTCTCTGATGGGCCCTAGGAAGCCTAGTCCAACACTAATGGTGCTACTGATTTATATCACAATATTCCCCATATCTCTAACAAGCTGAGATTACACTATCAATATTAAAACATATAGCGGACATATATAGTACTTTGTTGTGTTTGCTGATAGATGACATATGATTAAGCATAACAATTGTGTGACCAAAGAACAGGACTCCTGGCGCACACTATGACTAGCTTTAGTGGGGGACGAATTCCCAGGCTAGGGGTAGGCAGACAGGAGAGGTACATGCCCAGCACGAAAAATAGCAAAAATCCTATTGGGTTTAATGTTTAAATGATTTATTAGCAGACTTAAGATATGGATATCCAAATTATGGAAAGACCCTTTATCCAAAAAACCCTAGGTCCTGAGCATTCTGGCTAAGAGGTCCCATACCTGAACTAACCAGCAAACAGGGCTGGATTTACATATTGGGTTCCCCTAGGCCCACTGCTGTTCGTTGCCCCGTCCCCTCCCCTTTATACGGGCAAATTTTCATCATCAGGACCGGAGCAATGGGGATTGGTTCATGGGAAATTAAAAACCATGTTGTATCTCCTGCCAATCCCAAGTGTTTTTGAACCAATGTGGGTGTAGTTGGGCAGCATGCCACCCCCTAAAATCCTGCCGCCCTAGGCGCGGGCCTTGGTAGCCTTTCCACAAATCCGGGCCTGCAAGCAAAGGCTGCACTCTTATGCACAGTGCATGAATTGGAGTGAAAAATAACGGAGGAATTCTCTGTGTGGTGAGTGCAGCGTGGCGTGCTAAAACAAGCCACTCCCACAACCATAAGCCACACCCATTGTTATAAAAAAGCCTCACGCACCAATACTTTCTGGTTTCACCCACTTTAAAGCTATTTCCTTTTTGGTATTTCCTTCTAATGCAGTTTGATGCCTATTATGCATATATTTAGTATGTGACCTGTAGGGACCCCAAAAACTGTGCATATGACTTTTCTTGGCAGCCAATTCAGCTACTGCCCCTTTTTTGTGTATTATGTGTCATAATATGGCACAACCCCATCATATTCTATATTACCCAACATTTTTTTATATATATCACTCTCTCACTATTCCTTATTCTGCTGCTGTTTAATACCTTAATTTTCTCTTTTTTTAGTTTCCCCTGTTTTCTTCTTCTCTTCTTTTCTCCATAACCCTCTCTGATGCATCCACCTTCTTTATTTGTTTAACACTTCTGTTTCTTTTCTACTTCTCTTTCAGCAATCTTTTCTCTCCTTTAATCCTCTATATATTTAACTGTATTATATTTTACCTCTGCATTGTATTTGCATGCAGAAGTGGAGGGGAGCAAAAGAAAGTTCCGGGAAGTGTGCATCCCTCCCCAATTCCAGCACTGTTTTTGCATTCATAACAAGATGAATTATTTTCCAGTGGTAGGGATCATTCTCATTACTGCACTCAAGGTGTACATACCTGTCTCCTTAATAAAAAGCAGCACACAGCATTTACCATCTGGCTAGAGTCCAGAGAAAGTCCATTCCCATCCTATGAACAGGATATTTGTTCAGCAAATGTTCCAGGTACAGCTGCCATATATAGCACCTGAGTACAGGAAAAATTGCCAGGTTGCGTAAACCTTTAGACTAATAATTGCATTTAAGTGCAATTTCTGCATAACCACCTATACCAAGCCGTGTCTTAGTCTTAGCTTTATTTACTAGAAGTGGCTGGTGCTTGGGTTAATATTTGGCAAAGCATGATTGCTAGCTCTGAGCTGCTGTCTGTGATGAACAAAATGATTTTTATGGTAACTGCCTGTCAAAAAGGGTGGATTTGGTGCCAAAAATGCAAGTAATAGAGAGAGAGACAGAATGAGAATTTAGGGTAAAGGGATAATAATGGAAACTTCTATACCTTAAAAATTTGATTGAGGTGGGGCTACAATGCAAATAGGCAATATTTCCCACGATGCTTATCTAAGCTTAGTTTCATCTGATATTGCTGCAGGATACAATATCCTTGGCTGACTGTCAACTTTTTTAATAAAATCCTCTGTGTAAAATTGAGCACACGGATGTATCATATTTAAGGTTTTTATACCGTGAGAAACTGTGTCCATGATGCACAGGAAAAGGCTAACTAGGTTCCTGTGGACCTCCTCCCCTCGAATTGTTCTGTCAGTATAACTATTATTTACTGGAGTTCAGCACTATATATGAAACCAATATTTTTTTTATACAATATTCCCTTTAATTCGAGGAGTCAGATTTACAATTTAGAATTATTATTGCATTATTTACACATGCAGATTAATTTTGAATATTATTGTCTATTTCAGAAGCTGTTTTATAGTATTTTACTGTAAACTATACAGATTTTTTAATAGTTGCCAATATCAGGGCTATCTCAGACAATGCATTTTCTCCATTGGCTTCTATCAGACGCATAAAGGGCCATTTAAAACCCTGGGGGATGCAAGTGCAAGATTTCGCCCCTTAGTGCTCATATATTGCCCTTGCGCCTCCCGGGGGTGTCACACTCTGTACGGAGCACTGGATTGAAAAATCTGGTGCTCCATGCAGAGAGCATAATCTGGAGAAACAGACCAGCCCTGTTCTGAGCCATGCTTGCTTGGTACAGGGCCCCAATGCTTGCGCCTTGAGACACAAGTTAGGGGTGTATAGGGGATGGGAGGGAAGGCCCTCTGCCCACTCCTTTAGAATTGAGCATGGCCTAACACAGGGTGCATTTGATTCTATGCGCAGACCTCTATACACAAACCTCTGTAGTCTTGCATATAAAGAGATTTTAGATAACAACAAGATGACTGGTGTGGTGATTCTCAATGGAGAGAACTGAAATCAATGTTGGCTTGCCTGCTTTAGAGACCTAGGGGTAGAAAAGGGTCAGTTTTAGGATATGTTTGTATTTGATTTAATGGGCAGCTATCATGAAAACATATATTTATAGACAACAAACCCTTACCCTTTCTAAATATTACTACTGCCTACATCATTCTGCCACCTTTTTTGCATCAGTGGGATTGACGTGGAATCGATTAGAAAGGGCCATTGTTCCAATTTAATGCAATAATCAAGTTACACTTCTCTGAAATTAATCTCTTCACGCAAGAGTCTGAATAATTTTTTAGGTCATGTACCTAACTGGCCCTTTCTCCCATTGCCTAGATTATGTATTTAAACTAACTGTAATCAAAAGCTACTCCAGCTGCTGCAACTAGAGACAGACTGATGAGAAGGGGATAGAGAAAAAAACTTCTTTATTTTAGAAACAGTAGATAATTCTTAAACGGGTGGTTCACCTTTAAGTTAACTTTTAGTATATGTTGATGGCTAATTCTAAGCAACTTTTCAATTGGTCTTATTTTTTTATATTTTATAGTTTTGGGATTAATTGCCTTCTTCTTCTAACTCTTTCCAGCTTTCGAATGGGGGCCACTGACCCCATCTAAAAAACAAATGCTCTGTAAGGGAGCTAGCACACGGGCAGATTCGGGGAGATTTAGTCGCCTGACGACTAATCGCCTCTTCTGCGATTCAATTTCTGAAGTCGCCCGAAGTTTCCTCGTGAGATAACACTTATACATTTCTTGATAATCCCCCAAAGTGTAGGAATACATTATCAGTGTTAAAATCCCCAAAAGAATATATTAACCTTTACAGCCGGGTTCTGGTTTAGTTGCCTACCCCACTCTGTATTATTATATTACTTATATCGTATTAAATATTACCAATTCTATAGTCTATAACGGGTCATGTTTACACAAAGGGAGAAATGTGGTGTTTCAGTAGTATAGTTCATGTTTTGCTGTAGAGAACTCTGAGATAACTGTTCAATTTGTGAGTATTAGGCATAGGGAGGAGGATGCCCAATACAAATTTAACACCAAGGCCTATGATCATTTAGCTACACCACTTACAACCTGGTCCATAGGCAACCTATTCCATAATTCAGCCCCAACACTTTCACTTTCCTTGAGTAAATGACATGCTCCAAGGTACCATGTCCCAGTCATCTCACCATAACTCCACAGAGACTTCATGATGTATGAGCAAGTAGTACCCTGCATCTAGGACATGCTTTTCTCTCTGATTATTTTATAATATATTATGGTAATTTTCAGGTCACATTGCCCATATCCTCTATTATAGATACTATGTAATTACTAAACAGCCTTATGCAAAACAGTGGTACATGTGTACTGTATATGAGGTACAGTTCTAAAATTAAAGGGATTTTAATTTGGTAAATATTTATCTAGACCAGTGATCCCCAACCAGTGTCTCGCGAGCAACTCACCGACCCCTTGGATGGTTCTCCCAGTGGCCTCAAAGCAGGTGCTTATTTTTGAATTCCTGGCTTGAAGGCAAGCTTTGGTTGCATAAAAAACACGTGTACTGCCAGAGTCTCCTGTAGGCTGCCAGTCCATACAGGGGTTACCAAACAGCCAATAACAACCCTTATTTGACATTCCCATTGACTTTTTAATGCTTGTGTTGCTCTCCAACTTTTTTTTACATTTAAATGTGGCTCACGAGTAAAAAAGGTTGAGGACCACTGATCTAGACTATGCTATACTACTATTGTGATTTTAAGCTGCAGAGCTTCTTGTGAAAGATCTTGGATGCCCTCCAATTATAAGACCTTTTATGGTGCTGCTATAATTAAAAGACAATTATTTTTATAACAATGGCTGTATAGGAAGGAAATAAGGTCACAGTGGAGATTTATTATCCCAGTTCATTTCTATGGTACAAGAGTATTTAAAGAAGATAAAAAAACGTTTTCACTGTAGTGTGTCCAACCCCCATACATGCATAGATATTCACCTGGAGATACAGACCATGTCAACATTATCATTGCTGCTAAGCAAGAAATATGTAGGGCACTGCATTCAACCTTGCTTTTTTGCCTCCTGTGTGGTAGGAGTAGGCTGAGGGATGTTTGTATCAGTGATAGAGACAGAGTAGGGATCACACATTCAAAAAAGTGGTCTGAATTATTATTGGGAAGCTGTGTGAGGTGTCCCAACCATAAGGTTCTTATCCAAACAACAATAATAATTTACATTTAACCACACTGTGTTCAAAAATGATATCACAAAGCATATGTGTCATTTTGTGAGGATCTGTGTTTTTTGGTTAGTTTCCATTGATAATTTTGCATACTTCTGCTGCTGTTCCTAGACCTACAGTATAAGACTATTCAATTTTATCGTCTCAGTTCTGAGATATTCTTGATAACTTGATAACAGGCCTCCAATCTGTTTTTTTTTTTTAAAAGTTTTTTATTTTTCCAGTTTTACAACAAAAAAATTACAATGATAGAAAAGGGAAGAAAGAAAAAATAGAAAGAAGGGAAAGAAAGAAAAAAGAGAGTAGTCTCAAGGGCCAACCTGTACCCTACAGGATGCGTTCAACAGGCCTCCAATCTGTTAATACATTTTTAAGGTTGCCACGTGTCTGGTTTGACCCTGGTCAAAACTGCCTGCCCAGTTTTCCAAATTAGGAAATCCAGACAGGATTACCTGAGATTGATTGATGATCGACAGATTGCCACATTACAGCCCGCCCCTGGCATCACGGCCCACCTCTCCACATCATCGCCCCGCCCCCCACCCGAAGTTAACAGCAGCAAAACGTGGCAACCCTATACATCTTACTGCAGGGATGGAAGAAAAAGATTACTGGGAGGATAGGTCTGGGGAAGACTTCAAAGATGTTGACTCTGTCGAGGAGAAAGAGACTACATAATAGCTAAATAATAACTAATACTTGCTTATACAGACAAATTCCCTTTCAATAACCATAACAAATATTCTAAATTTTTTAAGGTACATTCTTTAAAGTGTTTAGCTACATTGGTCTCAGTGATAAGCTGGCCATCAATGATGCTCATGCTAACCTACACCCAATCTGAAAGCAACATGATTCAGTGAGTCACCAGTATTTATAGACTAGTGCCTGATCTCCTCAGACATCATGAAGGGGACAGAGCGGAGCAGGCGCACACCTATAAGAAGTGGGCCATAGTAAGGTCACGGTGGGTGGAAAGCTTGACCCAAACCTCCCAGCGACCTATAAAGAATGTGTAGATGTCGCTCCAATCTGCAGGTAAATCCTGTGGGTTTTTTGCCAACCTGCACGGCAATACCGGTAACAAAACTGCTTTAGTTAAAGGGGTGGTTCACCTTTAAGTTAACTTTTAGTATTGCCACTATGCCACCCTGCTATGAATTGTGGAGGTATTATATGTGAAATTGCCATTGTGCCATCCTGCTATTAGTTCTGAGGCTTTTTGTACATGAAATTGTCACTATGTCTAGGACATGAGTTCTAGGTATATTCAGGGGTGCTACACCAATGAGGCGAGTTGAGAAACTCGCCTCAGGCGGCAGCACCCCACTAGTTACCAGGGATGGCAAATTTCCGCTACTGTAACTTTAAGAGGCAAACTTCTAGTTTTCAGAAATTGTGCTCTCTGCGCTAGCCTTCTTGACCCCTCCGCCGACGTTGTAGAGGTATGCGATGGGGTATTGGGAGTGGGAGTTTGCAAAGGGGGTGAGTGTGGTGGGCCCCCAACCCCCATGTATGACTCTCATGCGTTTATAGAGGACAGAGTGGTTGATACTGAGTATTGATCTCAAATCTGCATTTTTTTCAAGATTATTTGTAATCTGTAAGTTTATTGTGAAATACAAGCAAGGTTCCTCCAGCTGCAATGGATGAAGTAAAACAGAAAGGGTTTATCGTACCTCTGATCTCTTGACTTAATAGAACTCTCCTCAAAAAAATGTAAGTCTATTTAACATATACGGTGCACCCCTTCATTACTATGTGCCTAGATTTTTTTCCTAAGAAGTTAGATTTGCCTGGCCCCCCAGCTGTCAATGAGAAGTAAAAAAAGGCCAAATATGTCACAAATGTAAACATGCCTGTTTCATTTATATGTGCCCAAGCCAGAGTATACATAACATGCTGAATGCTTTGTTTATTGCCACTGCTCATTATATTTGTCTGCTTGGTTTTAACCCTTTCCTGTACACAGTAGAATTCTTGTCACCTGTCCTGACCACTCTGGCCTCTAAATATACTTTACCTTCTGCTGCTCTGATTCTTGCCATTTCACTGTTTCCTTGACTTCTGCATCCCCTAAGTCCTACACAGCTTTCTGCACTACTCTGTTTTGTCACAGAGGTTTAAGGCCAGTAAAGATGCAGGAATTGGATGGGTGAACGTCCCCTCCAGCTCATCTAATCCCTATGCAAATTTACCGGGACAAGCAGTAAAGAAAGTTGAGTAGTTGAAAGAAGATGCACCCCTCCCTACCCAAATCTGCTGCTATTGTGCAGGGCTGCTGGCAAGATCTCAAACCCTTCCGGACTGTGCCCACTGTCCCCCATCCCCGATGGTAGCCCTGGATCCTGGTATCACACTGCTGGTGATATTTATTGGAGGGGTAATTTCAGCAGCTGTCCAGATTCACTCCCTGGACTATGTGATGAATTGGTGTGACTGATGACATGGATAAAATAAATGTTCAAGTGTACCATTTCTAGCCAAAATCCAAACCTGGTTCTTGAATTCTGCCTGTTATTGGACTCTGCCTGCCAAACTGTTTAAATCGTTATAAAGCTTTGAAGAATGCTGGCTAACCCCATCCCCTCCACCTGCCCACACAGATTTACTGTAATGTACAAATATTGGCAAAGCCATTGCATCTGTGGCAAAGTTTAGGCTACCTATTTTTAGGGGATAGAAGCACAAATCAGTTATGTGCAAGTTGCCCCTAAACCTTGAGTTTACCCAAGCGGGGCCCACATACAACCCTCAGCAGAAGGTCATGGACTGGTAACGTTGCCATATAGCACCGGTGACAAAATCACAAGAGAGGGTGGGATTTAAAGGCCTTTATATAAAGGGCTATCTAATAAATCAAAGACTGCCAACAAAGGTGTCATTGGCCCCTAACCTTGTACCTCTGCAGGTGTGAGCTATCACCCAACTATATATATTCTCACAATGCTTCTGTGGGGTTCCTCCCACATACAAATAAGTTAATTGGCTGCTGATAACAAAATGAAAATAATGTATCTAAAAGGGACTTTGATTACTGTATAATCTTGCCTGGGGCAGAGACTGCTGTGCGAAAGATGTATGAGTATGATATCTATAAAACAATGTGCAATATATTGGCACCAGAGCTGGGCCACGATTTACAGGCGCACAAGACAAGGATGCCCACTAGCCCACCCACCTACCCCAGCCATCATGACCACCCCCATTTGCCACCAACCCCGGGTAGCTCGCCAGCTTGCGTCACCAAACCCAACCAGCTTTAATGCTACATGATGTGAGGGCCAGAGTTACAGAAGGCAGCAGATGTATGTGCCTTATATCTTTGCATTCCATCTTCTGTTGTGCCCTAGGCAAGGGTCTCTGCCTATCCGTAGTTTGCTCCCTGGTTGGTGCTATATAAATAAAGCAATGCAATAATCGGTTCACTGAATATTTATTTTTTAAAAAAAAGTGACTATATGAACCATTTGCAAATAAACTTCACCTTTATTACAGACAATAAACACCTGTCAACTAAACATGTGAAGCAGATATTTACCTTGTACTGGGCGAGGATACAGTTAAACAGTTGTTTAACTCGGTAACAAAGGAATAAAAGATCAGCAACTGCAGCAGAGCAAAAACTGGCCATTTCCGATACACTGTCTGTCTCTCAGTACCACAGAAGAAATAAAATCTTGTGATCAGATATCTCTGCAGCTGGGTTTCCACCTAAATGTTTAATATGCTTTCCAGGAGCATCAGCTACCATGTGACATGCAGTAGTCAACCCTGTCCTTATAGAATGCTGCCAAAGGAAGGGTGCCAAGTTGTTAGGCAGTCACTCTTGGGCTGGCACTGCTTTTCTTCCAAGAATACACCAGTACTTTTTGCTGCTTGCCACCATACACTTCAAGACTTGTCAACTTTATGAAGGCTCTCTTTAGGGGATTTGTGGTGCGAGTCAGTGTGCTTCTGAAATGTTTCGTGACATCAGTGGATGTGATGTCATCAGAAGTGATGTCACCCACATGTGCAAAACCTCTCCTGAGCCACAAAACTGTTCTGTACATGTGCACGTCGGTTTTGTTGCTTGTAAATCATGGAACATCATCAGAAATCAGCGGGAATGTGGGAGACCGGTAACTCCTGAAAAAATAGGGGAAAGGGGTTTGACAGCTCTGTACTTCCAGTGCCCCAGCATCGGCTGTACTTGCACAATACAAAAATGGAAAATAATCCCTGTACTGCGCAAGTGCTTTTTCAAAGCAAAACAGAATGAAGGGCCACTGTGGCATGGTGTTGAGAAGAAAAACACCCAGGGTTGGCACATTTTTTTGGAAGAAAAGTTCTGGCCTGGCAGTGTTGGTGCTCCCCCCAACGCCTATTTGCCCCCGCCCCCTTTCCCTTCACTCGTTTGGTCCCTCGTTAGTTAGTGGCAGGAGGTGAGGGGCAGAATAGGGCAGTGGTAGGTCTAGAGGAGCTAGAAAACCATACAGCAGAGCTCGCGATCAGGCCCCTCTGCTGTATGGTAGTTACATTACTGTGGACTGAAGTAAGTAACTGGGATCACTGGGGTATGCCTATTAACTTGAAACCCCCTTTCCTCGGTCACCCTCACTTAAAGGGGTGGTTCAAACTTTTAATATGTTATGGAATGGCCAATTATAAGCGGGTTTTCGATTGGACTTCATTATTTATTTTTTATAGTTTTTTTTAATTATCTGCCTTCTTCAGACACATCCAACTCCAAAATGGGGCCCACTGATCCCATATAGTAACATAGTAACATAGTACGTAACATAGTCAGTAAGGTTGAAAAAAGACACACGTCCATCAAGTTTTACAGAGTAAAAACAAATACTCTGTAAGGCTACATGTATTGTTATTGCTACTTTTTATTACTCATCTTTCTATTCAGGCCTCTTCTATTCATATTCCAGTCCCTTATTCAAATCATTGCATGGTTGCTATGGTAATTTGGACCCTAGCAACCAGAACGCTACAATTGCAAACTGAAGAGCTGCTGAATAAAAAGCTAAATAACTGAAAAACCACAAATGATACAAAATGAAAACCTATTGCAAATTGTCTCAGAATATCACTCTCTACGTCAAACTAAAACCCCTTTGATAAATAAGGAAGGTACCCAAGTAATTTGCATTAAATTCAGTGGTGTTTTTTTTTCTGCATGAAAATGGAATGTGCACTCTTTCCAACAATGTGTTAACCCTTTCCTCACTTAGCATCCCCATAAGGGGAAAGGGTTAATACAGGTCTGGTGCAAGGGAGACAGAGATAGTAATTAACCAAAAGCTGGAACATATGGGTAGTGATATATATAATACCCCCAGAATTCATAGCAGGATGGCACAGTGGCAATTTAATTTATACTACCCCCAGCACTCATAGTAGGATGGCAAAGTGGCAATTCCATATAAATAGCTCCAGAGCTCACAGCAGGATGGCACATTGGCAATTTAATGTATAATACCCTCAGAACTCATAGCAGGATGGCACAGTGGCAATTCATATATAATACCCCCAGACAGGACCGCCATCAGAAATCGCAGGGCCCCGTACGACAACATTTCCTGGGCCCCCTGGGCTGCACCCACCACAAGCCCCACCTACAGGTCTGCCCTCCCCACCACACAGTAAAAAAACAAAAAAAATATTGGTGGCTAGGATTCTCACATGTTAATAAAAAAATAAAAAGATATTGGTGGTCAGGGCCCCCCATAAAAAAACATTTGTGTACAAGGCCCCCCATTAAAAAATATTGGTGGCTAGGACCCCACATGGGAAAAAAAAATTGGTGGCCAAAATTGGTGGCCAGGGCCCCCTCCCCACATTATAAGAAAATTGGTGGCCAGGGACCCTTACACGTCCATGCCTTCCCAAAGTCAGCAGCTCTCAGAAAGATGGGGGGCCCGGCTAATCAAGTAAGTGTGGCATGGCCGGGGCCCCCTTACCCTCGGGGCCCCCTACAACTCTCCCCCCTGTCCCCCCCTGATGGCTGCCCTGCCCCCAGAATTCATAGCAGGATGGCACAGTGGCAATTATAATTTATAATACCCTCAGAACTCATATCAGGATGGCACAGTGACAATTTCATGTATAATACCTCCCAGTGACAGAAACTTTCTGGAAAAGCAGCAGCAGCAGCAGGTGAGTAAGGAGCTGATGTGACAAAGAGTGAACACTTACTGAGAGTAGCAGAGGCACAGTGAGCTGTGTGACCATCTTTTACAATGAGCAAAGCAGGGGCTGCTATAGATTGTGGAGCTGAACTCTGGTAGCCACCAGGTAAGGGCAGCGAGACAAGACTTTTCCTAAGCCCAAGGCCTGACCAGACAAACTAGAACAAGCAAAAAGTCCACTTCTGTCAGCCGGCTCAGCATTGCTTCTGCAAACTAATGACAGTCCCACTCCTCAATGCTGTGCAGGAGGCGGGGGGATGAGATTACAGGAGAGACACAGAAGTGACGAGCCCTCACTGCATGTCAGATGCCTTTTTACAGATTAGAGATCGCCCTCGTCAAATCTCGTACCTTCAGTTTGGCCCGCCTACTTCTGCTTTGCAAGCGTGCCTGGTTGGTACATCCTACTGTTTGTAACACGGAGCTGCACTGTGACTGGAGAAGCCGCTGGCGGAATCATCCAATCAGAGCACAGGCAGTGAAGCGTATGGAGTGCGGAACTCTACAGTAAGGTAGAATCTATACCCAAGACTCATTTCCACTGCGGGAGCGCGCAGAAGTGGGTGTGAGAGGGCGCGCGTACTAAGTGACAGCTGAGTGACAGATCAGTTACACAGAACTTAAGAAGAAGGCAAATTGCATTGAAATAGCACTGTGCAATGACACACAGAAAGAACCAGCAAGTACTTCATTATGCGAATAAACTTGCACATTAGAGTGTACCAAGACTGCCATGCAGGGAGGGCGGCAGGGAGATATCACCTGAGCAGGTAAGTGCATGGGAAGATCCCCTTTTCTATATATTTGCACCATTTGTTTTCTGGGGCAATTACACAGCACAATAAAAGTATCTGCATGAATCTCATTGGTATCAGTTAAACCAGCTGCCTCCCAGTGCTGGATATATGGGAGTAATTGCTGGATAGAATAGTCTGATTATCTGTCCTAAAATCATTTCAATAGATCATGGGGGATGGCAGCAAGGTGTACAGTCTGCAGCCTCTGGTTATTGCTGAACTACAACTTTAAGCATGGTTATAGCTTAGTAACAGCTGCAGGGCTGCACGTTTATGAATAGGTGACATGTTATATATTTTTCAGTGTTATCATAGATCACCCCTGTGTATGGCCTTTCACACATGGCACCCTGGGGCACATTCTACTGGAGCTAATACAAAAGTGTGGGCTTCAGCCAGTGGGTGATACACTTATATTATAATATCTTTTCAAATTATACTTTAGGCAAAAACAAAATGTGTAAAAGTTGAATTGTGATCCAAAATACAGGTATGGCACCTGTTATCCAAAATTGCTGGGGTTTTCCAGATAATGGATCTTTCTGTAATTTGGATCTTCATACCTTAAATCATCTAAACATTAAATAAACCCAATAGGCTGGTTTTGCTTCCAATAAGGATTCATTATATCTTAGTTGGGATTAAGTACAAGCTACTGTTTTATTATTACAGGAAAGTATTTTAAAAAAAAAATTTGGATTCATTTATTATAATGGAGTCTATGGGAGACGGCCTTTTTTGTAACTTTCTGGATAACGGGTTTCCAGATAACGGATCCCACACCCTACACATGATCCACGCAAAATGCTCCTTATTGCATTACTGCTTGTTTATTTGCTTGCTCTCCTGTAATGTCATTTCAGTTGTGTTCTCGTAATTCCAACACTGCATTTCAATTTGAATAATCCCTTCCTGAATATCATAAATAAATGATTCTGCTATAATACACACTTCTGGCGGATGTCTGAAATTGCAGCCTGATTAAAATAGAAATTAAATTCTTAGTGAAAAATAAATTCCATATAATACCATGCAGGCATTTGTTTAAGCTCCTTGCGTGTTGGCGTACAGCCTCTCTAACAGTTCATTCCAAGCACAGTGTTTTACAGTAAATACACAGGAACCAAAGTAGATGAAACTGCTTCTCTACAGAGTAGAAGCCGAGACTTTCCTGCAAGGGAAGTTCATATAAAATTGCTGTTTCACACACACAGAATAACGATGTAAGAGGAAGCGTATTTTGCGGTGCATGTAGTGTGATCAGAGAGTTTTTCTGCTCCAAAAAAGGCTTCCTGTTTCTTTTTAAAGACTAACTCAGAATTTCAAATAAAGCTGAAATGATGCCGCTGGTTATGAGGTGAGCAGCCACGGAGGTGTTTTTTTCTGTCAGCCTATCCGCTCTCACTTCAGAGCTTTGGCGCCACTTACAAAGTTGCCTGCAACTGCATGAGCCACGTGGGACTGCTTTGCAAAGTTGCAGTTCGTCCTAAATAGCAAGAAATAGAGAGATTGAAAGAGGCAAACTTATTTTTTTTTAAAGGGCTTACCATCTCCAGCTGCACTTTATAACAGACACAATTAGATTACTCCATTGTTTTAAAGAAATGAAAAAAGAATTCATATGGCTTATATCATTATAACATTACACAAGTGTGATCAATAAAAACCCTGCTGGAGTGGATACAACTAAGTTACATAGTAAAGCAGCAGTGATGATTTAGCAGAATATAATTGCGAGGCCTGATTTAATAAGATAAAATTGATTTTCTGTGAACATAGGTCCATAGGCCCCGGAGCCTGACAGTAAGCGGAACTTAATTCAGTAACTACTGGCACTAAGCAAGGTTGTGTCTAGGGTTGCCACCTGGCCAGTATAAAGATAAATATATAGGAAGGCCGGTATTTTTTTCCGGAAAAAGTGGCAACCCTAGTTGTGTCTGATCATTTATGTATGATCAGTGAGTGAATAATGCATTTACTTGTAGTGTCAGAAGACAGTGGCAATAACTGGAAAAGCAATACATGTAGATGCATTAGAACTGAGCAAAATAAAACATGTCAACCCCTCCCGGGTATAAGCCGTGTTTACAAAATAGCATGCCTTAACAGGAATAACAGTATTAACCTTGAGAAGGTTGCTGGCATTTGATTTTATTCTTGGGGCTATTATGATTTCTCCAAGTATATTCAGTAGAACTTGTGTGCTATAAATTGTCCTTATGCTGTACAGAAGAATTAAGGCCTTGTGTTTTCAATGCTATATCATCCACGTCAGTAAAATGCATTTTGGATCTTACTGACTCAATTCTAATAAAGTTGTATGCAAGCACAGAGGAAGACACATTTGGGCATTCTGGGTCCAGTGCAGGCCTGGAATTCAAAATAGGCCATGTGATTTTGATTAAACAGAGGCCCAAACAGCCCTCCATCAGCCCAATAAATAGTGACTGTCTATGGCATCTTATCATACCTCTCAACATTCTGGAAATGGAAAGAGGGACAATATTTTAGACCACAACCCTAATTACCATGCCCATTTTACAAAATTTGCCAGGTTATGAAAGTTTCGACAGTTTTACTTATAAAGGTGAATTGCCCTTAAGGGTTAGTCCACACGAGGAGATTCAGGGAGATTTAGAGGAAACTTCGGGCGACTTCAGAAAATGAAGCGCTGCATGTGCTTAACGCAGGCGACTTTTCATTATAGCAGATGGGAGGACACGCGGAGTTCGGGAGATTGTCGCCCAGAAGAATAGGCGATTAGTCGCTAGGCGTCTAAATCTGCCCGAATCTCCTCGTGTGGACTAACCCTTAATCTGTGAGTCTAACTTCTCCCAAGGGACAAAACTGTTACAAATGTATATTAATTATCTATTCTGGGCTCTCTGCCAAGAGCCAATTAAGTTAGAAACATTGTATCTTTTTTGGCTGTTCAGTGCAGAGAAATCGGGACTTTCCAGTACAAAAGCAGGACTGCGGGTTAAGCTGTCAAAGGAGGGACTGTCCCTCTTAAAACGGGACAGTTGGGATGTACTGTATGTCTTACAGCACCCCCTCTGGCATTTGCCAACAGAATTTAACTTCTCTCTCTCTCTTTCTATGTTATAATAATGCACCAAAATAAAGGAAAATGAGATAGAGGAAAACCTCAGATATTTGAGGGTGGATGGCTGGAACTACACTTAGTAGCGTTTTACAAGAATCAGTGGCTGAGGTGATACTGGCATGGGCATATGCAGGAATACCAACATGTCCCAAAACACATACACCCTGAATGCGACTGAGAAGAAGCAACAACTTGGAATCCGGAAACTGCTCATATATTAGTATAGGTATGGGACCTGTTATCCAGAATGCTCGGAACCTGGGGTTTTACCGGATAATGGATCTTTCTGTAAATTGGATCTTCATACCGTAAGTCTACTAAAAAGTCATTTAAACATTAAATAAAACCAAAAGGCTGGTTTTGCCTCCAATAAGGATTAATTATATCTTACTTTGGATCAAGTACAAGGTACTGTTTTATAATTACAGAAAAATTATTTAAAAAAATTCAAATTATTTGGATAAAATGGAGTCTATGACCTTTCCATAATTCAGAGCTTTTTGAATTATGGGTTACCGGATAACTGATCCCATACCTGTATAGGTTAGTACAGGACACGAGCAGATGGTGACATCAAGTATAGTCCACCAAGAACTTCACAGCTGGGAATACTGTTGTTGGGTTGCAGTTATCTATAGGTTCATTTTGTTTCTTTACTAATGAACTTGACTGACTTGGATCAGGGGGAGTGGCTGGAATCATATTAGTTTACATTAGCCTTTCCAAAATTTTCTAGACTTTACCTGTTGTCTTGGGCAGAAAAGTACAGGTTTAGGATCCGTTATCCAGAAAGCCATTATCCAGAAAGCTCCAAATTACAGGAAGGCTATCTCCCATAGACTTCATTTTATCCAAATAATCCAGATTTCTAAAAATGATTTCCTTTTTTCTCTGTAATAATAAAACAGTACTTGATCCAAACTAAGATATAATCCTTATTGGAGGATAAACCAGCCTATTGGGTTTATTTAATGATTAAAATATTTTTTAGTAAACTAAAGTGATACTGACGCAGGGTCGGCTTCACGAAGGGGTGGCAGGCAGCTTTTGGGGGCTTTTGGATGTTAATATTTATTGTGCAGCACCACTTTGAGACATACACTTTCCTATGATTTTTATAGGAAAAAGTCAGTATCGCTTTAAAGGTATGAAGCTCCAAATTATGGAAAGACCTTTTATTTGGAAAACCCCAGGTCCCATACCTGTACTAAATTCCTGTACTGATGCTTTGATCTATTCTGTATTCCATTTATGTTTTTTTGATCTAACAGTTGATCTTTGTTGCAACAGATGACTCTGCCTTTGTTTGCTTTGAAAATAGACAATTTAAAATAGGCCAAGAAACCCACATCACAGCCCTGTAAACATGTGTTTAGAAAGACTTTAATTCTTCTTTTACAGGAAAACATTGTGGCACAGTTTATTACAGACTAAGAATATACATTTTTTTTTTCAGATTTGTGGTTGGGCGCTGTAACTAAATGAGCCAGCCCTGGGCAAACTAACTGTTATAGGAAAACTCCACCCCAAATATTTTTGTAATTCTAATTTCTAATATACATTAATGAAACATTCTCTGTGCTTTTACAGTTATTTGTGATGCAATGGTTATTGAAAGCAACATTTGTGTGCTGCTTTTCTATTCTCTTCACTGCTTGTTCTGACTCTCAGTACAAATAGGAATTGGAGTTTTGGTTGGAGGAGAGCTGGCTTTTGCTACATTGCTTCAAGAGTCAGGACAAGCAGTGCAGAAAGAATCAAACAAATACTGCTTTCAACTGCATTTTGTAATTAAATTTACTTTAAAACCATTGGAAATTATTTAATACTGTACAGTGCTTAGAATCATGTGGTATGAGTTTCATCTCTGACTTGCACAGGTAAAACCAGCCAAACAAAGTGTACCTGCCAATGATTTTTCATCTTGTTTACTTAGCATTAGGCAAACACACAACCAAAGCACATAACCAATTATTCAAAATTTTCATATAGAAAGGATGAAGCACCTACTGCTCTGGAAAAATCCGATTTATGTAGGAGTTGTAGTGTTGTAGAGCAGCGATTCTTAGCATGCTGAACAAATGAGGTCCCACCCATTTGCAACATGGCAATCAAAACTATATAGTGGCAAGTGACTGCAAACATCACAGTTATATACAGGCATGGGATCCGTTATCCGGAAACACATTATCCAGAAAGCTCTGAATTTTGGACTCAGTTTTATCCAAATAATCCAAAATTTTCAAAATGATTTCCTTTTTCTCTCCAATAATAAAACAGTACCTTGTACTAAGATATAATTAATCCTTATTGGAAGCACAACCAGCCTATAAAGATCCAGATTATGGAAAGATCTGTTATCCGGAAAACCCCAAGTCCCGAGCATTCTGGATAAGTAAATTTTTAAATTGCTGTCACTTAAGAAGTTCCTATACAAACCTGAAATAAAATATTTGGAACTTTAGATGTATGTGCTGAAACCAAACATTATGAAATGGCCCGTACATTATACAGAAAAGGTCCCAAGAATTCTGGATAAAACATTCCATACCTGTATTTTAGACAGCAAAGTTGCTCTTTTGTTTATCTTTGCCATTTAAAGCAAAGCACAGGCATTATGTCCATGTATTATGCACAATCGTGTGCACTTTGCTCTTACTGATTATGCCTATCCCTCAGACTTTCATGCCAGCATCACCTTAACCACTGTTAACGTCATGACATCAGCAAGCCAAGCAGACTGCATCACTATTTCTCCTGCCAAGTGTCTCGTCTCCCAATATTTCTTATTAGACGGTATACACAGCATACAGCTACAGTAGAACCCCCATTTTACGTTTTTCAGCGGACCAGAAAAAAATGGTGTAAAAATCCAGGAAAATGTAAAATCAGGGAAATGTATTATGCATAATATATAGAAGGCACCAAAAAACAACAATGTAAAAAGAGGGAAAACTTAAAATCAGGGGATTTAAAATTGAGGTTTCACTGTACAATGTTAATGGGATGTTGTTTAACTCTAGAGCCACATATATTTTCTGTTCCCCTTTAACTTAAATGTCACCTCTGTTTGGCATTTGCCTACAGATTACATGGGAAAACTTATCCTAGAGAGGTATCGTGAGGATAATAAAAAGTAAGTGTTCAAAGAAATAGAAATTAGCCAAATAGACAAGAGTCATGGGGACCCAAGTGATTCTACTTGCTTACTTCTGTCGAGGGTGGCAACCCTACTTCTGTATCAGTTCTTGTTCTTAAAAAAAACACAGGCCCAGGGTTCTTCTCTTGGCACCAAGCCACCATATTTTTTTTCGTCCCATGCACCCCTGTGCCTGCACATGTACAGTACAGAAACCATTCAAAGAATTTCTCTAATATGCATGTGCAGGGCCCTTGACTCTGAGCTCTGCACCTCAGATTTTGAGTGCACTTTATGCCCTGTAGTACACTTGCATTATTGCTCAGGGTCTTAGTGAATGACCCCTAGTATTTCTAGAATGTTATATCTGAGACTCCGACATGGGCATGTACAAGGGTGTTGGGATTGAGTAAGGAATTTTTAAAAAAGAAAGCAAAAGTGTATTTTTTTTTAGCCATATCAACACTTTGGTATGTCTCTCACTTTATATTTAAAATGCAATTTACATTCTAATCTCAAAAATATACTTTTTATAAGTCTATATTCAACATAAGATAACACACAACACAAATGAACTGAACACATATTTTAAATGAAGTAATATGAAATATCTTTAAAACTCTCTAATACAATTTGTACTGGAATGCATCAGATAACGGAGACCATTGCTCCCCATGTTACTGTGTAACAATTAACTTCTCTCCTGAGCACCCGTGTACTGGCTGAGTTGCCAGTTTTTTTTGCCAGCTTAAAGGAGAACTAAACCCCCACCTTAAGAGAAAGCCCCAATCCCGTTCCCTCCATTGGCTTCCTCCCTGTTTCCTTCACGTATAGTAAATTACTTGATAAAGTGTCCTTGGCAGTATTGCTGACATATCCATGCAGAGTAGCACATCGGAGTTCATTGGCGTCATCTTCGGATCCTCTTCTTTTCCTTCAGCGATTTAGGGAGCTGTCCACCACATGTTGGCGTTAATACCAGACTGGCCCCTACTGCGCATGCGAGAAAAAGCTCAGTGTTGGCAGTCCCTTACTGGAGAAATCTGAAGATGGGGCCCATGAGCTCTGCTGCTTTACTCTGCATGGATATGTCAACGTTAATGCCGGGGACACCTTTTTCAAGTAATGGACTATGCGGGGAGGAAGCAGAAAGGAGGGTTTAGTTCTCCTTTAAAAATGTATTTAATATTAAAATGGCAAATGCTCTTATATATTTTTGAATGAGTCAGTAAGCTAATCATCCAGTCCTGGTGTTATTCAGGCCATAATCAATCTTCTTTAATGGTGAATAAAAACAACCAGTTTTATAAAAACCAGTTCTGGATCACTAACGTTTTTTACCAGTAAGCCGCATTCAGATATAAAAAGAGTTAGGGAGCAACGCAAGCCTGAAAAATGTTCCTGGGCAGTGCCAAATAAGGGCTGCAATTGGCCATTTGGTAGCCCCTATTAGACTGGCAGCCTACAGGAGGCTCTGTTTGGCAGTGCATCTGGTTTTTATGTAACCAAAACTTGCTTTCAAGCCAGAAATTCAAAAATAAGAACATGCTTTGAAGCCATTGAGAGAACATCCAAGGGGTTGGTGAGCAACATGTTGCTCACGAGCCACTGGTTGGGATCACTGTTAATAAAACACTAACCTGCAGTCCTTTCGTATATGTGATTCTTGACTATCAGTATTATAGGGGAAGGTATAGACCCTTTGTACAAAGTACCTTTCTATCGAAAACCCTATAACCTATATCATCCTGACTCTTCTAACGTAGGGCATCTACTGTAACTACAACCATATAAATATAAATGCAAGACCTATCACAATTAACTGAAAAATAGGACGTTATTAAAATGATTTGCAAGCTGGCCTCCTCCTTCCTTGGTTTTCAGGAACTGTTACATTTCTGGTGCATGAAAGCAGGTTTATTGAAAATAAAAGAGGGTGTTAGCTTCAGTTTTTCACCCAGTTCTGACTTTTATGAATCAATATGAATTTCTTACACATACTTCAGCTTTCACTACTGACCACAGAAACTACGCGGGGACTGACAGATACGCGCCTGACTGTGTGCATCCTACCACTTCTGCTAAAACCAAATCCGCAAGACTTATTTAGTAGGTATATAACACTAGTGCAGCAATATAGGCATCTACTTTCAGGCTCAATCCAGTGACACCAGGGAGGATGGACGCCCTAGAGATAAAATTATCTGCAAGTGATATAATCAGAATTTATATTTCCATCACTTCTTGTTTTTCCACTGCAGTGAAAGTCCCTCTCGCCTCATCTATATTTGCCTATACAACTCTGTTTGGGTAACTTACTTCTACATAGAAGGCTATGCTGTATGAACCTGTATTGAACCTGTATCAACATCATCCATAATCAGTATGAGCAATTAATAATCAACAGCAGATTGGTGACAACAAGTTTCCAGTACAGACTTAATTAAAAACAAAGCATATATATATTCTGTATATAAGATAAATATAATTTTTTCTGCAATTGTTATTAATTTGGGAATCAAAATTAGTCCTGTTGTTGGCTATTCTTGCCAGCAGCTGTAACTGAAGATTATTGTTCTTGACTATGTGGTTGCACCTCTAACTTGAGTGTAACCTTCCTATTTCCAGTAAGCACAAGAGTCGGTTAATTTTGCAATACACAGGAAGTGGTTGCCTGTATTGATTAATTGTATCAGAGCAGTAATGCAATTCATGTAATTCAACAGGAATTTAGCCCCAGCTTTATCTGAACCACACACGAGCTTCTTCTTTGCACTTTTTATAGCTGGAGAGAGTCTCAACTGAAAATTAACATATACAATAAAGCAAATCATAAAAAAGAACATGTAAAAAATAACTTGCAAGTTTGCCTTTGTGCAAAAACCATAACATCCAATCAGATGTTGGCTTTTGCTGGTTTAGCCCAATAATAAAAAGAAATACCTGATTGCTTGATGTTCGCAACATTCTATTACATATTCCCACTAGAGATTGTTGGGTTTTTTTGTAACTGACATTGAGGGTAATGGCATGCAGGACATTTTGTTTGCTGTAACCATTTAGAGGTTTAAGTTTTTTTGCCCAGAGGTTCTCTTGTTATCAATCCTCCAAGGCAATACTGGTTTTAAAAGCTACTAGACACCACATCAAAATCTGTATAAAGCCCCTATTACATTTCCTTTGTCACCAACAATTATTGAAAACTATACACTTTATAAGGTTCCGCTAGGCAGCCGGCATTTCTGGATCCTATACCATTTCCAGGGTACCCCCTGCTCCTAGGGATGCCTCCAGATGAAAAGGTCAGTATTTTTACAGAAAAAGTTTGAACCCTACATGCTGTCCACTTGCCCAAAGATCCAGACTCACATACATGCAGATTCAGCTTTTTCCACCCACTCTGACCCCCTGAATTACCAACCCACACCCGTACCTGCATCTGCAAACCTGCACAATACATTGTTTTTTTTTTCAATATAACCCATTGGTGCCTTATTGTATAATGATAATGTCAACAGGCAGATGTTATGTTAGAAAATACCTCCTGAAGTGGAAATAAAGTTACTATGGCTTCCAGTCTATGCAATACCAATTGAGCCAATGCTTTACCAATGAACCATGCTACATTGGCAAAGCCGATCATGTTTGTTATATAGTTTTCCAGTTTAGACAAATCACTTTGCAAAGTGGCAGCATCCTGCATGGAACCTATAGTTCTGCACAATTTAGTATCATCTGCAAAAATAGAAAGTACTGTTTCTATTTTTGCAGATGATACTAAATTGTGCAGAACTATAGGTTCCATGCAGGATGCTGCCACTTTGCAAAGTGATTTGTCTAAACTGGAAAACTGGGCAGCAAACTGGAAAATGAGGTTCAATGTTGATAAATGCAAGTTATGCACTTTGGCAAAAATAATATAAATGCCAGTTATACACTAAATGGCAGTGTGTTGGGAGTTTCCTTAAATGAGAAGGATCTAGGGGTCTTTGTAGATAACACGTTGTCTAATTCTGTTCCGTGTCATTCTGTGGCTACTAAAGCAAATAAAGTTGTGTCTTGCATAAAAAAGGGCATTAACTCAAGGGATGAAAACATAATTATGCCTCTTTATAGGTCCCTGGTGAGGCCTCTTCTGGAGTATTCAGTGCAGTTTTGGACTTAAGAGGGATATAAATGAGCTGGAGAGAGTGCAGAGACTAAGTGCAACTAAATTGGTTAGAGGGATGAAAGACTTTAATTATGAGGGTAGACTATCAAGGTTGGGGTTATTTTCTCTGGAAAAAAGGCGCTTGCGAGGGGACATGATTACACTTTACAAGTACATTAGAGGACATTATAGACAAATAGCAGGGGACCTTTTTACCCATAAAGTGGATCACCGTACCAGAGGCCACCCCTTAAGACTAGAAGAAAAGAACTTTCATTTGAAGCAATGTAGGGGGTTCTTCATAGTCAGGACAGTGAGGTTGTGGAATGCACTGCCGGGTGATGTTGTGATGGCTGATTCGGTTAATGACTATAAGAATGGCTTGGATGTTTTTTGGACAGACATAACACCAAAGGCTATTGTGATACTAAGCTCTATAGTTAGTATAGGTATGGGTATATAGAATTTGATTAAAAGTAGGGAGGGGTGTGTGTATGGATGCTGGGTTTTCATTTGGAGGGGTTGAACTTGATGGACTTTGTCTTTTTTCAACCCAATTTAACTATGTAACTATGTAACTATATATTGACCTTGGCCTGTGACATTTCCCTTATACTTAAAAAAAAAGTAAACAATTTAGAATTCCTTCTCTGATAATGCACAATTAGATGTGTATGCCAGATATTTCCTAGCTATGTGGCAAGATTAGACTAAGACAATAGCAGATTATATTGAGAATAGTTGTTGTGTACAGTACTCGGCCTGGCTTCAGTAATCAGGAATGTATTTCGACCCAGCCCTTAGTGTTGCCAGGATATCACATGCTTAACATTCCTGTCTTTGCCCCACACAGTAATATAAAACGTCAGGCTGTAAATTTCATTGTTGTACCAGCGCAGTAAATGGATGGCATTCTTACTCTGTCAGGGTAACTCCTAGGCTCACTTTCCTAGAAAGGGATGGGTCCTATTGAAAACCAAGGATACCAACGTCAGTTAATATGATCCTTGTATCTCACGTGCGGTTGAGTGAAGGTTTTACTAATTACTAGGTATTTACTGGTGATTAAAGGCTCTTACACACGGGCGTTTTTTGCTGCACTCCCCTGCGTTGCGCTTTCTTCCATTCAGCCACAGGGATGCCAGGGGG
The DNA here is from genome assembly GCF_017654675.1 of Xenopus laevis. NCBI lineage: Eukaryota > Metazoa > Chordata > Amphibia > Anura > Pipidae > Xenopus > Xenopus laevis. The sequence continues at coordinate 36,401,781 of NC_054379.1, read as the reverse complement.
CTGTACTCATACATACGCATGTAAGTGCCAAACGCAGGTGGAATGAAACATGCTGCACCCCACCTGAGTTTTTGCACATGCGTCTGTGTGAGTACAGCCCCCTTCACAATAATTAAGTGCGTTTACTCCTGCGCTCCCCTGCAGCTGAATGAAAGAAAGAGTAACGCAGGGGAGCGCAGCAAAAAACGCCTGTGTATAACGCCCTTAGAGATCAAGGTTCTAATGCTATTACTTTGATCCACAGTAAATATTATTTAGTGTTAATATCGTTTTATATTTTATTTTTGGTGGGTTCGGAGCTTATCATTACTCCACAGAAATACTAAGAAGAGTGATGTAGGGTGCATATTATTACAGGAAGCATAATGGGAAGGTGCAACAAACAAATTTGGCAAATGATTTAAGCTGCCTGCCCCCCAGTGGCTGAAAAAAAAGTATCTTATTAAAAGGATGGATCACCTTTAAGTCAACTTTAGTATATCATAGAATGGCCAACTTTTCAATTATTCAATCATTTTTTTTAAATTATTGCCTTTTGTCTTGTTTACAGCTTACAAATGGGGGTCACTGACCCCATCTAAAAACAAATGCTCTGTTGGGCTACAAATGGATTGTTATTGTTACTTTTTATTACTCCTCTTTCTATTCAGGCACTCTCTTAGCCATATTCCAGCAACTCAATGCATGGTTGCTAGGGTAATTTAGACCCTAGCAACAAGATTGCTGACCTGTTGAATAAAAAACAAATTAACTTTAAAAACCACAAATAATAAAAAATGAAAAACAATTACAAATTGTCTCAGAATATCACTCTCTACATCTTTCAACAGTTAAATGAACATTCCCTGTAAAGGAGAAGCAAACCCAAAAGTTAAAAAACCCCTACCCCCTTACCCTACATAGACCCCCCTTCCTCCACCCCCCAGACTGTTACCCTGGACAAATGCCCCTAACTTTTTACTTACCCCTCGTTGCAGATTCAGGCATCAGAGTTCACGGCTCCATCTTCAGCCGCTTCTGTAATCTTCGGAATGAGATCGGCTTCGCCAATTTTTGTGAGTTTCGGCACATGCGCAGTGGTCACTAAACAGATAACTGCTCCAACTGTGCATGCGCCACTCCGCCGGTCTCATTCCGAAGATAACATAAGAGAAGAAGATTGGGCCTGTGAACTCCGCTGGACAGAGTCTGCACGGAGGGGTAAGTAAAGACTTAGGGGCATTTGCCTGGGGTAACATTAAGGCTGGGAGGAGGAGGGAGGGGGGTCTATGTAGGGTAGGGGGGTAGGGGTTTTAAACTTGTGGGTTTGCTTCTCATTTAAAGGGATACTATCAGCTCATAATATCCTATCTTTACAGGTCGTCCAGGCAACACATACAGTTTCTGCTGTCTGGAAGGGAAAGGCAGTTGTATACCCCTGCTGCACAGCTTCTTTGCTACTTTTCCATACTCATCCTGTTGTGTTATTATCACCAACAAGAAGAGGGGTGAAGTCTTAAAAATTTTAAAAAGAATTCAGGCACTCCAGTTAAACAATACACACTTCTATGAAATATTATGCAAGTGAATCATCTTTTCGTTTTACTTCTTTACTAAGCATTCTTTCAGGTGCAAACACAACCATAGTTTAAGACTGATTCTGAAAAGAAAGTTGCAGCTCCCCTTGCCCGAGTCATTGAAATATGCAATGGACTATATATTGTGCAGTATATCTGAAACTTACCAATTTCAGTTTTTACTTAAGATCAATATAAAGCTTAGTCCTAATACTGTATTGAGTAACTCAGAATAACACTCAGTGACTTGTAGCAACAGATCTTGGCATTGCAGGCAGGAATAATGTAGCAGGCTGCATTTAGCATCCATTCCAATGTCACAATAAGGGTAGGACTACACGGCCGACTTGGATGCGTTTCCGTTTGATCCGACGCTGGGGGACAAAACGCACGCGTCAAGTCAGATGCGACAGGAACAAGGTAAGTAATATAAAGTCGGATAGTGTTGCAACGATAATCCAACGCGACACGGCTATCGGATACAAACGCTGTAAGCCATAGACGTGCTTATTTTTCCTTGTCTGACAAATTATCATATTGTGCAATCGCCCGATCTACCACTAACCATTCAGATTAAATAAAGTAGCAAAAGAAGAAATCAGACAATGTTCTGGCCATTAATTGACAAACAGCAATTGTACGAAAGTTATGTCTGACAAATAGACGTGACAGTCACCCATTGATATTGTCAGATAGGCAATATTATCGGTAGCAGACATAAATCTTCTAACCTGTCCAATCAACTAAATGACTGATCGCCATTGCATGAAAAATGTCGGGATGAACCACACACGGGCCGGAAATCATAGATTTGTGCGACTTTATCTTTGGTCTATGGCCAGCTTCACTGGAATATTGGCAGGTCCCTTTCATCCAGTACTAAGTGGACATCTCTACTGACTGAGATCTTTGGTCTAGGGCAGTTTTTCCCAGTAAATCCTTACTGAATCTCTGCATTAGGCACTGTGGGGTGTTTATCAAACAAGCTCTAATAAAAAAAGATGCCCCCTGGAGGTACCTGAACACTAGTTTTGAAGCCAGTCTGTATTCTGAGTTGTAGGACTCAGTTTTAACTCACTTCAGTAGTAGAACTGTATGTGTGGAGTGTCAGCAGTAATCCACTCATCTATCTCAACTAGAGCTTACTCTCACTTACAGGTTGTTCTGCAAAAGGAAAGCTGCTGATACAGCATAAACATGCATAAATATAAACTGATTCTAAACAGAGAATTAATTGTATAGCAAAATGCATTAAATGACATTTTAACATTGTTCTGGCAAAAGAAATCTTCACACCATCAGCTCATAAAGCAGGGGTGCCCAAAATGTAAATCGTGATCCGTAGATCCTCAGCTGGTGAGTAAAAGATCTCAAGAGTATAGCACTGCTCCCAAACAAACACATTTGATTATCCTACCACTTAATTCTATTGTTCAGATATTTTTTATATAAATAACTTGAGGAATGGTAGTTTATTATAACTTTAGGAAAGTAGGTTTTATCATAGGAAATCGGGGCTAAGATGATGGATAAAGCTCAGAGCATGTTTTTTGCCTCAATTTTGCATCCCCTGATTTTGTTTTTCCTCATTTTACACTGTTTTTGTGGTCCCATTAACGCTTAATGCATTTCCCTGATTTTACGTTCTCCCATATTTTACACCATTTTTTCTGGTCCCTTGAAAAATGTAACATAGGGGTTCTACTGTATATAGAAATTATTAACGCCTGACTGATGAGTTATTTTCATGAAGAATAAATTGTTTGCATACCAGTCAGTGTTCCCAAATTTCTGCATGACAATGGCAAATTGTGGACTCTAAAGGCGGGGCTTACTGGAAAGTGGGTGGAGTTTGGGACTGATCGAGGGCATGACAGTGTGGGGGCCCTAAATAGAACTATTTAAAATGTTGCTGTAGACAGGTGTGTGTTTGTACTAGATGTCTATTCCAGCTGTTCATGGTTTCCCACTGCAAATTGTCTAATAGGGTGCTAGTGTTATATGTTGAATACTATGCATTAATTCTGCTTATAATGAAATTGACATAGGTTAACATGAATCAAGAATACGTATGACTTATTGTCATATACATGTCATTGTTTTTGCAGTCTATTTGCATGGAAAATGAAGTGTGTGAGCAGCCAGTGGCTCTGCCTTGGTTACTGAGGCTTCAGCTCCACATCCTGAATGTAAGTGTGATTGAATCTAAACATGCAGATCAGCCACATGTGCATCCTCTGTCTATAACAAAAAAAAGTGCTGCTGCTTGTGATATGGAAATAGTGCAGTCTTCACATGGTCCTGTCTTGTTTTCTATTGGCTAGAGATGTAAGACCCTCCTGGGTCTGTTAGACTACAACTCCCTGCAAATACAACTGAAACACAGCAGCAGCCGGAATTAAAAGTGCTTGCAAGGAATCCTACAGCAGAACGTATTGCCTGTGTAGGCAATGAAGGGTACAAACTGGATTGGGTTAAGGGTAGCCTCTTGACAAAAAAAGCAAAAAGTGCATACTGAGCCTCACATAACAGGAAACAAGTATAAAGATTTCCCCAAAATTATAGTACTGTAATTCACTTACAAGGAATCATATATAGGCACTGCCAACACCATCTATCAAAATAAACCACATCGCAGTGAGCAAAGGGGTTTTTAAACATAGAAACAAAAAATAAGGGCAGGACTCCACGGACGATTCCGGCACGATCCGAAGCCTTGCGAAAAAACGCAGGCGTCACGTCGGATACAACGGAAATACAGTATGTAATTCTACTGTCAAATCATGACACAGCGTTGATGCGACACGATCCGACAAAAGCATTACTTAGCTTTTTTCCGTCGCATCCGGCGTGACACCTGCGTTTTTGTGCAGCGTTTCGGATTGCGCCGGAATCGTCCGCGGAGTCCTGCCGTTATAGAGACATTCCATTAGGTGGCCCTATATTAATTGTACCTCCATTTGGGCTAATTAGGAGAAGGAATTATATACGGTGGGGGTGTTAGGAATAGAAAATCCTGGATCCCTTGTAGTCATTTGTGGACCGACCTGAAACCCATGGGACCCGTGGGTAAACGGGCAGTTTTGGCTGGCTATCGCAAAAAGTCTTCACGTCTTTCCCTGCCCGTGACCACATGCTGTCGGCTTCTGGCCCATCAATTTATAGACTTGCACCTGCCCCATCCTGCCCCTTTTGTGACATAACTTCAGGGGGGGACAGAGCGGGATGGGTTGGGAGGGGGCGAGTGCCGGTAGAGAAAAACTCAGCCATCACATCACTATGTGTCACAGGTACATGATAAACAAGGGACTCTAGCTCTGGGGCCACATAAAAACAATTACTGACCCTACATTACAGTAAAGAGATGCTTGTTAAAGTAGAAGGAAAGGCTGAAATTAATTAAGCTTTATCAGAAAGGTCTATATAAATACACCAGTAAACCCTCAAAGTAATGCTGCTCTGAGTCCCATATCAAAAGAAACACTGCATTTCTTTCCTTCTATTGTGTACACATGGGCTTCTGTATCAGACTTCCTGCCGTCAGCTTAAACCTCCAGGACTAGGGCTTGAGCATGCTCAGTTTGTTACTCTTTCCCTCTCCCTTCTCCCTCCTCCCCTCCCTGCTGTAATCTGAGCCCAGAATTATGATTGAGCAGGGTGAGACTCAGGCAGGAAGTGATGGTAGGGTAAAGCATCCTGCAGAATAAATATAGTGTTATATCCTGCACTATTGTGGCTAATCTGTTGGCAATAAACTGCTTTGGTAGCTTTCTTTCTCCTTTAAAGGACATGTAAAGGCAAAAAAATAGAAACACATTTTTACTTTCTTTAATGAAAAAGAAACCTATCTCCAATGTACTTCTCCCTTCATTTACTGCTGTGGATAGGAATTGTCAGACGGTCCCTAACTGCTCTGCAGGGAAACAATCATACTTATGAACAGCAGGGGGAGCCCCCGCCTTACTCCCCAGCCATGCAGAACTCAAGCAGCTTTGTTTATGACGATCCCTAAGCAGCCCAGACCACACTGAGCATGTGCACAGTCTTAGTCTTGCAAAGATGTTTAACAAAGTTACAAGATGGTGAACCCCTGTAGCCAACTTTGAAAGCATAAATCATTTGTTTGTTTAGGCTTGTGGTGCAGTAAGTTCATGTTTATATTTAGTATACAAAATACAGCATTTCTAGCCTTATTCGATGTTAGACTTTACATGCTCTTTAAGATGGCTATACTCTAAAGGACTTGCTTCTTTTGGTGAGGTTACAGTGGGTGATATTGGACTGTTCCAATCCAAATGATTAGATCACAACAATGGCAAATGCAGACCATGCAAGGACTTCATTAACAAACTAAATTGGTTCTCACCCCAATGAGATTTTTAAACATGCCCGATCAATATCTACCCGATTTTTGGCCAGATATTACTCCGGCAGGCCTGTCAGAAGCAGTGGCATAACTACTAAGCTCCGGGGACCCCTTCAAAAAAAATCTTCAAAGGGCCCGGCATTCACCACAACCTATCGTGGCCCTCTTTCTCTATTGTTATGCCACTGGTCAGAAGGTCCCTTACAATAATTTGTCGAATTGGCAGCTTTTATGTAAAAATTCCTCAACATCTCACTTTTAGGGATGGGCGAATTATTTCGCCTTGTTTCGCCACTGAAATGACACCCATAGACTTGTATGGCAGCATGCGCCTCAAAAAGAATTCGACCCGTGACAAAAACATTTTGTCGCTGATAGAATTTAATGGGTGTCAGCGAATTTTTGGCAAAACGAAACGGGTCAAATTCACCCATCCCTACTCACTTTCCATGAATTGCATTGCTAGCATGGCCCTAAATCATGTTCAGTAATAAAATTCATGTCGAGCTTCAATTTAATTATAGCAATTTCCCATATCTTTAAATCAACGCCCACAACTAAAATCACATTTTTGCCCATTTTGAAAATGTTATTTTAGTTTTCAAACAACTTTGCTCCAAATTATATCCCTGCACTGGGTCTTCCCAAAAATCAACTTGATTTTAATGAGATACACTATCTCCCACTATCTCCCAATATAAATGTAACGTTGACTGTCTCCCTATGTAAATGAAGTTTCTAAATGTGGATTTGCTTTCCCTCGTCTCCCAGTCGTGAGTTAAATTACAGTGGCGGTTCCTGTCTAAGCAGGTGTTAGAGTTAGCATTATTTTTTTTGGCCATTCTGCTTGAAATACCTTTTAATTAGAAGCTGCAGACAGCTATTTCCATAGCAAATAACCAGGATGATAATGTGTTCCCTGTTTATATAGTGAAACTACTTAAAGCTCAGAATAATAATACAGCAGCACCTGCTCACTCTAAGGGCTCTTACACACGGCCGTTCCGACCTGCGCTCCCCTGCGTTCCGTTTTTTGGCGTTCAGCCGCAGGGGAGCGCAGGAATAGACGCAAGTAATGATTTGAAATGGGGCAGTACTCACTCAGGCGCGTGTAGGCGCCGAACGCAGGTTCAGACGCAACATGCTGCATTTTTCCTGCGTTCGGCGCCTACACGCGCCTGAGTGAGTACAGCCCCATTTCAAATCATTACTTGCGTCTATTCCTGCGCTCCCCTGCGGCTGAACGCCAACAAACGGAACGCAGGGGAGCGCAGGTCGGAACGGCCGTGTGTAAGAGCCCTAACTCAGTGCCACAAATTAGTCTTTCTAACACCTGTCAGAAAGCTCTGTGATACACAGATGGCAATTAAAGGAACCCTTTCTGGTTCATTCAAAAATCTGATGAAAATGTGCTTCTTTTTGGCTGCTGCCACTTCCTAAGCCAGATAAGTTTAGTTCTGCATTCAGTGGCTGGTGAATGCACAGGTACAAGCAAAAGCCAGAACATGGTTGGTTAATCCAGTCGTCTGTTAATGATGAAGTTTGCAACTAATACGCAAGCAGAATTCATCTACATTTACATACCTTGGATCACATACAGCCTGGCAACATAAATATCAATACAAAACCACAAAAGTCTGCTTCAGTCTTATTTTCCATGTGCTTCTCATGTTTTTATGATTAATTGGGTTCTTTGCCTTTGAGAATAATGTGACAATTTGCAGCTGGTTTTCATTTTTTGTGGTTTTTGAGATATTTCGTTTTTTATGCAGCAGCTCTCCAGTTTGCAATTGCAGCAATCTGGTTGCTAGCATCTAAATTACCTTAGCAACCATGCATTAATTTGAATAAGATACTGGAATATAAATAGGAGAGGGTAAAAAAAGATATGGAATAAAAAGTAATAATAACAATACATTTGTAGCTTTACAGAGCATTTAATATGGTCCGCAACCCCTATTTGAAAATTGGTCAGAGAGCCAGAAGAAGGCAAATCTTAAAAAATTATAACAAATAATAATGAAGACCAATTGAAAAGTTGCTTAGGGCTCTTACACACGGCTGTTTTTTCTGCACTCCCCTGCTTTGTGCTCTCTTCCGTTCAGCCGCAGGGGAGCACAAGAGTAGACACACTCAATTATTGTGAAGGGGGCTGTACTCACACAGACGCATGTATGCGCACAACACAGGTAAAATGCAACATGCTGCGTCCCACTTGCATTTGCTGCTTACGTGCATCAGCGGAAGAAAGCGTGCAGAAAAAAATTGCCGTGTGTAAGAGCCCTTAGTTGCTTAGATATTAAAAATTAATTTAAAGGTGAACCATCCCTTTAATGAGGAATCCCCATTTCTAATAAATGTATGTTGCAGGGCGGCTCCAACTGAGTTTAAATGGGATATTCTAGTGTCCCTGATATTATACATCTGATCCAGTTAGTAGGGTAAGGGCTCTTACACACGGCCGTTCCGACCTGCGCTCCCCTGCAGTGTCGGACTGGCCCGGCGGGACACCGGGAAAAAACCCGGTGGGCCCCGACCCTCGTGGGCCCCCGCCGGGCCAGGCCCCCTCAACAGATATCTTGTTTTTTGAAATAAAAAAAAAAATCTTCGTCGATGCGCAGTGTGCGCATGCGTGCAGACGCAGCGCCGTGCGCGCGTACACACAGAGGGTGCCACCGTGTGCGCATGCACACTGAAGGGCGCCGCACGGCGCGTTGCAGCAGGGGGACGGGGGCCTGTAGGGGGGCCCTGGACTGGAGTCCCGGTGGGCCCCGGGCCCCCCAGTCCGACCCTGCTCCCCTGCGTTCCATTTTTTGGCGTTCAGCCGCAGGGGAGCGCAGGAATAGACGCAAGTAATGATTTGAAATGGGGCTGTACTCACGAAGGAACGTGTAGGCGCCGAACGCAGGTTCAGACGCAACATGCTGCATTTTTCCTGCGTTCGGCGCCTACACGGCCGTGTGTAAGAGCCCTAAAGGTGTCAGATTTTTGGTCAGACATTTGTAAACGCCTAGTTAACTTTAAAATTAGGGATGCACCGAACCCAGTATTCGGTTTGGGATTCGGCAAGGATTCGGCCTTTTTCAGCAGGATTCGGCGGAATCCTTCTGCCCGGCCAAACCGAATCCAAACCCTAATTTACATATGCAAATTAGGGGCGGGGAGGGAAATTGTGTGACTTTTTGTCACAAAACAAGGAAGTAAAAAATGTTTTCCCCTTCTCACACCTAGGGGCACATTTACTAAGTTCGAGTGAAGGAATAGAATAAAAAAAAAACTTTCGAATTTCGACTGATTTTTTTGGCTACTTCGACCATCGAATTGGCTACTTCGACCTTCGACTACGACTTCGATTCGAACGATTCAAACTTAAAATTGTTCGACTTCAACCATTCGATAGTCGAAGCACTGTCTCTTTAAAAAAAATTTCGACCCCCTACTTCGGCAAGTAAAACCTACCGAGGTGCAATGTTAGCCTATGGGGAAGGTCAGCATAGGCTTTCTAAGCTTTTTTTGGTCGTAGAAAAATCGTTCGATCGATGGATTAATATCCTTCAAATCATTCGATTCGAAGGATTTAGGGCTCTTACACACGGGCGTTCCGACCTGCGCTCCCCTGCGTTCCGTTTTTTGTCGTTCAGCCGCAGGGGAGCGCAGGAATAGACGCAAGTCATTATTTGAAATGGGGCTGTACTCACTCAGGCGCGTGTAGGCGCCGAACGCAGGTTCAGACGCAACATGCTGCATTTTTCCTGCGTTCGGCGCCTACACGCGCCTGAGTGAGTACAGCCCCATTTCAAATAATGACTTGCGTCTATTCCTGCGCTCCCCTGCGGCTGAACGCCAAAAAACGGAACGCAGGGGAGCGCAGGTCGGAACGCCCATGTGTAAGAGCCCTTAATCGTTCGATCGAACGATTTTTCGTTCGATCATTCGATCTAACTAATTGTGGTAAATCCTTTGTCTTCAATATTCGAAGTCAAAGGATTTACCTTCAGCAGTCGAATATCGAGGGTTAATTAACCCTCGATATTCGACCCTATGTAAATCTGCCCCCTAATTTACATATGCAAATTAGGGTTCCGATTCGGTTCGGTATTCGGCCGAATCCTTTGCCAAGTATTCAGTGGTTCAGCCGAATCCAAAATAGTGGATTTGGTGCATCCCTATTTAAAATCGACATTTTTTCAGTGAATGCTTACTGGACATTTGCTTAGGAGTCAGTTTACTGTCTTCAAAAAAGCAAACACAAAGTTCATTTTTATTTCTACATCCGTTCTCAGTGCTGAGTCTTCATTTTAACCAGTTTACATGTCACTTATTGTGTTATTGTGGTTCTTGTGCAAGCGCTTGCATAATAATGTATCATGGATTCATGAGTAAGTCATCTCCCCTCATCTTGTCATTGTGGTGGCAATGTGGAATACTCATTTGACAGGGTGCAGGTTGTACAATGAGAGTTCACCTAAAGGGTAATTTCCCTACTTATATAAATTATGGAAAATAAAACTGTACACACACACGCTAACGCATCAATGTTTATGTCTATCTGCTCACCTCCTGGTTCCTAGTTATCCATATCAAAATATACCTTGAAATGCACATGTGCAAAGAGTGCTTAGCCTGAACCAATGGGGGTAGGAATTACATCTTAAAAAAATCTTTTAAACATGAATTAGAACCAATAAGATTGTTTTGCCTGCAATAAGCATTATTTATATCTTAGTTGGGATCAAGTGCAAGGTACTTTTTTATTATTATAGAGAAAAAATAAATCATTTTAATAAATCTTAATTGCAGGTGTGGGATCTATTATTCGAAAACCCATTATCCTGACAGCTTCAAATTAAGGAAAGGCTGCCTCCCATAGACTCCGTTTTATCCAAATAATCAAAAATTTTAAAAATGATTTTGTTTTTCTTTGTAATAATAAAACAATACCTTGTACTTATAAGATATAATTAATCTTTAATTGGAAACAACCCCAGCCTATTGGGTTTATTTAATGTTTACATGATTTTCTAGTAGACTAAGGGCTGTTTACACTCAATTATTGTGAAGGGGGCTTCACCCACAGACGCATGTTTGCGCTGAACGCAGGTGAAATGCAACATGCTGCATCCCACTTGCGTTTGGCGCTTACATGCGTCTGTGTGAGTACAGCCCCCATCACAGTAATTGAGTGCATTACTCCTTCACTCCCCTGTGGCTGCCCTTAAGGTATTAAGATCCATATTATGGAAAGATGCATTATCCAGAAAATCTCAGGTTCCCACATTCCTGTAATTCAGAGGTTTCTGGATAATGGATCCCATATCTACATATATATATATAGTCAAACACTATATATTATGTATTGTTTGTTATACATATATATATATATATCAACTTCCAGATGAGTATCCGCACTCCACGGTCAATCTTAAATCGTGTATACACCAATAGTTTCCAAACCAGCACTCCCTTTTATATAAAACATATAATCCTTTATTGTTGCATCAATATCCAACGTTACCTCGGAGTTCCATGACCTTTATAAAAACACGCGGCCTTCGGCCGCGTGTTTTATATGGTCATAAAACTCCTCGGTAATTATAATATCCTTATATCCTTTATTCACTATATAAACGGTGCTTAGTGATGTAATCGGTTATAATCGGAGCTTGGTGATGTAATTTCTGTCACATGACTCGTGTATATATATATGTGCGTTGCATAGATGCCTGGTAGTAAGAGCTGCGTTGTGGTTGTGAAGAATGTGTAATAAGCCGAGAGTGAAACATGCCAACCATCAGAATTGGCATCTGGCACTTTCTCTTTGAAATTGTATCACTGAATGGAAATATTTGCATTTGTCTCTCTCTAAGTTATACCATGCAGTGGCATATACTTGCAATATTATGTTTGTCCATCTGTTGCAGAACTACATAACAATAAAACAATAAAAAAAATAGGTATATTAGTCCTTCAGATTAGCTTTCTCCTGCCGATCCTTTTCAGTCAGTGCGGAACTACAGCCAGCTTCTATAAAGGGTGATCCTTCTGTCTATCCCTGTTTTAATGTTATCTTAGTAGTGATACAGAGAAGTGAGAAGGGACCATGCTAATAAAATACATGGGCTGGTAATATGAATAACAGGTTGTTGCAGAGAAACACAAGGCATCATTATATGAAGAAAAGGGAAGAGATTATTAAATGAGGAAAAAGAGGAAGCATTTGCACAAACTAAGAGGAAAAATGCCCAAATATGGTTATTGTCTAAAGCAACCGCAATTGCATTTACTGGCCTGTAGGGGAAATTGTAAAACTGATGTTAATTTAGTTCATGCTTGAATTAACAGCAGAGACAGGAGGCAAAGAGGTTCAGTTGAGAGAATAGTGGGCTCCTTATGGATTCACCTCTTAACGAAGGTCTGTGGGGCATAATTATATCTTGTATCTAGATTCAATATTTACATACTGTATGTAACAGGCAATGGGTGAACACCTCAAATGCAAATATGAGGCCAAAATTCATGAAATGAAATCCACACACACAGAGAGGCAGCAAGAAGTCAGTAACATTTTATATAATTAATGCTTTGCCACTGTCAGTGTCAATGGGGATTGTGCTTTATTTATTGTTGCCACAACAGGATATGTGACAAACAAGATCCTCACTTAATTGAACTAGATTCAATTAAAATGCCTGTAGATGTCTGCACTGTGTAAATAAGCCATAATGCCCTTCTAGTTCAGTGTTGTGGGATTCCAGGATCCGGAGAGCACTTGAGGTGAAAGACAAAGTTTATTTAACACAAGCACCATGGGTTCTGAACCCTGACCAAAGGAAAAATAGTTTTCATAGACTTGTAAAAAGGGAGTCACTGGTGGGAAAGCACACAGATATCGTTCCACAGTAAAGAAATACAAAGAACTGCTCTTATAGCCAAGCAGGTGGCTCTGTCCTCAAGGCCAGGGCACTAGTGACCAAGGTTGGTTTGAGAACCGAATCCATCCGAGGGCTCATAGGGAATTTGCATACACAGAATTTTATTCTATCTCACCATGATCATGTATGGTACCTCAGTGCAGTCAGCTGTGCCAGTCTAAGTGTATTTCTGTGTGTATTTCTAGGGATATTACACTGTATGCAATTGCCCCTTGTGTGGTACAACAGCTTAGTGTACATTGTGGCACTGCTGTCCCCAGTTGTGTGCTAGTTGAAATGTCAGATAATGCAAGGCTAAGGCCTTACAGGAGTAAGCAACTTCCCTAAAGGAATAATGGGCTGGTGCAGAATTATGGCCAGCAGCTCAGTCTCTGATGCAGTTTCCTTTTTACAGGTGTAACTTGAGCTTTCTGTGCCCCCACCAAAATATCCCCCAACATGTATGTTCTATCTGCACCCTATCTAGCTCCTCATTAAAATATGCACACGCTCACAAATACATATTATTACAATAATATACAGTAGGAAGGGAATGGCAAACATTTTGGTTTAGGTTATGATAGTGGATTGCCATCTAGTGGTGACATGTCACAATCACAAGAAAATTAAATAAATTATGTCTGTGGGTTCAGGTTCTCCACTATTTTTGATGTTTTCAGCTAATAGTGAATAACAAATTGGCAGGAAAAAGTAAAAAAAAAAGATGAACAGTTACAATCGCATATACCTGGATTGTAATTTAGGTTATACTTCTTTAATTACCTACATTTTCAGGATGTTGCAGTTTAGCCACTTCCTCTTGAATATATTTTCTTTTGTTTTGCTGGGAGTTGTAATCTAGTAATATTTGTGTGAAGCAACACTACTTTGGGAGGTATCTGCTTCCTCTTAATTTTATATTGCAAGAAAAAACAGCAAGGCAAGTGATAGATATGTTAGTGAATATAAATACAAATAAGGCAGAATAACTTGGTATCTATGGTTTATTGAAGGATTAAATCCAAGTGAAGTTTAACACAGGGGTATCAGTAGAGGCCTAAGGGCCCAGTGCCAAGTGTAATGCATGGCCTTTGTCCTATCATGTCCCCAGCGACCACTAGTTCTGTAATCCATTTCTCTTATGCCACCCAGCTCACAAGCCACAATCCCATACCCTCATTGTGCATAATTGGCAATGGGATGATGTTATTATCATTGTTCTATTGCGGGTTTGCACCTGGCCTTCTGCAGGACCTGGTTATGGTAACAGCCCACTGTAGCTCTCTGCTTAACTCTCTGCTCCTCTTACTAGAACAAAAGAAGATACAGTGGAATTTAAACAAATCAGGTGAGATTCTCTTCAAAGAGCTGTAGAAAATTTTAATCAAGCAATAAGCAATATTTTTTTAAAGATACAACTCTGATGTTGCTTAGCTATAGTGGAAGGAGCTGAAGCAGGCAGTTCATGTGACAAAGCCCACCAACACTTCTCAACTTCTTACCAATAACAGGTCCTGAATACCCTTTGCTAAGTGAAAGTACGGAATTCTACCTCTCATGGCAGTGCCACCACCTAATGGGATGAGGGAATACACCTGCTGGTGTCTCCATTAGGTAAAACAATCATCAAACACATTGTTAGCCGTAAAACACATAAACTTTATATAAAGTAAAGTAAGTAAAGGCAAAGTAAATATGCAGTTCACCCTGGGGATATTTGCAGTCCCATCCCACACTCCACTCCTGGTGGACAAAGAGTCTCACAGTGCCTTTTCCCTAAAGAGCTTTTACACTTCCCCAGGTAGCACTACCTGCCCAAAAACCTCTCCAGATGGACAGAGGTAGTTGCTCCCATGTGGCAGGCACACAAACAACACCTGTATCTTTAACAGGGAATACATGTTGGATTCTTTCACTACCCTCCCACAGGCAACTCACCCAGGGGCTCACACAGAGCTGGACCAGGAATCCACAGTGATGACATCCTTCAGCGAAACACACAAAGCTTGAATCTTTAGGGCATGATCCCAACACCATTCACAGTGTGAGCACAGCAAAGGCCATCCAACTGGCATTCATCTCCAGAAATATTTCTCTTATTCTGGGTAGCATCTCTCACAAACACCTCTATTATCGTGGTCCCGTTATCACAAGCCCCCACAGGGCATTGCGAACCATGTGGTGTCTCTCCTTAGCCTGGGGTCTGGTGCAGCAGCACCCTGGTAAGGAATCAAATCACAGCTCCATTCTCTTTAAAAGTGAAAGCAGCAATAACTGTGAGCACATGGCAACAAAGCTATATATCAGTTACAGTTCCGCAGCACTGACAGCTTCTGGCATACGGAATGCGTATCCTCAGCCCTCCCTCCTCTGTCCTCAGACCTCCCTCCTCAGCCCTCATTACAAAAGCCCTCCCTCCTCAGCTATCAGCCTGGCTTACGAGCTGAGGTCTGAGCACGGAGGGCTGAGAGCTGAGGAGGGAGGGTTGAGGATGGAGGGATTTTTAAATGAGGGCTGAGGAGGGAGGGCTGAGGACCGAGGAGGGAGGGATGAGGAATGAGCCAAGAGGGGGGGGCCTGCAACAGGCCTGCAACAGCAAATGTGGGCAGCACGGAGGTGTGATTGCAGTTTCTTGGTATGAAGAGTAGAATAAGAGACGAGTCTGCATACTTCCTCTTTACGAGAGCCGATGCAAGAGCATGTGTTCTCCTGACAATGTCCTAAAATGCTTTCCATACTGGCAACCTCCGGTATCTGCCAGAACACATTGCACACTGCAAGGGCTCCTTCCCCCTCCCTTCACTCTAGGTCCAACACGTAGCTGGACAGGCAGGGGATTTTGCACCATGTGATACTTTTTATTAAGGGACAGAGGGGAATTAACCCTCTTTATCCCTACATATTTTTAGCCCATACACAATTATGTAACTTTGGATCACTGTCCTCTATAAATAAATGGTCAGGTATAATGTTTTTTATTTGTTTGTTTTATTAGGTTCTCATTATGTAGTTATGTCATTTTTTTCCCTGTCCAATTCTGAGGCCCTGTATTCACTAAAATACACTAATGGCAATATGCATGAGTACAACCAAATATTCAGATTGGCCTGGACAGATGGAGAAAGCCAGTGCCCGAAGAACATAATGTTTAAATTATTTGGAGAGCCATTATCCGGAAAAACCCTAAGTCCCAAGCATTATGGATAACTGGTCCCATACCTGGATAACATTCAAAAACATCACTTGTATGTTTTGCGCACAAAGTTCATCCAGAACAAAACAGGGTGGATTAAACAGTATGGAACTTTTTTTCCCTGTCCAATTCTGAGGCCCTGTATTCACTAAAATACACTAATGGCAATATGCATTACAGGTATAGGATCCCTTATCCGGAAACCCGATATCCAGAAAGCTCCGAATTACGGAATGGCTGTCTCCCATAGACTCCATTTTATCCAAATAATCCACATTTTTAAAAATTATTTCCTTTTTCTCTATAATAATAAAACAGTAGCTTGTACTTGATCCCAACTAAGATATAATTAATCCTTATTGGAAGCAGAACCATCCTATTGGGTTTATTTAATGTTTACATGAATTTCTAGTAGGCTTAAGGCATGAAGACCCAAATTACGGAAAGATCCATTATCCGGAAAACCCCAGGTCCCAAGCATTCTGGATAACAGGTCCCATACCTGTACAACCAAATATTCCGATTGGCCTCGACAGATGGAGAAAGCCAGTGCCTGAAGAACATACAGTATATTGATCAATGTAGTTTCAGAGCCTACCTGATCATGTAGCATCAGGAAACAAATGAGAATGTTCTTTCATATTTAATCTACTGCAGGCTGCTAGATGTGTTTGCCCTCATGGAGTTTTCTTACAGAATCTACAGCAAAGGTGAAAATCCTTGAATGGCATTAAATTGACATGAGAATGATTACAAAACAATATCCCTCTAGAATGGAATTTGTTTCAACTTCAGTAGAGGCATACATTAAAGTCTGGCCAGATACTCTGAGCAATAGTTTCAGGGCCAATTATTTTGAAATTCCACCTATGGCATCTACACTGTACCAAAACCAGCAATCTGGTTTTGGTCTTTTTTGGTTGAAGAACCCCTTTGAGGGCCAATATTTGGTCAATGCCTCCATTGTAACAGGGATACATATAAATGAAAACTTTGTTGTTTCAGATAGCCACTAACTAGTACAACAAATAAGTGTTCAGCTCAATTAATATTCACCCTAAGTAACCTTAAAGTGGGGTGAGAATTCAGGAGTATCTAGAAATGCAAAAAAGCAAAAACACATTACTCCATCAAATCTATTGCTAAATGGTCTTCATGTTGGCTCCCCAACCACTGCTTTAGACCCTCCTAGGGGCTTAAAAATAAATAATATATTAACAGAGTTCAACATCCTTCCTTAGCTGCAGCAGAACGGAAGCCAGGTGCTCTCCAGGTCACTCAATATTGCAATCCGCTTTCATTTATCTTGTGCCCACCAAAGGATTCACTTGGATGCCAGCATTACAAAAACAGCTAGTGAGAGCTCTGAGGAAGTGTTGTAAGTATAAGAAGAATTTAGGAAATGATTGTACCAGACAGTAATGGTAAATGAGCCCCTAAAGGTCGGTAGTTCCCAGATGTCTCCTGTTGAAAAACATCTGTCAGTAGTTTTAGCAGCATTCCACCCAAAGGGGTCCCTCTGCTGTCTGATGCTGAAACCTCAGGGCTAATTAGAATAGGGCTAAACTAGAATTAGCCTTGAGAATAAACTTGAGCAATGGAGCGCCCAAGATGGACATTTATATGAACAGCTCCTGCCCAGTACTTTTGTATCTAACTTTAAACCTCTAACCTTTAAGCTTAAAGTGCACTTCATTTCATTTGGAATATATACACATGCCAATCTGGCAGATTTCTTGATGAAAGGTCTTTCCTAGTTGCTGAAGGATATTATGGTTGTAGCTCTTCTGCCCTCAAGGGTCCCTTTCACTACACTAGCCATTTATCCTTGATTTCCAGTCTACCAGCAATGTTTCTTTCATGTTGTAGCAGAGACACATTTCACACATGAGTTTACTAACATGCTAACAAGTGTGGTATCAGCAGAGTACTTACTTCTCCCATCTACTCTCCCATTTCTTACTTCCCCCGTAACAGGGAATATTCGGTATATCCTCATTCATTAAAACACTTCCTGGTGGCCTTTACTGGACTTGAGACAAAAATGTATTAAATAGCTCACCATGCTGCACCCATAAATTCCATCTTTTTTGTCTCAATTTATAAGGAAATAAGGAGAGCACTCTGCAAGCAAATTAATGCTGTGGTTATCCTTGTATTAGTCGACTACTTGTACACAACATGTTTCGGGCCTATATGCCTTCAAGGCATATAGGCCCGAAACATGTCGTGTACAAGTAGTTGACTAATAAAAGGATAACCACAGCATTAATTTGCTTGCAGAGTGCTCGCCTCATTTCCTTATAAATCGAGTTATAGATATCAGGATATCGGAAAGTTGCACCCTTTTCCTGAACCAAGCGGGCAGAGCGTTTTTGGATAATATATTTCCTTCATATTTTTTGTCTTGGGGAGGGCTTAGGGTGGGACTAATTGGGCCTTACTAGTCTTGGGTACTACCAATCTCCTTAGAGGTGGGTCAGTCCTCCCCTGTAAGATCTACAGTGCCTATAAAAAGTATTTACCCCTTGAAATTCTCCATATTTTACTGTTGTAGAACATATAATCCCAGTATTTTTTTTACAATGAATAACAGAAATAGAAACTCATGTCAAAGTAAAAACATATTTCTGCCAAGTGACTAAAATGAATTACAACCTTTTACAGGCACTGCATTATCTAGGGTACTCTTGCAATATTTTACAAGATCCAAACTTTTGACCTCGCTGTAACTATCATGGATTTATCAGCTTCATAAACAGAGAACCCTTGATGCTAATGAAATTTAAGACACCTGGGAATCTACAGCATTGGTTTCCAACCTGTAGAGCTGAACATCTACTGAACCAAAGCACCTGGTGGGGCAGTTTAAAGACTAGTAAGGGTTAGATGAGGAGTTGATGATTATTTGCTATTGTAGATACTATTTTATAGTTTCAGGTTAACGGATCCTATACCTGTATTTGAAGGCATAATATGAGCGAAAGTGGAACCCGAACGAAGGTCTTTCCACAAAATGGGCCCAAATGTTTGAAAAGTTACTGGGGTATTATATATGTATGTGTATATATATATATATATATATATATATATATATATATATATATATATATATATATATATGTAAGCTCCAAGGGATATAAATGCCTGGGTGCACGATCAGCATAAGATTTATTGTAGAACTATGGACTGACCTAAACGTCAGCCAATAGTTGTACAATAAATGATTTTTTATATTTTATAAGAACTGTGAGTGCTGATCCCTCTTCTGTTTATGTATATATATATATATATATATATATATATATATATATATATATATATATATATATATATATACATATACAGTATATATAAGTCCAGAAAATACCTGCACTCTATCCCTTCAGGTTTGTGGTGGGTGCTGGGTCAAAGTTATGACATATAATAATCACTTTTATTGAATTGTTTGGTGTGCGGATCCATCTTTGAAGACTATATATATATATATGTATATATATATATATATATATATATATATATATATATATATATATATATATATATATATAAACAGATCCGGCCTGGTGCACTCCCAACCAACTTGGTCCAATGCCTGGGTGCAGGCTTCCACAAAATTATATATACAAATATTAACAAACCGCACTCCAGGGTCTTTGTCCTCTGTGCAAAAAGGTGAGACTTTATTTCAACGTTTCGGCTCCATAATTCGGGCCGTCATCAGGAAGTGAACACAGCACAACAAACACACTCTTTAAGAGTGTGTTTGTTGTGCTGTGTTCACTTCCTGATGACGGCCCGAATTATGGAGCCGAAACGTTGAAATAAAGTCTCACCTTTTTGCACAGAGGACAAAGACCCTGGAGTGCGGTTTGTTAATATTTGTATATATATATATATATATATATATATATAAAAGAGAGAGAGATTTTTGATTACCATTTGCAAAGTATAACAAATTCCTCATTTCTAAGTCACTAATTAGAAATGTCCATCCAAACAGGGTCCTCCCAGGACAAGCTGGAAGCCACAATCCACCTTACAGTCAGATATACACTCGGAAAAACTTCATGTTATGAGGAGTAATTATAGGATTTTATGGTTTGTTTGCGCCATTCTGGTTTATGTTCAGCAAACAAAACTTTCATTATCTGATGGGGAAAAAATAAAGGAAATTGCTGCATGTCCTGGACTGTATTTTGTATATTTATTAGAATAATTTATACCTCTGTGCATGCAAGTAATTGAGAGCAGACCTTGGTTTCACTGTGCTTATGTAGCCTGAAGAGACTTAGATTTGAATAGGTTTGGCTACGATCACGTGTAAATAAATGCTTCATGTAAATATATTATTTTGTGGTATGGGGATGTTGTTAAATAAGAGATACTTAATGGGATATGGCCATGATATACAATCATTTGTCTTTATGATCCAGACTCAAATAGTGCTTTCATTAATCAAGCTAAGGCTCATTAATCAAGCTAAGTCTCACGGGCTTCACAACCATGGGAAAGTTAACTATGACAGACTTGTGGGTGACCAACTGAGAGAGACTAAAATCAGGGTGGCTCCAGAAAAATTTGAGTTGACCTGTATATTTTAACGCTGACTTTTGACACAGCTTTATAAATACACCCTAAAGGACTGATAAAAACAGCACCGGATTGGGTGCCATAGTCATGAGGTCCTTTATGAACGCAGCAACCCCCTTCCTCACATACTTTGTATAGGCATGGGACCTGTTATCCTGAATGCTTGGGACCTGGGGGCAGATTTACCAACCGGCAAAAATTCGCCAGCGTCCACTTTGCCAGTCGAAAATTCGCTCTGACTACGCTAATTCACTAAAATGCTGAGTTTTGTCGTGGGAGCCGAACAATAGCGACTTTTTGCTAGCGTTACTTCGCAATGCGAGCATTTGATAGTGATGATGCGCTAGTGTTCTTTTCTGCCTATCCAAACTTCGACAAAATAGTCTTGCGTGTAAAAATTGAAGCTTGTTAAAAATATTTTGATGCCCATTGACTTTAATGAAATTTGTTGACTTCAATGCGTTTCGCGAATTTTTCTGACTTTTGCACATTTTTTCAGAGTTTCGAGAATTTTTCGGCGAAGTGAAACTGGACAGTGGCGACGTTTTTTTGTCTCAGCGGCAATTTTGTCTTGGCGACTTTTTGTAGTAGGGATATTTTTCACAGCATATTTTTTGCCACGGTCTTGTGAAAATAATGGCAGATGGCGAAGTGTGTCATTTCAACGTGAATCCATGCCTGCCGAAAAAATTCGCTCATCAGTACTGAAACTTTAGTGAATGTAAAAAAAAAACGAGGGGTATTACAATCATTGTTATGATTTCTATCCACAACTGATTCGTGTACATATTGTGTACATTCATATTTGTGCAACACACCTGTTTTTCTGGTTCAGTACTCACCACCCAAAAAAACCACAAGTGACCCAACTATGACTCATGGCTTTAACCAGTGAATCATGACACTGATAGAGTAAAACTGCCAGCCACCTGCAGGCCCCTCTGTGGAAACTGCTGGTCAGCAATCCCTTTCATCTGTACTAAAACCAGCACAATTGTATGCATTAACACTAAACAGATGGCTCAGACCTTCCCCATGCATTTTCCCACATGAACCAGAATGACTAAGTGAAACTGGCAGGATATGTACTCTGAGCCTGGTGTGTGGGAGAATGATTCCCATTGTAAAGCCTTCATCTGCTTGGAGTTCTCATCAGCCAGAGTGTTACATTTTTAATATTATATTTAGTTTTAAAGGAGAACTTAAGCTAAAAAAAAAATCTAGACATTTTACCACTTGTTATGGTTTTCTGTAGCAGCCCAAAACCACCACAGCCATTTAACAGTTTAAATACCCCCAGTAGCTCCCGGTATTCTTTTTACTGGTTCACAGTAGGGATGCACCGAATCCACTATTTTGGATTCAGCCGAACCCCCGAATCCTTTGTAAATACCGAACCGAATCCGAACCCTAATTTGCATATGCAAATTAGTGGTGGGAAGGGAAAAAACATTTTACTTCCTTTTTTTGTGTCCAAAAGTCACGCAATTTGCATGTGCAAATTAGGATTCAGATTCGGTTCGGCCAGGCTGAAGGATTTGGCCGAATCCGAATCCTGCTGAAAAAGGCCAAATCCTTGCCTAATGCCGAACCGAATCCTATATATATATATATATATATATATATATATAAATATGGCCTGCCTTTGAATTAACTATTAGTATGATTTAGAGGGTGATATTCCGAGACAATTGGTCTTCATTTATTATTATTTGTGGTTTTTAAGTTATTTAGCTTTTTTTTCAGCACCTCTCCAGTTTGCAGTTTTAGCAAACTGGTTGGTAGGGTCCTAATTCCCCTAGCAACCATGCATTGATATGAATAAGAGACTGGAATATGAATAGGAGAGGCCTGCATAGAAAGATGAGAAATAAAAAGTAGCAATAGCAATAAATGTGTAGCCTTATAGCATATTTGTTTTTTGATGGGGTCAGTGACCCCCATTTGAAAGCTGGAAAGCCGAGGGCGTTTATTAAGCAAACTTTAAAAAATAAATAAAGAAAACCAATTGAAAAGTTTCTTAGAATTGTCCGTTCTATAACATACTAAAAGTTGTTATTTTTTTTTCAAGTTTTGCCTTCTTCATCTGACTCTTTCCAGCTTTGAAATGGGGGTCACTGACCCCATCTAAAAATCAAATATTCTGTAAGGCTACAAATGTGTTGTTATTGCTACTTTGTATTACTGATCTTTCTATTCAGGCCTTTCCTATTCATATTCCAGTCTCTTATAGTAGACCTGTCACCCAGACACAAAAATCTGTATAATAAAAGTCCTTTTCAAATTAAACATGAAATACAATTTCGATTTTTTATTAAAGCATTCATAGTTGTTGTAAACTCATTTAAAAATCTCAGCTGTCAATCAAATATTGTCTGCCCCTCCTCTATGCCCGTGGCATAGAGGCGGGGCAGACAATTACTTTCACTTTCCATTCAGCACTTCCTAAATGTCACTGCTCTCCACACATTCCCCCGTTCTCTTCACCATTTAATTGTGTAGCCAGGGCATTGGGATGGACATCGGGTCCCCCATTCTGGTGCACAAACAAGATTCTTAGATGATACAAGACTTGTCTTAATAATAGTGTCCACAAAATGGCTGCTGCCTGCTTCGTATAATTTTGAATTCCCAGACTGAAGGAAGCAAGATTCAAATAATTTATATAGTGTAATTAAAGTTCATTTTGCTTGACTAATGTGATAAAATAGGATTTTGAATAATTTTTTTGGGTGACGGTCCCCTTTATTCAAATCAGTGCATAGATGCTAGGGTATTTTGTAGGGATGCACCGAATCCACTATTTTGGATGTGGCCGAATTCCCGAATCCTTAGTGATCCTTAGTTTCGCCCGAATACCGAGCCGAATCCTATTTTGCATATGCAAATTAGGGATGGGAAGGGGAAACCATGTTTTACTCCCTTGTTTTGTGACAAAAAGTCACGTGACTTCCCTCCCCACTCCTAATTTGCATATGCAAATTAGGGTTCGGCTGGGCAGAAGGATTCAGCCGAATCCTGCTGAAAAAGGCCGAATCCCGAACCGAATCCTGGATTCGGTGCATCCCTAGTATTTTGGACCCTAGCAACTAGTTTTGGGGAGATTTGGTCACCTGGCGACTAATCGCCTCGTTTTTGCGGCGACCAATCTCCCCAAAGGCCGTTTTTTCATTTTAAGCCGGCAAAGAGTGAGGGAAGGCGTTTGGGGAGATTGGTCGCTGCAAAAACGAGGCGATTAGTCGCCAGGTGACCAAATCTCCCCAAAACGCCCAGTGTGGACTTACCCTAAATCTCAATTTATTGAAAAAATGTTAATTGAGTATTTAACAAAACATTCCCATGCTGAACTGTGAATAAAAACACAGTTGTCTGCTCCACACTGGGATACAGTAATTCCTCACTCAATACACAAAATGACCAACAGGGGGAGAAACAGACCAAAAAAAGAAAGTGTAAGAACTGCTCTGGAGTACACTATCTAGCACGTAGCACTTGCAAATTCAGCAAGAAATTGTCTGAATGGGATGATTGTACTTGTTAAAAGAAACCTAAATAAAAATTAGCTAACAGTACCAGGATCCAGGATGTACACATAAATGGCTGGGACTTATAGCATTTATAGAGAATACAAAGGAAAAGTAATAAATGTCTACATGAAATTTACAGCTGAATGACATTTTCGCCCACCCTTTTGTTCTGCTGTTTGACTTTATGCTCTTGAATCAATACCTGCAAGAAGAGTTGTGTATACAAAATAAATCACTTATTGAAAACAGCAATACCGTACAGCTATAGGATCACTTATCTTGAAACCTAAGTCCACAGAGCCCATTTTAAACAAATATTAATATTATATCATTCAATTATTAAATTTTTCAACTCTTTAATAACAATAAACTCATTTTGAAATCTGGAGCTTCACTACATCCATCTGGTTCGTAGGATCTTATAATGATGGGAAAATTGTTCTTGGGTGAAGGCAGAATAAGGGTGTGACCACTTAACTCATACAGACAGAAAAAAGCGATTCTCTGCATCTATATCATTAGATATTTTGTCTACAAAAATCTACAAAAAATGTCCTCCCCTTTAAAGAAAACGGTCGTTCCTTGTCTGTATGTTGTATATGCATTAACAATTCTAGTGCTTTGGTATGCAAATGTATAGTGTTATAGTTAATAGTTTTTTTTATAGTTTTTCTGTTGGCAAAACACTGAAACTTTAATGGAAATTTGAGATAGACATGGATTCATACCACAAGTTTAGTTACAAAGATTTACTGAAGAGTTGACTTTCTTTTTGAGGCAAACTACAGACAAAACGGGCAATAAACCACCATTTTGTCACACTTTTTGCCCTATCTTGCCCTTCTTCCAATTTCCACATGTACCCCAAGAAATACATTCCTAAGGGGTGGGGGAGGCATGTAGGCACCCCCCTTTTTCATCCCCTAACTTGAGTGACATTGAGTCGTGCAACTTAGGGGCTGCAGGTGGGCATAGCCTGCATAGGAGCTCCTACTGGCCACCAGGTGCTGCAAGCAGGCACTGGGTTTGGAGTGCAGCCAGACAGTGGACTGTTTAATTGAGCACAAATCATCACTTGCTCCAGCACTTGTGCCATAGTAAATTACTCCTGATGCCACAATGGAGCTATTTTGGCTCAGGGTAATACATATGTTACATTTTTATTACGGATTCACTTAATTCAGGATTGCTAAATTCTAGCACCTTTTGAAAAATTCTAATTTGACCAAAAAGTAGGGTTTCCACCTTAACTTGTCACACAGGGGGCAGAGCAGATGAAGCTTAGGAGTAGACAGGTGACATCTGTGGGTGAGCCATTTATATCAGTGGGCTGGGGTTATGATGAAGCCCGCAGATGGCCAAATGGCACGTCAGAACAGAGACCTGTCCTGTTAGTAGACTTCTGAAATTCAAATAAAAATAGTTCGACAATTCATATAGTACATTTAAACAATGTACTGCAATAGTGAGGCACTCTAACACTGTGCTAATATAAATTCTGAGACTTAAATGTGTCTATGAAGGTTCTCATTTATTCAGGTTAAGATATACAGTATCTAGTAGAATTAAGTCAAAGGCAACTGTACATTTAGAGTTTTTTTTCCTTGAAAATACCTATATGGACTCCCAAAAGTACACAAGGAAGGAGCCCCTCTGAGGCAGATTGTCAGCAGTATTAACTCGGTCACTTACAACATCGTGAAATATGTGGCCAGTATCTTACCTCCCTTAGTTTGCAACCCAGTACACCAGGCATGTCCAAAGTCAGGCCCGGGGGCCAAATGCGGCCTGTTTTCAAATTTACACCGGCCTTCAGCCTCCATCATGAAACTAATAATAATGCGGCCCGCCAACACAGTGCAATCAGGAATCGCCTATCCGTAGCAGTAATATTTGGCACATTCGTGAAATGATCTGCCACTTGGTCTATACTGCCTGTGTGCTGAAGGTGTTAGCAATAGACACGCACTGGAACGTAGTGACGCGCTGCTTCACATACTTCTTTAGGGCTGAAGGTGTCAATAGACGTACTGACGTGCCAACACAATAAACGTGAGAGGGGCATCACTACGTTCCAGTACGTGTCTTTTGCTAACACCTTCAGCACACAGGCAGCAGTATAGACCAAATGACAGATTATTTCACTAATGTGCCCAAATATCACTGCTACGGCTAGGCAATTCCTTAAATAATGTTAATGGTTCAAAGAATGTCAGGCTAAATGGTCGGCCCCCACACATTTTCACCTCACCAAATCTGGCCCTCGTTGCAAAAAGTTTGGACACCCCTGTAGTACACCACATTCAGAATTCAATGGACTTTGTTAACAAAGTGCATGAGGATAAATTGGGTACCAATGAGACTATGGTGTCCTCTGATGTTACATCTCTATTTACATGCATATCCACATCCGAGGCAATTAGAACAGTGAGGAAATGACTAAAACAAGACACCACCCTGAGCAGCAGAACAAAGCTGAACCCAGAACAAGTTTGTTCCTTACTGGACCTATGCCTTAATACCACTTATTTCAAGCACAAGGAAGTCTTTTAAAGACAAAAACATGGCTGTGCCATGGGTTTGTCTGTGTCTCCAATTGTAGAGAATCTTTACATGGAAGAAGTGGAAAAGAAAGCCCTAAATACTTTCAAGGGAACGGCACCAAGTCATTGGTTCAGATATGTGGACAACACCTGGGTCAAAATGAAAGCACATGAGGTTCCAGCTTTCACTCACACACATAAACTCAGTGGACAAAAACATCAAGATGTGAATGATGGCAAACTGGCATTTTTGCAATGTGCAATGGTTATCAAAATGGGGGGAAACCTGGAAATTGAAGTTTACAAGAAACTCAGATCAGTATTTGTTGTTTGATTCCCATCACCCTCTGGAACATAAACTGGGGGTTATTAGACCTTTACACCATCGGGCTGAAACTGTGGCAATCAGTGCAGAACTGAAAAATAAAAAATACGAACATCTGAAAAGAGCTCTGAAAACTTGTGGAAACCTGGACTGGGCCTTTATCAAAACAAAATCGAAGCCAAGCAAAACCAAACCAAGAAATAGATGGGAGGAGCATAGCAGCGAAGCAACATAGTCCCATATATGGCCGGAACATCACAAAAACTTAGGAGAATTTTCAAGAAAAATCAAATTCCTGTGTATTTCAAACCCAGCAACACATTAAGACAGAAGTCGGTGCACCATAAAGACCCAACACCAAAGCACATGAACTGCAAAGTGGCCTATTCTGTCAGTGTAGTGAAGAGTGAATACATTGGGGAGACAAAACAACTGCTTTGTAAGAGAATGGCCCAGCATAGAAGGGCTAAATCCTCAGGACTAGATTTAGCAGTCTATCTACATCTCAAGGAAAAGGGACACTCCTTTGAGGACAACAATGCATACATTAGAGAGGACAGATAGTTTGAAAGAGTTTCGAAAAAGGCCATTTATGCCAAAGTGGAGAAAGCACCCCTGAACAGAGGAGGCCTGCAACACTGCTTATCATCAAACTACAATGCCGCTTTGACTTCCTTACCATGGTGACTTCACAACAATTCACACTTCCAGTCATATACAGTACATTGAAAGATTAACCTGCCTCAATACAAATCATGATACCATTGTGATTGGATTACACTTTCACACATCTGTGAGTTTCAGCCAACACCTTACTGAAGTTCAATGGAACCATTGTGATTGGATATCTGAAATGTTACTACCTCCAAGGTTTTAAATACCTGGGAATTCCCTACCACTTCAGTTGAACTAAAGAAGCCACTCGGCTGAGTGGTGAAATGTTTCAAGGAGAAAAAAAAACTCTAAATGCCCAGTTGCCTTTGACTTTATTCTATTTGATACTGAGACTCAGATTTACTAAAGGGTTAAGTGGTAGTCGCTAGCGACTTTTCGCCATATATCAAATCCGCAGGGACATCGCCAATGCCAGGCAAATCCGCCAGACATCACCAGAAGACAATTAGCTAGCAAAAGAGAGCGTCGCTAGCATTCGTTCTCACGCTATCGCCAGGTAACTTTACGTTCAGGCGAATGGTCGTTGCCCCACAAATTCACTAAAGTGCAGATTTTACTGAACATTTCCTCTTTCGCCAGAGTTGACTTTGCCACCTCAGACCAGTCGAACTGCTTAAATGAAGCTAGATCCTCCTGAATCTTATGTCACTTACATCATATCCTGTCTGCCGAAAATGCATTAATGTTGAAAAAACGCTGGCGACTTTTTTTTTAACGGGATTGCCTGCAAAAGTCCTATCTTAAACTTTTTTTTGGGGTTAACGTTTTTCCCCAGACATTTGTGGGCCATGGAACATTCATTTTACAGTGGGCTTATGTCTAGGGTATTAGTCTTTTGTCTTTATTAAGGTTCCTTGGACATTTGTAATAAAAAGTGGCCACTTCAAGCATTTGCACCAACACCTCTAATAAAAAAGTCCATATGAACCCGCCCTATCCAAATTGACCTAAGCGTAAGATCACTAGCGACTTTTCGCTAGGAATAAACAAACAATAGCGAATCTTCGCTGTGAAATGCTCACATTGAAGAAGTATGGGTAGCAAAAAGTTGCCAGCGTTCAGCGCCCAGGAAACAACTTTGGATTTCAGTGAAGTATCGTAGTGGTAACGAATTTGCGCGTGCTGAAGTGGCACGAAGAGTGCAACGCGGTCGCTGACGTCAATTCGCCTTTTAGCAAATCTCACCCAATGTGTTTATCTTGCATTTTAAATGGAATAATTATTATCATTGTTTTTCTGGAGACAAATAGTTTAGTCACTGTCTGGCATTTTACTTGTTATGCCCATTTTGTGGTAAGATCAGTTGGGGAATCACTGTAAACATCTGAAGTTTAGCCGCAATTAGTGACAAAAGCAAGTTAGGGACTTTTAGGAGGGATATTTTTTCCTTGTAGCTGCACTAACCTACACAGGAAAGGTTTACTTTAATTTTGGTCTTTGAAAACCACACTAACCTTATTAAGCCTTATTACCAACCACGAGCAGTTTCACTCTAACTCTGGTTCTAGTGCTTAATTGGTCAAATGACCAATTTCTCTGTTGTTTCCAAATACTCAGAACCATCCTTTCTATATTAACTTGAAACTGTAGTGTATGAGGAATTTGTCTTTGTAGAAGTAATGATGAGGCACCAGCGTGGGTTGTTACATAAAAACATTATCATATACTGTTAGCATGTTCTACAAAGCAGTATTTTGAGTATTAGAATTGTTGTGTTTGAAGTTAAAACTTTTAAAACGGAATGATTAAAATCAGATATTGGTTTAATTGATAATAAATGAGAGAGTGTGAAGAACAGAATCGGCAGATATAAATAAACACACTTTTTAATTAAAGACCCCTGGCAATGTCACTACAATTATTCACCTGGCTTTGCCCCAGTCAATAAAATATAGGATGTCATCATTCCTGGTGCTCCAGGTCAAACTAATGCCTGCGTCAGGTTAGGTGCAATTTGATATTGATACATTGATTGATACATTGGACCTTGGAGGTATCTCAAGGATTCTCCTGTTATAATAGGCACAATGCATGTTATTTGCAAGAGAAGGTGGGACAGACCCAGCAGGTTTGAGTGTAACCATGTGGAAGTGTATGGAACATCTTTGGCCACAAGTACCTTTAGGGGCATATTTATTAAAATTGGAGATGTAGCAAAGAATCAGCTATTTGATTTGAACAATGAGCTACAAGTTAGAAAAAAAACAGAGCCGATGGGTTGCTATGGGCAACATCACTGGTGATGTTTGCCTCCGATGTTAATGAATACACCCGTTTAAGGACCAGTAACATCACATTTTTGATAAAAAAAAATTGTTATTATACAACGAAAAAAACCCCCACCAAGACAAATTAAACGTTGAAATCGCTAAGTCTTTATTAAGAGATAACTTACGGAAACTCCGCTTGCACTCATCTTCTACATCAGTGATCCCCAACCTTTTTACCCATGAGCCACATTCAATTGTAAAAAGAGTTGTGGAGCAACACCAGTATGAGCAAAAGTTCCTGTGGGTGCCAAATATGGGCTTTCATTCACTATTTTGTAACCCCTATGTGGACAGGCCGTCTAAAGGAGGCTCTGTTTGGCAATGCATCTTGTTTTATGCAACCAAAATTTGCCTCCAAGCCAGGAATTCAAAAATAAGCACCTGCTTTGAGGCTACTGGGAGCAACATCCAAGGGGTTGATGTGAGCAACATGTTGCTCGCGAGCCATTGTCGGTTATCACTGCTTTACATCTTAATTTAAAGTTAATTTAAAGGTGAACAGCCCCTTTCATCCTGGGGTTGAACTAGTTGGGCAGTTACACTAGAAATGATCGTCTCAATCAGAGGCGGGTCAAGCCTACCAGGCATCACACAGCAGCTCGTGGTGGAACATAGTGGTGCAGAGAGCCAGCAGAGACAAGAAAGTCCAGAACTAAGGGAATGCCCTTCAAGACGTACCTGTCCAACGCCCCCCAATCGTCGTGCTCTTCGCAGGTGCCTCCTCTGCCTACCCCTGGTTCCTGCTCAATAGTAACATTTTGAACTGAATCTTCAGATCAACGGTGTACCATATTAAAGGGATACTGTCATGGGAAAAAAAATTTTTTCAAAATGAATCAGTTAATAGTGTTGCTCCAGCAGATTTCTGCACTGAAATCAGTTTCTCAAAAGAGCAAACAGATTTTTTTATATTCAATTTTGAAATCCGACATGGGGCTAGACATATTGTCAATTTCCTAGCTGCCCCAAGTCATGTGACTTGTGCTCTTATAAACTTCAATCACTCTTTACTGCGGTACTGCAAGTTGGAGTGATATCACCCCCTCCCTTTCCCCCCCAGCAGCCAAATAAAAGAACAATGGGAAGGTAACCAGATAACAGCTCCCTAACACAAGATAACAGCTGCCTGGTAGATCTAAGAACAACACTCAATAGTAAAAACCCATGTCCCACTGAGACACATTCAGTTACATTGAGAAGGAAAAACAGCAGCCTGCCAGAAAGCATTTCTCTCCTAAAGTGCAGGCACAAGTCACATGACCAGGGGCAGCTGGGAAATTGACAATATGTCTAGCCCCATGTCAGATTTCAAAATTGAATATAAAAAAATCTTTTTGCTCTTTTGAGAAATGGATTTCAGTACAGAATTCTGCTGGAGTAGCACTATTAACTGGTGCGTTTTGAAAAAAACATGTTTTCCGATGACAGGATCCCTTTAAGATAAAAAATGACATGGTAAATGGAGTAAGAAAATGACTGATCTAATGTTTGTCTCCAATACTCATTTCAGTTTTAGGGGTTCAAAATACCCATTTTATCGTTCATCTATTATGTGCATGAAACCTCCTGTGACCAAACACATTAAACTATTCATAAGTATATTTTACGTTCATTAGTAACATTTAGCTTTTAAACAAAGCTCCCCTTTTCCTTTGCAAGGAAATGTTCTCATAAAGAAAATCCATGTAAAATAATGTTAACCCTCTCACATATTTCTTTTTATCTGATGTCTCTTTAATTATCTCCAGTAACCCTGCTTAGACTTTCTACAGATGGAAAGCCCCTAGAAATTCTGTGTGAAACATATCCCAGATAAACAGATTTTTGGGGGCTGAAATCTCTGTTTTTTGTCATTACTGGCCATGCATGTAAACATCCGCTCATTTGGTGAGGTCACCAAACGAGTGGATCTAATGCCCACCTTGAGGTTGACAATATCTGGCTGATCTGATCATTTGGCCCATGGGCCAGCCATCAGATCGTAATTTCTAGTGATGGGCGAATCTGAATTTGCGAAACTTCAAAGGAATTTGTGAAATGGCAAAAAATTTGCGATTGCATTGAAGTCAATTTTTACACAAGAGACAATTTTTACATGCACAACTTTTTTATCCAAATGCATTAAAGTCTATGGACATCAAAATAATTTAGACGTGTTATTTTTTACATGTGCGACTTTTTTGTCCAACTGCATTAAAGTCAATTGGCGTCAAAATTATTTTGACATGCGACAATTTTTACACAAGCAACTTTTTTTTTTTTGCAGCAAATTATTTCGCCTGTGAATTTTTGCAGCAGTTTCATAAAACAATTCTCAGGTGGCAAAATGCAGAAATTCGTCGTGCCTGGTAAATAAATTTGCCCATTACTAGTAATTTCCACTAGGCAGGCAGTCAGGATGAGGACCACATCGATGCATACATAGGGTCCTCCATCTGACTACAAAATCAGACCTACCCAATCGGTATGTGGATGATTTTCAGGTAGATATCGGCTGGGCAGGCCCTTTGGCTGGCACCATATACAGGTCAAGATTTGGCTACATTTATTGCTCCCTGTGTGTCCTTAAAGCAAACAGTGGGACAAGCAAAATGAAGCAGTAATCACAAAAGACAACAAAGGCCAAATTAAGCCTATACATAGTAATTTAATAAATAGTTTTGTAGAGATCTGAAGCATTTTACACCTATATTACAAACCACACAGCATATATTCTATTAGAAGATTACAGTGAACTGCATATCAGTTATAAGGCTTTGTTCCTCTGCAGTCTGCATCTGAATCAGTTACTTGCGTGTGATGGAAATGGAGCAAAAGTCAGGTTCTACTTCTTGCAGGTGGGTTCGAGCCAACTTCCGCACACAGTTTGAGGGTAGCAGACGGGTTCGGTTTGAGCTCTTCTTGTATTTTCCTGTTTCTTCATCAGGCCTGTCTATTTATAGGCATGCACCTGCCCTGACCCCTTTTGTGACATCAGAGATGGGCGCAGTAGAAGTGCTAGGCTGGGTCCGGTGTGGATTGGGAGCGGGCGGGTTAGGGTCTAGTGCAGGGATCCCCAACCTTTTGCACCCGTGAGCAACATTCAGAAGTAAAAGGAGTTGGGGAGCAACACATGCATGAAAAATGTTCTTGGGCTGCCAAATAAAGGCTGTGATTGGCCATTTAGTAGCCCCATTTGGATTGTCAACCTACTTTGAGGCTCTGTTTGGCAGTACACCTAGTTTTTATACAACCAAAACTTGCCTCCAAGCTTGGAATTCAAAAATAAGCTCCTGCTTTGAGGCCACTGGGAGCAACATCCAAGAAGTTGGAGAGCAACATGTTGCTCATGAGCTACTGGTTGGGGATCACTGGTCTAGTCCATGTCAATAAAAAAGTCACTATTTCAGAGTGATTAGAGGGCACAGCTATAAGCACAAGATACCATGGGGGCCGTGTTATTTCCACCTGAGTACAGGATCACCTTGCACTCCAGAGCACTGGTCATTGGTTCAAAAGCAATCACTATAATAGATCCATTTTGTTTTTTCATTCAGGATATGTTTGTTAGTAAAGCCTGACACCCCACATTGGATTGTCACTTTTTAAGTCTGTATTACTAACAGGATTATGCTCATTGATTGAAGTGATTAATTGTTTTGCAGTTTTTTTAAGGGTAAAACATGAATTTGTCGTTTTATTTGTAATTCAGATATCACAAATCAGATGGGAAAGTCTTCATATCCTAATTTATTCCTTTTTTATTGGCCAATAAAATTGGTACAGTGGTACAGTGTGCTCAGGAGAACACCAACTACTAGATTAAGCAGATGCGGCTGAAAATAGGGCAGATAACTATTGGGCAGGTTTCAGTTTCCCATCCAACGAGGACAGAATCGGTGCATTGATGTGGTCCTCATCCCTCAGGTCTGTAGGCTGCTCCGTATGATCTGATTATCATTACTGGGTTTAACAGGTAACCAGTAAATGATACCAAACTTAGACTGACAAATAGATCTAGTCAAATTTTCTGACATTTTCAAAAAGCCTTGACAATCCTTATTATATAATTTGGCTAAATAAAACTGGAGTTTTTTTATAGTATTATGACAGTAACTAATCCAGGTAAAAGAATTAAAATTCAGTAGGTGTAAAAAATGGCACATTGTAGGGCTTTTAAAAAAGTAATTGGCAAATAGAATAACATACTTATTCTCTGTTAAATGTAAAAATAAACAAATCCCAAGCCTTAAGGTGGCCATACACGGAGAGATCCGCTCGTTTGGCGATGTCGCCAAACGAGCGGATCTCTCTCCGATATGCCCACCTTGAGGTGGGCAATATCGGCCTGATCCGATCGTGGGCCCTAGGGCCCAATGACCGGATCCTAGCGAACAACAATAGATGCGGCCGCAAACCGACGGGATTTTTAGCCCCATCCGATCGTGAGATCTCGATCGGGGAAGCCCGTCGGGGGCCCCCATACACGGGCCAATAAGCTGCCGACTCGGTCTGTCGGCAGCTTTTATTAGCCCGTGTATGGCCACCTTTACACAGGCTAATTACAAGTGCAAATATGGAATTGCATCAAAGTGTTAGTTTTGTGTGATAGATTAAAGATCTCCAATGTCCTGTCGTGACATTAGAACTTGATACAACAAATACTTGCGAGACTTGTGAGAATATTTTGGCCACTTCCCTGCTGCCCACTGGGTAATGTTTATTCCTAATATATGTGGTTCTTTCTTATAGTGAGCATGTCATAAATATTCTGGATGGAAATCAGTGAGAACCTTGCTACCAACTTGGACTGGTGGAAACTGAGAAGGTTGAGTATTAATCAAGGTGTCTATAGGCATTGATCACAGATGACACTTACTGCACCTTTCATTACTAAGCAACCTTTGAATCCTGCTTTGGGCCCTGCTTTTTATAGTCTTTCAGTTCCTGCAATCTGTAGATGGGTTTGTCTCTTCTTACCACGTTTATCAGGAGCGCAGCTAAATAGTTTTACAACTGACTTTCTCTGTTTACACATTTTGGCAGACTGGGACTAAAAGCTATTTTTTCACTCGCTGATTTCTGTCCAGAAAGTGGTTGCATGTGCCAAAATAATCAAGATCTTAAAGAGTGATAGGACGCAGCTGGATCAATCCAAGGAAGCTCACATCGGTTAGCTGTAGATATTTGTAGGATCTGAGGTTTTTTTGAATTATTTTAACTCTATTTGTAAGGATTTTGTTTGTTTTAGCAGAGATAATGGGCATTATTTCTTTAGTGTCACCCAGGGCAAAAACAAAGAAATAAAGAACCAGCACCTCTTCAGATTTTGGTGCCTTTGTTCTGTCAGCTCCAATGGATCACTGCTTATTTTCTGAATTAAACTTTGTCTGATAATTAGTTTTTCATTTGAGTGGAGGCTGCGACAGTTAGGGATAGATACACTATCATCCTGCTGAATGAGTTAAAACATTATCATAAGTGGGAAAGAAAGGGCTGGTGTACTGAAAAACATTTTATTAATTAATGGAAGATAAATGCATGACTACTACACATAGACATAGATAATCATAGATACTTTCGCTTAAGAGAAATATCAGAAAAGAGCCAGCAAATCTTTGCTGTATGCATGAGCATAATTCACACTTCTTGCTTGGCGCATTGAGCCTCTGTTTGAAGGCAAATATATTTTGGACTTGTTTAGTGTTAGAAATACAGTAGCAGGAAGTTCTGTTCAGCACATTCAGCCACTTGGATTAACTATAAGAGCATATGGCTCCTTTAAAGGAGAAGGAATGTGTATATTACCGAGGGATGCCAAATGTTAGGCAATCCCCCACCCCTCAGTAGTTGTAATCACTTACCTGAAGAAGATAGAAGGGAAGAAGAGGTGGTTGCTAAGAAGAACCCCAGGTCAGTGCAGTTTTCTGTTATCAGGAGCACTGGGCTGGGGAAGTGTTCCCTCTAAGCCGTGTGCGTGTACACAAAGTTTGAGTCCAGAGCACACAATAAATTGTGGCGCTCACAAAGAATTTTATGTGAAAACATAACATTTTGTATTAATTCTGGCCTGACCACATAGTGTTTAAAAACTATGGACACAAGTTTAAAATGTGCACATTTTTTTGTGCACGTAGCTGAGACAGAGTCTTAGCCATCGAATTTGCCCATAAGTAGCGCTAGAAAGATTTTAAATTCTTATCTTAAAAAAATGTATTTTGTTATATGGGTCCCTTTAAAGCTGGTTCCCTAGGAACATGCCCTCAGGTGCCTATATATAAAGAATGCCCTGGTTACAGTATTGTATGTGTCATTCATTAGGGTGTAGGGTAGTGGTGTTCCTTTCATTATATGATCCCAGCAGCAAACTAATCTATTGCTCTCTAAGGCTACAATTTTAATATTAATGTTATTGTTACTTTTTTCCATTACCTTTCTATTCAGACCCAGTTTTATTGTTATTGTTACTTATTTTATTGTTATGATTACTTTTTATCCATTATTTTACTATTCAGGCCTTATTCATCTTCCTGACTCTCATGTACAACACTGCCTGGTTGTTAAGGTAATTTAAAGCCCATCTTTACAACCTATTTTGTACACCACTGGTGCACATGAGATGGTATTACAATGGTACAATATATACACACTTTCATCATCATCATCATCATCATATTTCACTTCCAAGTCTTACGTGGGCAGTACCAAGGGGTACAGAATAATGATGTGTGGGTTGACAGGAAACCCGCGGGTTGACCACCGGTTGTGGGGGTTTAGGTTGAAATTTAGGCAACAATTGCTGGTTAGGGTTGGGTGCCAGTCAGAATGGGGAAGTACATTCTTCTTCTGCTCCCAAAGATTCCCTTTCTTAGAACAAGAGGTGTACACAGGAGTAGTGTAAATAAGGAGAAGATGTGGTTCCTACAAAAGCAAAATGTTGTGAATTAGTCAGGTGTGGGTTAAGGTTTTGAAGGTTAGGGTTGGTTGTGGGTTGAGTTTCTCCTGACCCATACCTCTCTATTACGGAACTAATGAGACCTCATTTTTGGACTCATTTAGGCCTCTTGAAAATATCTTTCTGAACTCCAGTTCTCAGTGATCACTAAGACTGTAGGTAAAGCAAGTTTCTCATATAAATCAGTTTCTCCAATTAGCCCTGGTTTTATGGTATGGCAGACTGGGCTCCAGCTTTTGTTCAATGTGAACCACTATCCTTCCAGGGCTTCCCCTCTACTTTCAATCTGACACTGGGCTCCATCTGAATGATCACCCTAATGAGACGTGAATACTAAGCAATCTGGGATGGTGTATGTGCAGAAATTTACTGTACCTCTGCTATTTTGTGGGACCTTCGGAACCAGAGCTGGTAACCTTGCTCTTCCCTGTGCATCAGAAGATAAATTCTTCTCTGAAACTGGTTTTTACTAGCGACAGTAATGCCTTTTTGGTAAACTATGTTGCTATGCTCTTTGTTACAAGCAAGTAAAATGATGCTGTACTGAGTGCATTATACAAAGAACAAACCTTCTCCCACTTTGGAAGGAGAGTGATTTATGCCTTTGATTCTGTGTTTTGGCCCCAAAGTCTCAGTCCAGATCAGATAACTCTCCTGGCTGTGAGTCTCCAGCATTTGGAAATAGGAAATCACAGAAAGCCAGGAGTTTCACATGCTGCCTCTTGCTCCAAGGTCATGTTAACATTATATCATTTTCCAAAGCAACATTTTATTGTCACCTTTGCTTATTTGGAGAGCTACAAATGCATCAAGTGATTTTAACATTATGGGTGTTGAAAAACTATGCGAAAATGTGGTCCAAATCCTCATTAGCAATGCGTATGATCCTATCTGCAGTTAAAGGAGCCGTAATCCTATATTTGTTGTGCCTGCTTGTTTCATGTGTATCATGTCCAAGTCTAACACCAACATAGTCCTACGGTTTTGTTATTAGTTTTGTTTAAATATCATGAAAGTCTTGATATTAAAACAATGGAACCCTTAGGCACATGAACTAGAAGCTGTCTTTATTTTAGTGCTTTCCAACTACCATCTGTTCAGCTATTACTGAACTAAAAAAATTTAAAACAAGAAGAAAATGTTGTTTTAAGGGCTTTGATCTAAATACCCCGAAAAGAAACGGGAGAGCAACAAATCTCTGTGAGAGCCCAATGCTGCAATTCTCATGGGTGGTTAGTTATACACTGTCTTATCTAAACAAAACTGTATGTAACTAGAACTGAAGATTATTATACAATTACTAAATGTAATATAAATGGAGACATATTATGTAAAAAAACAAGAATGTACCAGGGCATTATTCTCTTTTAAATATAGAAGGAATGTGCTTAAAAAAGTGAAGTTTCTGGTTATTTTATTGAAAATTTCGGCAAAAACCCTACTAGTCCCGCCCATCTATTCCACTTCCTGCTGTCTCCTTTCCCAGGATGTGCAGGGGAGCCGGAGGCACTCAGCACACTGCTCTGTAGGATAGGAACCAATCAGTAGCTAGGCTGACCTGATAGGGAGCTGAAGGCTGTCTGCTTGTGTGACTGCAGGACTGTGATTGGCTGTCAGGGACCTAGAGTTTCCACTTATCTGGTTTTGACCTGGACAGCCCAGTTTTAGGAAGGACTCTCTGGGTCAAAACTGCCGACCCAGTTTTCCAGGGCAGGACTCCATGAGAGTCAAGTGGTTGATTGATGATCACCATGTCATAGCCCCTCCCTGTGATATCACTGCCCATCCCAACATCATGACCCCACCCCAGTGATGTCACCACCCCCGTTTAGAGTTACCTGCAGGGGAAAGTTGCAACCCTACAAGGGCTGTTAAGACATGCCCACCCTTCATTTGACACACAGACAGGAACCATAGCAGATCTATAGGGAGCTCCTTTTTAAAAAGATGCTTTTATCTTATAGCCCAAAGTAAAATCAGATATGCTATTTGTCTCCTTTAAAACCATTGCATTTATGACACCATCTTTCAGTTCTGTTATTATTCTCATATCTCATATGAGGCTTAGATTTCATATACTGTATTCTGAAAAATCGGTGACTTTAAAGTGTCTTCTATCACAGCAAGGGTTCTTATCTCCTTCACTCTCATAACTAGTTGAGACATTTCCATACAAAAGTATAGTCAATGTAAATAGTAACAAAGAGTAATTGATTCTGCTTTTTATTTCGTATAAGTAAGGACAGAGATAGCATTTTCTCCACTGGCATACAACTGGTTGTAGAGAAAACACCTATTTTACAATCTATAGATTTCTATTATTTTGTGTTTTCACACTGAAGAGTAGGGATGGGCTAATTTGACCCGTTTCGTTTCGGCAAAAAACGCGTGTCTTTTTATTTTGACGCACAACGCCATACAAGTCTATGGGCGTCATTTTTTCGGGCGAAACAAGGCGAAAAAATACGCCCATCCCTACTGAAGAGTAGGGTAGCTTGTCTGTTGGTGTTTTCCACTGGGTGACTGTGGCAGACAAAATGCCTACGTACCTTAAGAAAAGGATATTAAGAGTATATCTAGTTGCTCTAGTTTTATATAATATTGTATTTATTCCCAGGTATGAAGGGGCAGATTTATCACAATTTGAATTCAAGTTTATATAGAGAATTTGAGTTTTCAAAACTCAATGTTTCAAGATTTATTAAAGCACCAGGCAAGCCCATAAGGATTGAGTCTTATTCTGAAAATTATATCAGTATTTTACCATAAAGGGTTACTGTTGCAGGAAAACTTGTTTTCAAAATGCATCAGTTAATAGTGCTCCTCCAACAGAATTCTCAGTGAAATATGTTTTTAAAAGAGCAAGTGGATTTTTAAACATTTATTTCTGAAACATGGCATGGGGCTAGACATAGGGGTAGATTTATTAAGGTTTGAATGGTAAATTCGAATTTTAAAGTTGAATGTTTGGTCAAAACTCACAAGTTCAGTTGGGAGAAATCCAAACCCGAATTCCAATTCAAGATTTATCATACCTTGACCCTGGAGGTAACATGAATTCGATAAGTCGCCATGGAAAACCTGCCGAGTTCATGTAGAAGTCAATGGCAGAGCTCCGTTGACCCATGTGAAGATGTTAATAGCCTTGAGTTTTTTTTTTCAGAAAAAAATTTGATTCGAATTGCGTTCAAATTTGATTCTAATTCGATTCAAGTTTTCATTTTGGTTATATTTGTTTGGATTTTAGGCATTGCAAGTTTTTCCTTAAACAAGATACCATTCGAGTTTCAAGGTCATTCGAGTCCATTCAAGGTAAAAAAAAACTCGACCTTTGATAAATCTGCCACATAATGTTCATTTCCCAGGTGCTCCCAACCATGTGATTTGTGCTCTGATAACCTTCAGTCACACTTTACTGCTAGACTGCAAGTTGGAATGATATCACCCTCCCTCCTCCCCCAGCAGCCCATCAGCAGCCTACAAGAGAGCAATGGGCAGCTACCTGACACCTCTGCTGAAGGATTATTTTGCATTGTAAAAGTGCTAAAACTTTGCTTGGGTACTATACTCTACCACTAGGTGGGAACATGACTTGGGTCGTATTGCAATAAAATAAGAAGGGGAAAAGCAATAGCTGTCTCAAAGCAGTTCCATCCTGAAGTGCTGTCTCCTTCTCAAAACTCAGAATCAGGCACAGTGCACTAAGATGGCTGCCTCCACATCGATATTACAGCTAAAAAAAATACATTTGTTGGTCCAAGAAAAACATTTTAAATGGTATAGTGAATTATTTGCAATGTA
The DNA here is from genome assembly GCF_017654675.1 of Xenopus laevis. NCBI lineage: Eukaryota > Metazoa > Chordata > Amphibia > Anura > Pipidae > Xenopus > Xenopus laevis. The sequence continues at coordinate 36,361,087 of NC_054379.1, read as the reverse complement.
AACTGTAATTTAGAAATAAAAAGTAAACAATAAAAATCATGACAGAATCCCTATAAAGAGATAGCCAAACAATGCTCAGTCCTAAGGTGTAGGGGTTAATGCAGTGATGCTCTCTGAGGAACAAGCTATGGGCTCCTGCATGTTTCATATTCTTCAATATATTAAGGCAAAGTTTGTGCCCAGTTAAGTATAGGCATATACACATGCATACATATGGGTATTTTATTCTAAATGTTGTCTCTTCCCCTAGTTGTTGAGAGATTTATTTTGGCTGGATGTTACAAATATCCTCTGTATTTATGTTACAGGTTCCTTTGGGAAGATGCAGTAAAAGGTGATAAGTTTCTCTAGTGTGAGAAAGCTTTTCCAATTCCTATATTGCTCCATTGGGGTATTTTATGTAAACCTCTGAAATTTCTCCAGCTCACAAGACACTTCCTAAAAAAACATAGAGGTTTGGAGAGCTGGATCTCCATAGAGACTAATCGGTAGAGTGTCTGTATGCTTTATAATTAGGTTCAAAGCCCATTACAGTCTTGGGACTTTACTAACATTTTTTTTTTTTTATAATTCCATTTTTTTTTCAAGGGAATGGAAACCCAAAAAAAAAAATGTGTTGCCTAATAAAAAAACATAATTCTGAGCAACTTTGCAAAATATATTCAATACAAGTTATTGTATCCTTTTCTCCAGCATAAACAATTCCAGTTTAGCCAATAAAGCCAATTCCATTCCTTTTATCAGCTCGATTGCTCTTCTTTGTGCTTTCTCTATTTCAGTAATATCCTTTTGAAGATCTAGAGGCCAAAACTGCTCTGCACATTTTAGATTCTGCCTGAATGATACTTTTCTTGTGTGAATTAGATTCATGGGGGGATAGAGTCATACGTCCTCTTAAGAAAGCACTAGCCAGGCCTCATCTCGAAATTATTTTTGTCTTTTTATTAATAGCTCTTCTTTCAGTTGCCAGACAAGTTAAATAAAAGTTGGTCCAATACAGAATCCCGTGGGACCCCACTGAGAACCTCTGTTCAAGTAGTATACTGTATGTTCCATTGAAAATCACCTTCTGTATACGATCCTCAAGCCAAGTTTCTATCCATGCACAATGAGCATTAACAAGACCAATAGACCTTATCATAAAAACCAAACATGGCACTGTATCAAAAGCTTTTGGTAGACCACATCTACTGCAACCCCACTGTCCAACTTCTTGCTAACCTCATCATAAAAAGCTATAACATTTGCCTGACATGATCAGCCTTTCATGGTTACAACTCATAATGCCATTCTTCATAATATTATCTTGAACATACCACATATGTCAGATGTACAGGCCTGTAATTGCCAGGTTGAGACTGTAATTCTTTTTTTTTTAATGTTGGAGCTTATTTCCAGTTCATTGGTGGCGGGTTGATTATAACAACAACACCCACAACACAGCAATTTTGCTAAAGGTTAATCTTTTATTTTTTAAAACATTTCTTTTACTGAATACTCCCTTTGTTTTCTGAGAATATACAATATCCAGTTATCAGCAATGCATTCACGCATCTATTTCCTGCTGCTGTCATTACATCACCGCTGCACTCACTGAGCGAGTAAACATTATTTACGTGAAACGGGAAATTCCTTTAAGGTTTTAGCCCAGTTCATCTTGGTCTATATATTTCTCACTGATGGTATTCAGTCTCCTGAGTCATTGTTTAGATAACACTTTAGCTAATAGTATTACTCAAAATGTTTTTTTCCCTTTTTTTCTGGTTCACCATGAAAGTAAGATCATGCACAAGACGAGCATATGAAAAGAGCTCTTTTTTCACTGTAAAATCCACAATTTTAATCAAAAGAATCTTTTTGATGTTGAGCTGTGCATGTGATTCTTTGCTTATAAATCATTCCTCTATGGGTGGGCTGGATCAGGGTTTCTTTCTCTCATAATCCTATTACTTTCATTTGGCTTGTAATTGTTAAGCAACAGCTTCAAACATCAAAGAACTGGACTGTTCAGAGATTTCGTTTTTTTGCCAGAAATGCAAGAAGTAAAGCCACTCGCCATTTCCATCTAAACAGTTAATGAAAAATCAAAAAAATAATGTCCATAATAGTTTTTTTTTTAAAAGTGAAAACTGTAAAACCCAGATACTGAATTAAACCCACTGTAAGTGGCTACACTATGTAAGTGGGCAGTTTCATGGAGCATTAGCTTTTGTATAATCATCATCATTTATATATTCAGATGCCAGCATTTTACAATTTTTATACTATTATTTAACGGGTGTTATGGAATAACTCTTGAATTGAAGTACCATTAGTTTGTGATTTTTAAGTAGTACAAGAATGTGGAATCTGTTATCTGAAAACCCATTATCTAGAAAGCTGTGAATTACAGGAAGGCCTTCTCACATAGGGGAAAATTTACTAAAGCGCGAAGTGGCTAACGCTAGCGCAAATTCGCCAGCGTGACGTCATTTCGTTAGTTCGCCGATTTACTAACGGGCGCTGGCGTAAATGCGCTAGTGAAGTGGACCTACTCTAGCGCTACTTCACACCCTTACGCCAGGCAAAGTTTCGCTATGGCAAAGGGACGTAATTTCGCTAATTCACTAACTTGCGGATTTTCATGAATGTTAACTCTTGTGTCAGACTTGCCTTCGCCAACTGAGACCAGGCGAAGTGCAATAGAGTAGATAGGGATTGCTTCAAAAAAGTTGAAATTTTTTCTAAGTCCCAAAAAACGCTGGCGTCTTTTCCATTTTTAGGGGTGATAGGCTGAAAAAGATCGTACATTTTTTTGGGGGTACCCTCCTTCCCCCCTACATTTCCTAACATATGGCACCTAAACTATACAGTGGGCACATGTATAGGGCAAAATAACAACTCTATTTTATTTTATGAAACTTTCCCAGGCTTGTGTAGTGTAATGTATTTGCTGCTACATATACATCCATTGTACTTTAACTTAGCACCGTATACAAATTAAGCATCGCTAGCGTAACTCCGCTTTGCTTGACGAATTAATGCTAGCGCTACTTCGATACCGTTCGCCTCCCTGAGCGCAACTCGGATTTTAGTGAATTTGCGTAGCGCTGGCAAAACTACGCCTGGCGAAGTGCGGCGGAGTGTGGCGAAGCTGTCGCCGGCACAATTTTGCCCCATAGACTCCATTTTATCCAAAAAATCCAATTTTCTTTAAATTATTTCCTTTTCTCTGTAGTAATAAAACAAATACCTTGTATTTGATCCATACTAACATATAGTTAATCCTTATTGGAAGAAAAAACGGCCTATTGGGTTTATTTAATAGATAAATGATTTTCTAGTAGAATCAAGGTATAAAGATCCAGGTCCCAAACATTCTGGATAACAGGTCCCCCTGCAAGGAAATGCCCCCCCTACATGAGGGGGGACAAGAGCAGCTCAAATCACCCCCTGCCTCACACTTGCTCACTTACTGGCTCCACTGGATGACATCATTAATATAATTAAAGGGAAACTATTGTGAACATTTTTATTATGAGCTTCATCTCATAGAAATGAGCATCTTTCTAGATATTATCAAGTGTTCACTGTTTCTGAAATAATCAATAAATAAAACTTACAATCTCCAGGGGGAACTCCTGTAATGAGACAAGTTAAATAACTAGATCTAATGCATTATTTAAGGAGGGGCATTCTCTTTGCCTAGTAGATGGTTTAGAGCTAATTCATTCAAAATAACATGCAGGATTTGTGAATGCCCAATAAATGCAGGTATTGGTATCCAGAAAGCTCAGAATTACAGAAAGGCTGTCTCCTATAGATTCCATTTTATCCCAATAATCCAAAATGTAAAAGATGATTTCCTTATTCCCTGTTATAATAAAGCAGTACCTTATACTTGATCCAAACTAAGATATAATTAATCCTTATTGGAAGCAAAACCACCAGTTGGGGTTATTTAATCTTTGCATGATTTTCTATTAGACTTGAGGTATGAAGTTCCAAATTACTGAAAGATCCGTTATCTGGAAAACCCCAGGTCTTGAGCATTCTGGATAACAGGTCCTGCCGGACTTTTAAGGCAGGCCCAATAGATAACAGATGTTATAAATGTTAAATGCTGTGCTGTTTATGTTAATCATCTTACTTGCATTAGTAGCATGCAGAAAATAACCCTATTGGAAACATCAGGGGATTTCCTCTGAAATAGCCCTATTGAAGATTTAAAGGGGGTTTAAACACCCACACTATTTGGGGAAAACCCATAATGTGGGTGTTTAGGCTAGATAAATTGATTTGTTCTTTATATTCTAGTCTGTGCTACTGGTTTCCTACAATATGCACTCCATTTCTAACCAATATTTCTTTTTGCCCCATAGTAATATCTAAATAATAAATGGGCACCTAAAGCTATGCAAAATAATAAATATATTTACAGAACATCTCCAAAGCCACCTGTCTATTTTGCCCGCCCTCCACTATAGCATTAGCCTCTGAGCCACCCCCTATTGATAGATTGTTGTATGTGGGAATACCCCTTAGCTAAACTGAGTAAAGCATTTGTAGCATATTATGTTTAGGCTTTAGTTCTTGAAAAGAAAGTAACCAGATGTAATTGCATTATAAGGGGTAGTAACACTAAAATCTGAATTTTATTCTTTTCACAGCACAGGGTGTAACATTGGAAATCATACGTATGCAAGTGAAATTAATTCTATCCTGTTAATGAAACCAGCTGCATGATGTCAGCAGTGGTAAGACAGTTCAATAACCCAAGACCTTACCTAGAACGTGGCATTGCAGTATTTCAATTGTATGACTCTTTTCTGTTTCATCCTTATAAAAACAATAAAGGGGAGCTGTAGCAATAGAAATTATATATCTATACAATAAAACTGCCTGACTTGCCTAGACATTAAGGGGCCTATTTATTAAAGCCCAAAATTTTTCTGGTTTAGTTTTTAAAAGGAAAAACTCACATTTTTAGAATTAAAAAAAAACTTGTATTTTTAGAGATTGATTATACCCGAAAGCTGCTAGAAATCATCATCCAAAAAAACTCCATCTACAACCTGTCAAGGTCATGTAGAAGTCATTGGTAGATGTCCTTGAAGATGTTTCTTGACATCGTGATCCACACTGGTTTTTGTCCAATAATCCGATAAATTAGAGTTTTTGGAGAGTCAATTTGAAACTTTTTCTAGAAGAATTTTTGATAAACGAGTTAAATTAGTGGATGGGAGTTAGGTTGTTTTAATAAACAAAATTAGATAAAGGCGAGTTTTAGTAAACACCCCCTATGTGTATGAAAGATTATGCGTGTGCACCCACAATTAAATTAGAAATTATTATGGGTCAAAAACATGGCCCTATGGTGTTTTTAGAATCACAATGATCATAGTAACATAGTAAGTAAGGTTGAAAAAAGACACACGTCCATCAAGTTCAACCTTTTTTTTTTTAATATCTGCCTAACTTCCAGTTGATCCAGAGAAAGGCAAAAAAAACCATCTGAAGCCTCACCAATTTGCCTCAGAGGGGGAAAAAAATCCTTCCTGACTCCAAAATGGCAATGAGACTAGTCCCTGGATCAACTTGTACTAAGAGCTATCTTCCATAACTCTGTATTCCCTTACTTGCTAAAAAAACATCCAACCCCTTCTTAAAGCTATCTAATGTATCAGCCTGTACAACTGATTCAGGTAGAGAATTCCACATCTTCACAGCTCTCACTGTAAAAATATTTAGGCGAATATTAAGGCGGAACCTCTTTTCTTCTAATCGGAATGGGTGACCTCGTGTCAGCTGGAAAGACCTACTGGTAAATAAAGCATTAGAGAGATTATTATATGATCCCCTTATATATTTATACATAGTCATCATATCACCCCTTAAGCGCCTCTTCTCCAGCGTGAACATCCCCAATTTGGCCAGTCTTTCCTCATAGCTAAGATTTTCCATACCTTTTACCAGCTTAGTTGCCCTTCTCTGTACCCTCTCTAATACAATAAAGTCCTGTTTGAGTGATGGAGACCAAAACTGTGCGGCATATTCTAGATGGGGCCTTACAAGTGCTCTATACAGTGGAAGAATGACCCCCTCCTCCCTTGACTCTATGCCCCTTTTAATACAGCTCAAGACCTTATTTGCCCTTGATGCTGCCGACTGGCATTGCTTGCTACAGCCAAGTTTATCATCTACAAGGACTCCAAGGACCTTTTCCATAATGGATTTGCCTAGTGCAGTCCCATTAAGGGTATAAGTGGCTTGGATATTTTTACATCCCAGGTGCATGACTTTACATTTATCAACATTGAATCTCATTTGCCACTTAGCTGCCCAGATTGCCAGTTTGTCAAGATCCTGTTGCAAGGATGCCACATCCTGGATGGAATTAATTGGGCTGGATAATTTTGTGTCATCTGCAAACACTGATACATTACTTACAACACCCTCCCCTAACTCATTAATGAACAAGTTAAATAAAAGTGGACCTAATACCGAGCTCTGGGGGACTCATGTAGGCAATGATACATAATAAGTAAAAATAATATATGATTTAATATATGAATTATGTGGGCTGAAAAGGATCTTTACCTTACAATTATAACTTTATTGGAGCTCTCCTTATATCCTGTGGGATTTGTTGGAGTGTCTTCATACTCCTATCTCAGCAGCAGAGTAGGATGCGGGTAGTCAATCACAGCTCTTGACAAATTGCAAATGATATAGTGCAGTTTCCTATCCACCATTTGCTGGCTGCCTGCAACAAGCAGATGGGATTGGCTTGCATTATACAGTATAAAGTGCTGAGTGCCACCAGCTCTCTTTGACTTTTCCCGAAATGGTTGGTTGGTGTTAAAAATGTTCATAAAAGCAGTGTGTTTAATTTTAAAGGTGTATAGTGCAATGGCAAATACTTGTTCTTGACTCTATTTCAACCTTTAACATGTATTCACAAAGACTCTGTTGGGCTGTGACATCTTCATAATAATTGCCCCACAAATGTGCACTGGTGGAACAATCCGCTGTTCTTCCAGTACAGTCAGTGTCGGACTGGGCCAGCGGGACAACGGGGGAAAAACTCGATGGGCCCCAGGCTCTTGTGGGCCCCGCCGTCCAAGATCCACTTCTCAGTGGCGCGACCCCTCTTTGTCTGGGGTTGCGGTAAAATAAAATGTTTGCGTGTGCGCACTGACGTGGTGCACAAAGGGGGCGCTCCAACTCCTTTTCATCTGAAATGCTGGGTTTATTTAAAGGGGTTGTTCACCTTTGAGTTAACAAAGTATGATGTAATGAGTAATTTTTTATTATTTGTAGTTATAGAGTTATTTAGCTTTTTATTTAGCATCTCTCCAGTTTGCAGTTTTAGCAATACAGTTGCTATGGTCCAAATTACCCTAGCAACCATGCATTGATATGGATAAGAAACTGGAATATGAGTAGGAGAGGGGGCTGAATAAAAATGTAATGGAAAGTAGCAATGACTATACATCCTTACAGCCTTACAGAGCATTTGATTTTAGATGGGGTCAGTGACACCCATTTGAAAGCTGGAAACATTCTGAAGGCAAATAATTCAAAAAGTATAAAAAATAAAGGCCAACTGAAAAGTTGCTTAGAATTAGCCATTCTATAACATACTAAAACTTAACCTAAGGGTGAACAGCCCTTTAAAGGAGAATGAAAGGCTAAAAGTAAGTAAGTAAGTAAGCTTTATCAGAAAGGTCTATATAAATAAACCAGTAAACCCTCAAAATAATGCTGCTCTGAGTTCGCTGTCAAAAGAAGCACTGCATTTCTTTCCTTCTATTGTGTACACATGGGCTTCTGTATCAGACTTCCTGCCTTCAGCCTAAACCTCCAGGGCTTGGGCTTGAGCATGCTCAGTTTGCTCCTCTATCCCCCTTACTTTTCCTTCCTTCCTTCCTCCCTCCACCCCTCCCTGCTGTAATCTGAGACTAGAGCTTTGAGTGACTCTGGCCGGAAGTGATGTCACACCAAGCTAATACTGCAGCTGCTATCCTAAACTAACAGAGAGAGCTTCTAGAGCTGTTTACTCAGGTATGGTTAAGCATTATACAGAATAAATATAGTGTTCTAGTTAACTATTGTGGTTAACTATTGGCAATGAACTGCCTCTGTATCTTTCCTTCTCATTTAATGTTTAAATATGCTTTAGTAGCCTTAAGCCATGATGCTCTAATTTATGTAAAGAACCTTTAGGGCTTATTCAGTCAAAACTGGCCTGTTTTTACCCACAGTGCAAAAACGTTTCGCCTATAATTCGAGTGTAAATGTGTTCACCAGGAGAAAATTCATCAGGATTCGCGCAATTTTCCATGCACTTAAATATGAATAGAAAGGAACTGAACAAAAAAAATGTCCAGTTGCTTGTGATACTAGTGGTCAAAACTATGTTTATGCCCAGTTCTTTAGGTACATGTGCCCCAGTCCTTGTGGGAACCCTGCAACTACTGTACCACCACCTTTGGAACGCAACTAGACGGTGTTGCAAGGTACTTCCTTTTTAACTTTTAATAAATTAGATTTTTTTTTTGTTTGTTTGCAGGGAAAACGTGTGCAACTGCATTTAGCATTTGTAAATGTAATCTCTCAGGATTTGCCCCCTTTTTAAATGAAAATAAGCCTTTCCCTTACAATTCTATTATTTATAGTATTTTATTTTCTTAAACTGAGCATGGCACACATGATATAGTAAAATACAATGCCTTCTCTACCGCCTTGCAAATCTCTACAAATTTTTTTTTTGTTCTTTTAATTTTAAGTAGTAACAGATGCTAGTGTCTGATTTACCATTTGTGGGTGTGAGGGACCTCACTTTCTTCAGTTTTGAACTGCAATTTACACTTGGCAGGTCTACTGGAAAGCACTACAGTATTACTGGCACGTTATTATCTGTCTATAATAAAGCAAAAGTAATCCTGCTGGGAAAACAAATTGCACCACCAGTGAATGAAACTAACATATGTACTAATAACATATCTCTCATATAGTATTTTAAACCTTTTTTTTTTAAATATATAATGCATCTTGATGTCAATGTGTTATACAGACATTTCCACTATTTATTATAAGGTGAATTTAATAAAATGCAATTTTAAGTGTAGCTTAAAGAGCCGGATACAAGTAGGTGATTGCTGCAGTAATAATGTTACAGAAAGTGCTGTTTCACGCTGTAACCAGGAGTGTGTGATATCACGTGGGAGTGATTTTTCTGGATGACTGAAAAATGGGTCGTTTATGACTCAGCACAGTGTAACTTCTCTACTGATAAATAGCTCAGTTTATTAATTGACGGTTTTTATTTCCTGAGCTCCTGAAGAAATAATTTAAATAATTAAAATCAAATGTCATGTCAGCACTGACTTTACTGAGTAAATTTCCATTGCTGCGTTAGAGAAAAAAACCTAAATTCTTTGGAACTAACATAGAATCAGAAACTGTGAAAGTTGGTTATATTTACTACGGACAAAAACTGGACCCATTCAATTACTTCAGTCTTACAAGATATTTCACAAAACTTGCAAGGAGTTGGCCAGATGAAGGCTAACCGTTTGCTAAAGCATTTTCTATTTCCACTCGTAACTCGTAAATAAATTAAAAAAAACACAACAACATATAGTAAACTTCTGTATACTGTAACTCATGTTAGCTTCACAAAATTGGAGACAAATGCTGAAAAAACGAATTTTTTTAAAAGATACATTCACAAAAGTGGAAATAACTGTTTGTGAATATTTTGGGGAAATACAACAAATCTATCTCCAGTGTTATCTTTCTTAGTATTAACATTTTGATGAATGTACCCTACCCATTGAATAAGAAATTCAATGGGTAGGGTACAATATACTGACCCAGTATATAATTTAAAATTATATACTGGGTCAGAAATAATCAAGTTGTCTCTCTACATGCAGGTTTTGAGTTGTTTTTTAGTATATCATTATCTCATTAGTAAATTTTTCTTTTGCCTTCCATTGCAGGGAGAAATTTCACATTATAAAAGGGATTATGGAGACCCAAACAACACGGGGACACAATTATGGGCCTTGACCACTACGTAAAAAAAAAAACGAAGTCCTATTTGAAGCCTGCAAGTAGATTTGAGTCATCTTGAGAAGGGGTTAGTAAAAAGTTATTTCTTGTTCCATTTATGTCAAAGTTTGTCTTGATATACCCCATTGACATGAGACTACACCCCTGAGGGCTTCAGGGCTGCACAAATTCCCACATTATATTAGGTGAACAAAACACATTATGGACCAACCTCACAATATTCCCTTCAGGAACATTTTTTAAAAATGTAAGTATTATGGCCTTTTCAGGTTTAACATGAATTAAGGTAAAATAAACATACAAAGGATTAATGAATGTTTGCCTGTTTTCTCCATTTGTTTGGGTTAAACCTTGGCTGAACTTGAATACTTTCTGATGTTGATTGCTCAGAAGGAACATTAAACACAGGGCACGTTTAGGAAAATTGATTTATTAAAAAAAAAAATGACATCATTATACTTGCTTCCACCCTTCTTTGGGGCCTTCATCAGGGCACACAAAAAGTAGCAGGGCAAATGAAGCACTTATCAGTACAAATATATATATTACTTGAGAAAATCCCACCAGTATAGCCGCATAGCACCTATAACATGCTTGAACGCTGCTACTAGATGACTAGCTCTGACATTCTATTAATCAGAAATATACAAGCATTGTTATAGCAAAACAAGTACATTGAGAAAAACTTGACCAGCATTCAATTTATAACTGATCTAGATCTATAGACCTATAAATCCTAGAACCTGGATTCTTTGGGGGTGTCAATATATTAGGCAACCTTTTGGAAAATCTTTGTCTTGCAGTGCCTCACCCATGTCTTACTAGACTATCCCAGTGATTCCTAGTGTAGAACAAGACTTGTCCCAATGCAGCAGAATAATATTGGAAATCCAAAAATATACCTAGCATTAAAATCTCCCTTCACTTTATACACACTTTAAGGGGGTGATTTATCAAGGTTCAAATTCTAATTTGTGGCACAATTTGATTTGATTTGCACAAACACTCACAAATTCAAATTATGTTTTCAAAAAAATGGAATGTAAAACTTCGGCATCTAAAAGCTTGCAAGTTCATGTTCAAGGCAATGGGAGTTGTCTGAGGCAAAATGTAAGCCATTTTTAAAATTCAAGCTTTTCTAGTTTTTCAAGTTTTTGAGAGCTTGTAAACTCGAGGTATTGGAAATACTCCTGCTTTCCCATCCATGTGCATCAGCAAGGGCACTTTCTTTGGACTGATTTGGCAGCTTAAGGTGGCCATACACAGGAGATCTGCATGTTTGGTAATGTCGCCAAACAAACAGATCTCTTCCCGATTTTCCCACATTGAGGTGGGCGATATTAGGCTGATCCGATCGTGGGCCCTAGGGCCCAATGATCGGATCAGAATGGAGGCAATACGGGCAGTTGGATCGCGGGACTCCATCAACGAACAGATGCGGCCGTGATCCAAAGGATTTTGTACCCTGCACAATCGACATATGCCAGACTTTTGGCCAGACGCCTGTTGGATGGCCCCACACATGTCATGCAACAGTAGACAGATTATTTGAATAATAATAAAGCAAATACTTGACGTACTGTATATATTTATAGAGGCCACACTATAGGATGTCTAGAAGTCGTAGAGATCCAGAATTACTACTAAAGTGACATTTCATTGGGCACCTTAGACCTTAGCTATTGTGACACATGCATATCCATAACATAAACAGTAGCTACAGATTTTTTAGGTGCTCTCTTTGTCCGTCATATCACATTTGACATTGAATGCTTCAGAGATCAGAGAGTCAACTACAGGGAAGTATGTAGCATGGGATTTATCTTTTAAAGTCTTTGTGCACTTTGTACTTTTGGAATGAACTGAAATACAATCTGGGATCCAAATTTTTTTTTGTTCCTTTTGGCAAATCTCTGTGCTAGTGCACCTGCAAATCTATTTATCCAGCTGGCAGAGAATTACACATAATCATCCACATTATGTCATGGCTTCAGAAAGTCATTCACAGCAATAAAAGCCTGAACACAAACAGATTTGCTGTCCTGGCTATCTAAACCTATGTGCTTAGCAGTGGAAGTTATATGTCATAGATCAAACCGTAATGCCTTCGATAATGAGCCATCAGCCACTGATATGCCTTTTTAGTCCTAAAACTCCTCAATTACACCACAGAAATGGAATTCTTCCAGAAAAAACAAGAATAGACTAGCCTATCTATCAATCTGGAAACACTGTGTTGTAGATGAAAGCTTTTTTAGCCAAATTACAAGTTCAGCTACATTTTCAGCTTTATATACTGTATTTTACAGCGACTGTAAAATTAAATTAAACATCTTGATACTATGGCTTGATATGTTTGCAGATGTTAGGCAATATACAGAAAAATGTGTGGGGCACATACCCTTAGGTCTGGCACTATGTTTCGTGATCTGATTTCTATTGAATAGTTGCATTGCTGAGAATCTTATATACACAGTGTGACAGATGTACAGACACAACTTTTCTGGCAAAACAGAAGAAATAGGAGCAAATGGCCTAGACGGTGATAGTATACACCAGTGAATTATATGAGCTTGAGGGATGGCAAGAGGAGTCTGTGCGATTGTGCTTTAGAAACGCATCTTAAGGCCCAGTTAATAATATCATGTGTTCATCTCACACTCTTTGCCATAATAGAAAATTTGGTTGTTAGGCCTCTTACTGAGGAGAGGTTGAAGCTGCGCACCCCTGCGTTCCATTTTTCAGCGTTCAGCCGCAGGGGAGCGCAGGAATAGATGCATTAAGTTCTTTTCAATGGGGCTGTACTCACACAGGCGCGTGTAGGCGCCGAACGCATGAAAAATGCAGCATGTTGCGTCTCAACCTGCGTTCGGCGCCTACACACACCTGTGTGAGTACAGCCCCATTGAAAATAACTTAATGCGTCTATTCCTGCGCTCCCCTGCGGCTGAACGCAGGGGAGCACAGCTTCAACCGCTCGTCAGTAAGGGGCCTTAGGATGCTTTTGAAAAAAGAAGTGCGGATAACTCCCAATTATATTGGTGCACAGCTTCATGTAATAACATATGCATACAAGTAAGTGCATTCTGTATACAAATCCTGCAGCCATTTTATTGACAATCTGTGTTGTGTATTTATTATATGCAGTGACATGCTTTTGTTCATCTTTGCTGGACTTATTGTGCATTATATAATGAATAACCAGAGTGCAGATTAATAAGAATATTGAGTTAAGCTCCCCATAGACGCGACGATTCTTCTTGCCGAACGACCGATTTTAGGGAAGCCCGACCAATTATCGTGCATTTAGTGGTATTCGAACGATCGTACATCTTACGATTTTTCGGCCGACATCTGTCGGGAAATTGATCGGCCAGGTCAAAAAATCTTTGTCGGTCCTAGTGCAATCTCTCTATGTTTGCAGGGACAAGCAGGCAGCTCCCCTTTGTTTTCCTGGTAAATTGGTCTTTTTAGTTGATGGTAAATTTGTACGATCGTACGATCGTTCTGAGAAGATCGCGGTCTCACGATCAGGATCTGATCTTTTAAAAATCTCAACATCTATGGCCAGCTTAACTCTTGGAATTATATTAGGCACACAGACAGGGATGGCTGCAGAGTGGACAGATTAGAACTCCCCCGTCTGAATTTCAGGAATACTTTTTATATGGGATTCCAGATAAGGGTTCCCAAATCATATACAGGTATGGAACCTGTTATTCAGAATGCTTGGGACCTGGGGTTTTCCAGGTAAGGGATGTTTCCATGATTTGGATCTCCATACTTTAAGGGGAGTATTTATCAAAGGTCGAATTTAAAAGGTTTGTGAGATTTTTTTATACCTCGAATAAACTCACAACTCCAATGTTTTCTGATTAAGGAAAAAGCTCGATTGGGAAAAAACTTGAATCAGTGAATTCAGGGTGAAAAACTCGAATACTCAAATGGATCGATTTTTTGGGGGGTGAAAAAAAAACTTGAATTTCTCGAATTAATGGAGTTTTCAAGTGAAACCCATGAAAAAACTTGAACATGAAGGCTATAACATCTTCAAATGGTTCAAGGGACGTCTGCCATTGACTTCTACATGTCCTCAACAGGTTTCAGTTTTCGGATTCGTGCTATTTCCAGCTTTGGGGTACAATGGACCTCAAAAAAGACGTGTTTTTTTTTTTTAAAAAACCCACAAATTTTAGTTTTTTTAACACAAAAACTCAAGTTTTGCCTGAAAAATACCCTTGCAAACGGTAAGGTATGAAGATTTAAATTACAGAAAGATCTATTATCTGGAAAACCCCAGGTCCCAAGCAATCTTGATAACAGGGCCAATACCTGTACCTAGAAATCTGTAGCAATCAAGAGGGCATGTGTCTCCAGTTCCTACCAAGTCCCAGTTGGATCTGGCAATCAATTTCTGCACAACCTGCACCAGATTTACTAAGAATCACATACAGAATTACACACAATAATCATTTTACAGAATACTGCCTGCTACCTATCTATATATACACTATAAAGAAACCACTTTGCTAGGTACAAATACCTGTTATTTAAGATATAGTCATGGTGAAGTCATGGTAATGGGAGTGCTGAGTGTTTGCAGTTTATTGCAGTGCTAAGCTCCAAACCCCTACTGGCTGCAAAGTGACTGTTAACCAAGGAGATTTGAGTTTAATTTAAAGCAATGCTTTACACACCACATCAGTAAATATAATTTTCTGTGGTACTATAAATTGGTAGCGTAGAAGTAATTGTGACTAAGAGCTGCTCGTTTCATTTCACTTTATTCATGAGTGCTGACTATCATTACTGCTCATCAAAAAAACAAGGGCTGCTGTTTCCTATATATATATATATATATATATATATATATATATATATATATATATATATATACACACAATCCCCAAGGTGCACCCTGTAACTCTCATCTGAGATCTCATCAACATTTTTAGTGATACCATTTAGTTTAAAGTGAAACAAGAACTATAAAATACCATGACTAGATCATTATCTCCCTGATAAGCTGATGACAGTCTGTTAGTAAGACACTTCTGTTGAGTAGAACAGCAGGACCCAGGTGCACATGCAAACCATATATTGTCTTTACAATGCAATGGTTTTGTGGCGATGTAAAAAAAAATTGTTTCCAAAAGACACTGTCAGCACTTTCATGCAGTTTTGCTGTGCCAGATTGGAGAGTATTTTTTTCCATTGTAAGGGATGCGTTTAGGAAACTATCCAGGTTTAAAGCATTACTGCAGGAGAGGGAGAAGAGAAGATGTAGCCAAGAGAAATAAAATCAACATAACCACATTATATACCAAGGAACAGGACTCCGAAACCAAGTAGCTTTGTGCATTATATTTATTTATTTACTCGTTTCATTTCTCAGTTTCAGCAACCTGCTGCTAAAGGGAAAAACATTACATTAATGCAGTGTAAAAATTAATTGACGCTGTAGTTTTTCACTGCACAAGCATGTATAATAAATTGTATTGTCCAAGAACAGTGAGTGTCCTGGCACAACAGCTGTATCCAGCTTGGCAAATGTTAACGGCTTAATTAACGACTTAATTGGTGTTTGTTTAAGGTCGACCTATGTCTTCTAAGCGCACAACAGGCAACAGGCAATTAGTCTGCCTGCATTAGGTCATGTAACTGAAGTTAAAATTCTGGACTTTACCTTGCACTTTAGGGACACCTGTAACGTGGCACCTAGAGGGTCACAGTGCTCAATGCACTGGAATGTTGTATGACAGAAAAACATTATTTACTGGGAACAACATGGCCCATTTTTAAAAGAATTTAAAAGAATTTAAAGAATTTAAAAGAATTAAAAGAAATGGCAGCTCTAAGTTTAATGGCATATTGGGCATTTTGTGATCTGCACTTAATCTTCAAAATGACATTTCTTCTGAGATTAATCAAAATCTCTGGTGATAAAACATATGCAGCATATGCATCGTGTAGTAGCCCAAAGTTGCCTCACAACTATGCCACACATATGTTTTACCACCGGTAATATAAATGAATACCTGTATGAATGCAAATTTGGATGTTTGGGCACCCACGCTGGAGGAGATTAAGCACAGACAAAACATCAGCCGTGCCTTGGTTCTTAGAAATCAAAGGGCTGCTTTATGCCCACCTGGTTACACCCACACCCAAATATGCCCTGATCTGGGCCCCCAAATAAGTCTCAACATACTTAAAATATATAAAGCCAACACACTGCTTCTCAAAGTTGCAGCAAAATGTGTAAAGGTGGCCATCAGGGGCACTCCGCCAATGAGGCTAGTTGAGGCACTCGCCTAAGGCGGCAGCACCCCCCTAGTGGCCAGGGGCGGCAAAAATGCTGCTCCTGGTAACTAAGAGACGAATTTCCGGTTTTCAACCCGGAAATTCGGCTCTTCTATGCAGAGAATGCAATTACCCTCTCTGCACTAGCGACGTGGACCCCCCGACCCCTGTCCGGCGCTGAAGGTGAGTGCCGTGGGGAGGTGGGGGCGGCAAAAAGAAGGCAGCCTCGGCGGGAAATTTGGCAGGATCTCCCCTGGTGGCCATATACTATAGGATGTCGCCAAACGAGCGGATCTTCTCCCAATATGCCCACCAAAAGGTTGGCGATATCAGGCTAATCTGAATGTTCGGCCCTACGGTCAAAAAATCATATTATAATGATGGGCATAACAGCCGAAGAGACGAGAACCACATCATCTAGCCAATGCAGTCCTCAAGAAAATCAAACCTGCCAGTTATTGGTCTGGGAGGCCCATCAGAGGGCCCTATACACTGGCAGAGTGGCAGATAAGATGCCAAATTGGTCTAAAGGACCTAAATTGGCATCTTAAATCAGCCAGGGCATGGCCACCTTTAGTCTGTAAATTAAACCACAAGAGGCTGGTAGGATTTGAAGTAGACAACCTGGATTTATGGTGCTGTCCAATTCAGGGCTGTTTTGAGAGTTCGAGAGAGTTTTGAAACCTAGAAACCTTATAAATCTCCCTGCATCCCAACCAATACCCTTTCCCGTGACAGATAGATTGCCCTAAAGAAGACAATCATCTACCCCTGCGACCAGACCACCTGTTAATTCTTAATGACAACCCTTTTTTTTTTCATATTTTCATTTTCTTTTGTCTTATAGCGATTGTCACGTGAGCCATACAGAATAATGTAGTAATACTGCAAACAGTGGCATCACTAATGGGCATGGGTTGGGCAATCAGGGCCCATTGCCCAATAGGGTGGATGAGAAAGGAAACAAAACCATACAGACCAAGTGATCTAATAAAGTTCATGGGACTCTGAGTCAACTTCCTGTTTCCTTCTATTTTACCACGGCGGGTATTTAAAGGAGAACTAAACCAGAATTCTCTTGGATGGATTCATGAGACATTTTTAAAATTTTGGGAGAGTTGAGTATCTTACTAGGCCACTGCACACTCATAAATGTGATTGCAAGGGCAAAACAGTAAAGGAGAGAACAGGGCAAAAAGGTTTTAGGTCACTTTCCCTTATGTGCAATTATGTTTTGTTCATTCAGCTTTTTTCTATTGCTAACTGTCTTGCTCACAGAACCATGGAAGGTACAGTAATTGACCAGCGATCCTTGAAATGTTAATTTAACATCAGGAGTTTGGTTTCAAGTGGATCCGTTTTGTCAGTGAAACGTTTTAAAAAAAGAGAAAACACAAAGTCTTTCAGTTACCATGTAACCAAAAGCCCTTTAAAAAAACTCATAGAGGTTTCACTTATACTTCTCAATTACATGCGTTATTACTGGTCTCTCTATATAAACATGGCCCTGAACCCGAGTATCATATATAGATCTACATTATCTTGAAATAGAAAAAGTACACCAAGCAATAAAGAATCTGCTTTGAGAGATGTCAGATTGGCAGTACAGTAGGGGAAGATCAGGTTGTACCTGAGCTGTGTTTGTATTGCAAGGCTCTTTAGAACAACTTTTGGAAAAAGAGTCGATTGTTTTCACATGAGGAAAAACATCACGTCATGCTAAGTTATTCTATGCATCTTATGCTTTAGTGTGTTTAACATGGCTCATGACCTGGTGAATCAAATAGGAAGAATACCATTACAGTCTTGGCTTAGTTGCCGATCAATTACATTTTTAATACATTATCTTTTTAAAACAACACAGGAGTTAATCAAATAGAAACACTTTTTACAGTTAATCATTCAAATGAAAGACTTTTTTTTGACTGATTGTCACAGGGGGGTCACCATCTTGGAAAGTGTCTGTGACACTCACATGCTCAGTGGGCTCTGAGCTGTTGAGAAGTTAAGCTCAGTGGTCGTACATTATGAAGCAGAAAATGAGGTTGGTCTGTAATTTAAGCTGATGCTACAGGGCTGATTATTAAATCCTGATGCTAATTGCACTGGTTTATGTGCTGCCATGTAGTAATTATCTGTATTAATTACTAATCAGCCTAATATTGTGACATTTCTATTCTATGTGTACTGTATATTGTGAGTGGGTCCCTAAGCTCAGTAAGTGACAGGAGCACAGAGCATGTGCAGTGAATCAGCAGAAAAGAAGATGGGGAGCTACTGGGGCATCTTTGGAGACACAGATCTTTACTGCTAAAGGTCTGTGGTTGCCTTGGGCTGATACAGAAACACAAAACATAATGTACAACATTTCTAGCTACTTCTTTAGTTTTCCTTTAAAAACTTCAAACTTCAAATCAGAAAACTTCCAGCCTCTGGCATATTAAATTATCAGCATGACATTTTCAGATTGATTTATTTAGTTAGATTTTACAATCATTGTTGTTTTGAGCGATGTTTTTTTCCCCCCTGCTTTTAGAAACATTAGATCACTGAGTTACAAAGAAGTGAGCGCAGCTTCTGAACCAAAGGAAAAGTTCAATGAAATGACCGTGAAAGACGGTTCTCATTACTTGGGTCGTGAGTCAGGAACCTGAGACCAATTAATGATTTCCACAAATTATGTTTGCTAAGCATGGCCAAGCCAAAACTCTAGCTAGCAACTCAATAGCGACTGGTCTATTTCCCATTAGACTTAATTGTAGGAATATCATTATATTTAATGAGCCCTTAAATTTGAACTTTTCTCACACAAGCGTGCCTGGTTAGATGTAATCCACCTTTACTTTCAGTGATAGATTAGATCTGATTGTTCTTTTTCCAGCAGCCTTCTTACCTGCTTTCAGTACAGGTATAGGATCCAGGGCCGGATTTACATAGTGGGCGCCATTAGGCCCACTGCCATTCGTCGCCCCTGTTCCCTCCCCTTTATTTATGCAAATTTTCATAATCTGGACCGGAGCTATGGGGAATGCGAATGGTAAATTTAAAAAATTATTGTATCTCCAGCACATTCCCAGTGTTTTGAACAAATGTGGGTGTGGTTGGGCAGCATGCCGCCCCCTAAAATCCTGCTGCCCTAGGCCCGGGCCTAGGTTGCCTTTCCACAAATCCGGGCCTGATAGGATCCGGAAACCTGTTATCCAGAAAGCTCTGAATTACAGAAAGGCTATCTCCCATAGACTCCATTTTATCCAAATAATCAATTTTTTTTTAAATGATTTCCTTTTTTTCTGTAATAATAAACAGTACCTTGTAAGATATAATTAATCCTTATTGGAAGCAAAACCAGCCTATTGGGTTTATTTATTGTTTACATTATTTTCTAGTAGACTTAAGGTATGAAGATCCAAATTATGGAAAGATACGTTATCCGGAAAACCCCAGGTCCCGAACATTCTGGATAACATGTCCCATACCTGTAATATATTGATCTTTTTAAGGGCTTTTACACACGGCATTTTCCTGTGCTCCCCTGCATTGCATTTTCTTCCGTTCAGCCACAGGGGAACGCAGGAGTAGACGCACTCAATTATTTTGAAGGGGATTGTACAGCCGCATGTATGTGTCGAACGCAGGTGAAATGCAACATACTGCGTCCCAACCTGCGTTTGGCGTTTACATGCGTCTGTGTGAGTACAGCCCCCTTGACAATAATTGAGTGTGTCTACTCCTGCTCTCCCCTGCGGCTGAACAGAAGAAAGTGCAACTCAGGGGAGCGCAGGAAAAACCGTGTGTAAGAGCCTTAAAGGAAAACTATACCCCCCAAACAATGTAGGTCTCTTTAAAAAGATATTGCATAAAACAGCTCATATGTAAAACATGTAAATAAACCATTTTCATAATAATATACTTTTCTAGTAGTATGTGCCATTGAGTAATCATAAATAGAAAATTGCCATTTTAAAAAATAAGGGCCGCCCCCTGGGATCGTAGGATTCACTGTACTCACAAACATACCAACAAACCATACATGTTAGGTCACATGAGCCAATTAACAGACAGAGTTGTGTCTTTTGCTTCCACACTTCTTCCTGTTACAGTTAGAGTTGTAGTATTTCTGGTCAGGTGATCTCTGAGACAGCACAGAGACCATCACAAAATGGTGGCTCAAGGCAAGAGATGTAAAAGGGCAATATTTACTTAAATATATATTCCAGTTTGGTGAGATTCTTTAATATGCCACTTAATATGGTATGAACTATCTGTTGCTTAAGTGTTCATTTTGGGGGTATAGTTTTCCTTTAAAGGCTTTTATGTGACTTGACTGAGTGTCATCAATGTCTGTGCCCAGTTTAACTTCTTCTTTCTCTGTTATGTTTCCAAATTCATTGTAGTGCTTATTAATAAATTGAATATCTGTCCACTGAGTGGGAATAAAATTGTACTTTTGGTTAGCCTGTTCTGGCCTCAAGGGTCAGTTGAATTCATTAATGCGTCATCCTCCCCATCATGTAAGTTGTTGGGTTGTAGATTGGACAGTAATGTAGGTAATGGGACATCTATCTCGGTTACAGCAAAGGTTTTTTTTCACCATCAGTATTTTTTCTATTGTATGGATAAAGTTATGGTATTCTACTTAGAAATGTAGTCATGATGAGTGACTGCTTTTTGTACTTTGCACCCTGCCTTCTTATTCATAATTGAGCCCTGGTGCCAGAAAACTGTCATTGAAGAAATATACTCCATGTGTAGCTGAAATAAGGTTTTGGCAATACTCAATACAGAGAGTAATGATTAGTTAAATGGGTTGGTTCAACTTTAAAGGAATTGTGTAAAAATAAAAACTAGATAAATCGAGACGCTGGGCAAAATAAAAATAAATAAATAAATAAAGTTAGTTAGCCAAACATGTAATGTATAAAGGCTGGAGTGACTGGATGTGTAACATTTTCAGCTCTCATGGTTTCCACTGATTGGTTACCAAGCAATAGCCAATCAATCAGACTTGAGGGAGGCTACATTGGTCATAACTGTTGCTTTTGAATCTGAGCTGAATGCTGAGGATCAATTACAAATGCACTGAACACTTATGTCCCATGTGGCCCCCCTTACTGACTAACTCAGAGTTAGAGAGCTGAAAAGCAGGAAGTAGTGTTCTGGCTATTATGTTAGACATCCAGTCTCTCCTACATTTATACATTACATTTTTGCCTAAGTAACTATATTAGAATTTTTTTTTATTTTGCACAGGCTTTCTATTTACCCAGTTTTTATTTTTACACTGAACTTTACATTTTAGTATATTATAGAGCGGCCTAATCTAAGCAACTTTTCAATTGCTCTTCATTATTTATATTTTATAGCTTTTTAATTATTTGCCCTTTTCTTCTGACTCTTTCCTGCTTTCAGATAGGGGTCACTGACCCCATCTACAAAACAGATGTTCTGTAAAGCTACACATTTATTGTTTTTGCTACTTTTTATTACTCATATTTATATTCAGGCCTCTCCTATTCATATTCCAGTCTCTTATTCAAATCAGTGCATGGCTGCAAAGGTTATTTGGATCCTAGCAACCAAAAACCTGAAACTGGAGAGCTGCTAAATAAACAGCTTGATAACTCAAAAACCACAAATAATAAAATCTGAAAGCCAATTGAACATTGTCTCAGAATTACATTATACTAAAAGTTAACTCAAAGGGGAAGAACCCCTTTAATATATTGTACCAAACACTGGAGCATCTGTATGTGTGGCTGGCTACTAGGCTTGGTTCCTATGGGGATATATCACTGCTCTGTGTAGTCAAAGCGACAGCTGATTGGAAAAAAGTTTAGGGTGAATTGCGACTTTTTAAAATATGTTTGTTGAACCCATTGTCAGTGAAGACGTTTACAAGCTGTTTCTGTATGGGAGATTTTTCTCTATCACTTTTGATTTTATTTACTTTTTTTTGTGTATGCAATGCCCTTCCCGAATTCATTGTGTGGATCCCTACTGAGAGTTATCATCATTTTCCACATTTATCTTCCCACATGTAGTCAGTTCATAATTTCCATTTACTATGTCATATTCTTGATTTTATTGCTAGTTGTTGACTCTGATGGGAAACATCTCCCAATTTCCGTGAGAATTTCTTTTCCCATAAAGGATTCTCCTTGGCAAGGGCTGTAAATTTATTTTAAGTCTTGGCTGTGAGAAAGATAAAACAAAACATTCCTACTTGTTAAGAAGAATCCAGCAAGAAAGCATTGCAGGGACATCTGTATGAAGGCTGGGAGCCCTATAGCTGGGTATAGGGGAGGCAATGATAAAAGGTAAGAGTATTGTGTTGCTATATCACCATGTGGTCCTATATCACTTATGCTTTTGCCGATCAGGGATCATCAGTTGTTATTTTAGGAACCGAAAACTGAATAGTAGAACAACTAATATGATCTTTTGAGAGGGTTTTGTTTGTTACAGTAAAAATGTATATAGCTAATATTTCATTGGCTGGCTACCAGTTATACCATATTCCAGTAAACCTTTTTATTTTATATAAGAATGTACAAAATGAGAGTGTTGGGAGAGAGGGATGTAAGGAATGCTGTAGGCGTTGGCGAATAAGTGTATCTTTAACTGGTTCATAGAAAGAAATGCATTTAGTGACCTGCGAGTGGCGGAGGACTTGGTTCAATGTTGAAGCCTAGCAACGATTATCTAGGGGATGTTCAAGTGATAACTCCTTACCTCCAGTGTCGGACTGGTACACCATTGGCCCACCAAAAAACCTTTGATCAGGGACCCACCCAAAAACCTTAGACCTGGGGTCCACACTCTTATTCTTCCTCTCCTCACTCAACCTCTATGCTCCTAGTCTCTTTTCTTTACATACTACAATACTATAATCTATTATTCCATATATTTGGCCTCTTTGTTCTCATAGAAATAGGGAATGGCCATGAAATAGGCCAAATGTTTAGCAGCATGAGGACCCACTGACACTTGGGCCCACCAGGAGTTTTCCTGGTATCCTGGTGGGCCAGTCCGACACTGCTTACCTCTTACATATTAATACACATTAATACACATAGGACTCTAAGGGGCAGATTTATCAAGGGTCGAATTTCGAAGTAAAAAATACTTAGAAATCCGACCATCGAATTAAAATACTTCGACTTCGAATATCGAAGTCAAACGATTTTTCACCGAATTTTGCAATTGAGCAATCGAAGTAAAATCGTTCGATCGAACGATTGGAAAGCCATATTTTTCCTGAAGACCTAGACACAAGGGAACTTACATGTAGAGATTTGAGATGATCCATATGACGTATGTATCATTCGGAGACCTTGAGAAAATGACTTAGTTATACCAGGTGTGTCCAAACTTTTTGCAATGAGGGCCAGATTTAGTGAAGTGAAAATGTGTGAGGGCCGACCATTCAGCCTGACATCCATTCCCATGTAGCTAGCTGGTGATCAGGATGGCATGTAGTGACACACTGCTCTCGCATACGTCTTTTAGTTCACTGTAATGGCACGTCAGTATGTTTATTGCATCTTCAGCCTTAAAAAACTATGCGAGAGTAGCGCTTCACTATGTGCCAGTACGTGTCTATTGTTAACACCTTCACAGGCAGCAGTATAGACCAAGTGGCAGATCATTTCACTAATGTGCCGAAATATTACGGCTACGGCTAGGTGATTCCTGATTGCACTGTGCTGGGGGGTCACATTATTATTAATTTCATGATAGAGGCTGAGAGCCGGTGTAAATTTGAAAAGGGGCCACAATTGGCCCCTGGGCCTGACTTTGGACATGCCTGTTTTAAACACTTCCAGATAATCCAAGAAGAAAATAAGCATTTATTCACTAAAGGTCACTGGAGTACAACAATTAATTCATTAATGATACTTTTATAGTAGATTTATTATTAGTGAATTAGACTAACATATATGAAAAATATTAATTATTGATATAACTTTGCTACAATTAAAGGTAATATTACATTTAAAATGGCTGATAATGACTTTATTATATAAACTATTCATTATTTTTGTCATTTGCAATGGTGCAAAAAAAAAAGTCTGTAATGTTTATAGGAGATTATGGAGTTAACCTACAGTAAATGGGTGGCACTGTAAACTGTACAGTATCTCACCCAGTAGGATACTGGCAGCGTTCCCCATCGCTATGACGCGAACTCGCGCAGGGAGGGGGAATGGGGCGCGCTGATATTGGGCGCTAGGACCCAGAGGCCTCGGGACACGAGGGAGAGAAATCCAGTTCTGCACCCGCCGGAACTAGATTTCTGGGTTCTTTTTATAAACCCGCGCCGCCCCACCCCGCTGATGATGTCACAAAAGCGGCGGGGAGAGAGGCGCGTCTATAATAGTTCAACCTGGAAGTCGGAAGCCGGCATTTTGAAGGTCGCAGGTGGGGAAAGCAGTCAGAAGGGCTTAACCCGCACCGCTGAGATCCAGAAAGAAGCATGCGAGGTCGGCCCAAACCCGCCGACACAGGGGTATCGTGCTGGCCCGCACATCACTACAGTGACGCACTTTACTAGCAGGTGATGGGTTACTCTGCCCACAGCCCATCTGCCCGCAACCTTGCAATATTTTCCCCTTCCTCCTTACTGGGGATCTCCAACTTTTTTTACCTGTGAGCCACATTTGAATGTAACAAGGGTTGGGTAGCAACACAAACATGAAAAAAATCCCCAAGAATGCCAAATTAGGGCTGTGATTGACAATTTGTTAGCCCCTATGTGGATTTGCAGCCTACAGGAGGCTCTGTTTGGCAGTACACCTAAATTATGCCTCTAGGGTTGCCACCTTTCCCCGCCAATGACATCACTGAGGAGGGGTTGTGACATTGTGTTCAGGTTGATGACATAGGGAGGGTGGTCAGTGGGGGGGCTATGACGTGGTGATCTGAGATTGGGCCATCTCCGCGTCAGTCGCAGGGAATCCTGCCTGAAATCCGGGCTGTCTGGGTCGAATCCAGACAGGTAGCAACCCTACATGCCTCCAAGCCTGGAGTTCAAAAATAAGAAACTGCTTTGAGACCACTGAGAGCAACATCCAAGGGGTTGGTGAGCAACATGTTGGGGATCACTGCTCTACTGGCTTCCATTTATACACTCACAGTGTTGATGTCAGCAATGGGCAGGTAAGGAGCAAGATATAATTGCTGGTGACAGGCTGGATTGGGTATGGGTTACGTCTGGGTGGGATAAGGACCTGCAGGTTGACTTTTCATTGTCCAGTAAAGAACTATCATAGCTTACTTGAAAATCATAAAGCACTTGATAGGAACTAGCACTGGGCAAATTAGTAAATTTCCAACCTGCATCTGACCCTAACCTACTGTTTGGCAACCAGCACTCAATCTGCTCCTAAGTCTTCTTACAATTTTTAACCTGTGCTCAACTTGCTCTGGTGATGTAAAAACAGGCAGATTGGTGCAGAGGGGTGAGGGTTGGTGCAACTGTCTCACAAAAGGGGATGGGCCCAGCTTTATATTTGTCCCAATTTGCCCAAACCCATTTCTAGGTTTCTCAGCCTGATGCTGGTTTCTGACCAACCTGCCCAGGACAACCGAGGGCACTATACAACAAATGAATAATGACCTATCCTTATTATCATTCATGTGCCCCTTTTTAGTGCTTTTATCAGCAATCTTATCCTTCTCTGCATCTGGTTACTGCCACTCACTGGCTTTGTGCCATTTTCTATGAAGCACTCAAATGAATACAACTGACAGTAAAAAGCAAACTCATACTGGTTTCAGGTGTAGCCCAGCAAGTTTGCTACATAATTGTTTTTCTGATCGTGAGTGTAATCCTGTGTTGTATTGTGAGTAAAAAGAAGAGTTAGCAGAACACCTGCTCTTTACATTTGTGCATGAGGCAGTCACTTGTCACTTCCTTTGCAAAACCAATAAAGTCTTCTTTGGGACCATATTTTCTATGGTCAGTGCTGTGGTTCCCACAAATTCTGCACTTTATGGGAACCAACCTCATTAATTTGCATGAACATTATTTAATATTTTCCCCTACAGTAGTGTTTTTAGTTCTTTGCAAAGGCAAAGTAAAAGGCAAGTAGATCCCATAGTAAGTGTATGGGATCCATTATCCAGAAAACTCTGAATTATGAAAAGGTTGTCTCCCATACACTCCATTTTATCCAAATAATCCAAATTTTTAAAAAATGTTTTTTTTCCCCTCTGTGATGATAAAAATTGTACTGATTAAGATATAATTAATCCTTATTGGAAGCAAACCAGCCTGTTGTTTATTTAATGTTTTCATGATTTTCTAGTAGACTTCAGATATGAAGATCCGTTATCTGAAAACCCCAGGTTCCGAGCATTCTGGATAACAGGTCCCATACCTGTAAATATTACTGTATTTAGTGTTGGGGCATAGGGATGCAGTGTTACTGTGTCTCCAAGTTGGATTTGCACCCCAGGCCAGAACACTGCACAACACATGAGGTTTTTAGCCTCTGAGAACTGTCAAATAGAGTGTGAGGCAGTTTCTTGTACAGGTATGGCACCTGTTATCCAGAAACCTGTTATCCAGAAAACTCTGAATTTGTACTTGATCCCCACTACGATATACTTAATCCTTACTGAAGGCAAAACAATCCTATTGGGTTTAATTCATGTTTAAAGTATTTGTTTTGCAGAGATAAGGTAGGGAGCTCCAAATTACCTAACAATCCATTTTCTGGAATACCCCAGGTCTCGAGCATTTTGGAAAACAGGTCCCCATACTTGTATTTACAATCCAGTAATTGAATATTGATTTTATTACTTTTTTTAACCAAAGAATTTCTGTCTATATTGTTAGACAGAAATGGGGTTTCTGTGCTGTACCACTAATAATCACCAACGAGTGTGGCACTCTCTTTATACGGCTCTTTCCCTGGCATGTTCTATACACGTTTTGAACAGTCCTTCACCTTTTTTTCATCATCATTTTCTGTTTTCCATTTTTAAGTCACAAAGGCTGTTACTTGTCATTCATTTTTATTTTAACATATCATACATTATTTATATAACGTGCCAGCGTATGCTGAGGTGCTTCATAGAGATGTTTATCTTTGTTATCATTAGCTGTAGTCCCATGGAAGTCTGGAAGGAAACCTGTACAAACACAGGTAGAACAGACAAACGCCTTGCAGATAGTGCCCGGGCTGGAATATTTCAATGCTTATTACTGCACCTATGTCTGCACCTACGTAAGACCTCAGTACTGTGAGTCAGCACATCTGCAGAGCCGGATTCACACCCACACTGGCTATCTGTGAACTGTCTGCTGATATCATAGACACTCACTATTTATTGGGCTTGTGGGGGGCTGTTTGGGTCTCTGTGTACTTAGAAAGCCAAGGCTTATTAGAATCCCAGTCTAGACCTGATTGGATATGTAACATTTGCACCCCAAGGCCAGCCCAACTTACGCCAGCCCAGTCCGACCCTGTATCTGTGTGCACACCGAACCAAAAGCCCAACCCAGTGCAACAAACTTCTTTGGCCCCTGAAGTCATCAGTGCTAGTTACCGCACCAATTTATGGCTCGTAATTGCTTGGACAACTATGCTTGACTTGCTGCCAGGGCCGCCATCAGGGGGGCACAGGCGGTACAAGTGTAAGGGGCCCGGGACTGAAGGCCCGACAGTGATGAAGCCGTGCCGCCTCCTTCCAAAGTCCCGAACAGCCGAAATACGGAAGTGCCAAAAAAGCCGAACAGCCGAAGTCCTGAAACTTTCGAAAAAACCCAAAGCCACGAGAGGAGGTGAAGTTGAAGTTGAATTTTTTTTAATCCCCTGGCAACCAATGTATTATTTTTATATTCTATAGGCCTCTGCCACCAATGTTTTTTTTAAAAATATTCTCTGTGGCCCCAATTTTTTTTAACTTGTAAGGGGAGCTCTGGCACCAATGTTATTAAAAAAAACTTTTATGGGGGGCCCCTGTCACCAATTTTTTTTTTTAACTTTTAGGGGGTCCTGACCGCCAATGTTTTAAAAAAAATACTTTTATGGGGGGCCCTGGGACCACAGTTTTTCTTAACTTATAAGGGGGCCCTGACCAACAATAGCTTTTTATAACTTGTGTGTGTGCGATTATCTTTATTTGCGCTGATGTCTGTGTGGTCTTTTTACTGTGGTGTGGAATGGGAGGGATCTGGAGTGGGGCTTGGGGGCCGTGGTGGGCGGGGCCAAAAATTGTTGTACGGGACCCCGTGATTTCTAATGGCGGCCCTGCTTGCTGCAGCAGTATTGTGGTTGCCAAAACCAAGCATATTATACTGAGTGAGTGTGTAGTGGAATCCAGCCCTGTTTGGAAGTCTGCAATATTAGGGCTGAGAGAACAGATATAAAATATATATATAGCTAAAATCTACAGTATATTGAAATTCCCAAAGCTAGAGGCTAGAGGCAAAAGCAGCACATAAGGATTTTGCATCTCAGCCAACCAAGACCTGATATTTTCACCTGTAAAGGTATGTGCCTAATGGATATCAGGTGTTCTTCATCTTTGGCAAAGTTTACATTTCCCAAACAATATACAGGTATGGGACCTGTTATCCAGGGGCAGGAACTGATATGAATAATGAAAAATCATGTATAATCATTATTGAGTGCTGTGGAATATGTTGGTGCTGTACAGGTATAGGGCCTGTTATCAAGAATGCTCGGCACCTAGGGTTTTCTGGATAACGGATCCTTCCATAATTCAGATCTTCATACCTAAAGTCTACTAGAAAATCATATAAACATTAAATAAACCCAATCGGCTGATTTTTTACTCTAGTAAGGATTAATTATATCTTAGTTTGGATCAAGTACAAGGTACAGGTGGGGATCTGTTATCCGGAAACCCTTTATCCAGAAAGCTCCAAATTACGGAAAGACTGCCTCCCATAGACTCAATTATAATATAATCAATGTCTCCCATAGACTCCATTATAATCAAATAATCCAATTTTTAAAAAATGATTTCCTTTTTCTCTGTAATAATAAAACAGTACCTTGTACTTGATCCCAACTAAGATATAATTAATCCTTATTGGAAGCAAAACCAGCCTATTGGGTTTATGTAATGTATTTAATGTAAGACCCCATATCCTGAAAGCCCCAGGTCCTGAGCATTCTGGATAACAGATCCTATATCTATACTGTTCCTATACCTATACCCAGGGTCGGGCCAAGGGGTAGGCACATGCCTAGGGCGCAAGGCTGGGGGGTGCCAGGCACGTACCTCCTCTGTCGCCTACCCCCAGACGGTGCCGACTCTCTGTGTTTTTTGCAGGCGAATGCACGCTCATAGCAATTCATACATGCACATGTTCACGGCAATTCACGCATGCGCAGGAGCGCAAAAATAAGTAAAAAACACATCTTTCTTGTGCATGCGCACACGAGCGACACCTTGCGCATGCGCACTCGGGCTTAGCCGGCGCCGCGTCCGCCGGCTTGCCTTGGGCGCCTTTGCGGCGTGGCCCAGCCCTGCCTATACCTATACTGTTCCTATACCTATACAGAAAAAAATCATTTGGATTATTTGAATAATGGGAGACGGCCTTTCCATAATTCTGAGCTTTCTGGATAACGGGTTTCTGCATAACGGTTCCCATACTTGTATGAATACCGCAGGCATGGGACCTGTTATGCAGAATGTTTGGGACCTGTGGTTTTCCAGATAAGGGAAATTTGGATCTCATTTGGAAATCATTTAAACATTAATTAAATAGGATTGTTCTGCCTCCAATAAGAATAAATGATATCTCAGTTGGGATCAAGCACATGATACTGTTTTATTATTACAGAGAAAAAGGAAATAATTTGTAAAAATCTGAATTATTCATTTAAAATTGAGTTTAGGGGAAATGGCATTCCCCTTAATTCTGGATAACGGATCCCATATCTGTAATACATGTTGGTAAATGCCTGTGTCAGCTATATCATTTCATTGCTCTAACTACCTACCACCAGCTACCCACCCCTTTCTATTTTAAGCAAAGCTGCTAGCCTGTTTTCATGATAAGAGTTAGGTGCTCTTGCCATTTCCCACCCATGGGCCCTTCTTTACTGGAAGAGCTGCAGCTGACATCCAGAGGCCCTGAGAATTTGGCCAGTCACAGTGACAAGAATTAGAAGAATGTATCAGGAGGAAGTAGCGGTTGGTGAGTCAGAGTGACTAATCTCCTTCATGTAACTTCAAGCCCTTTTTTTTCTCATTCAGATGGTAATGCTTAATAATGAGAAATTTCTTCTTCACAATGGAATTCTAGGATTTTTTTTTTTTCTCATTTTCCTTTCACTCTGGTCTGGGCGCTGAAGTGTCGGTGCAGTAGTCGTGTTGAAGTGAAATGGGGGACCTCTCTTGTGCCCAGTGGGTATGTACTGTATGTTCCTGGCATGCCGACTGCTGCCATTCTATCTTTGTACAACTTGCTTGCTATGTCGTAACCATCGGTCAGCTATTGTTGTTGTGAGATCTTAGCTTGAAATGCTGAACTTAGTCACATTGGAGATACTTTTTAATGTGTAATTGAGGGAAATATAGTAAATAGGGCAGAGGGATGGATGATAGATAGAGCATGTCATTATTATAATAGCATTTGACTTTTCATTGAGAACATAAACAATAAATAAATGTCTATATATTAATTATTAGACATTAGACATGATCACCTACACTTTTAGCATGCTGTAGAGCAGGGGTCCCCAAACTTTTTTTTATCCTTGAGCCACATTCAAATGCAAAAAGAGTTGGGGAGCATCACAAGCATGAATAAGTTCCTGTAGATGACATACAGGGCTGTGATTGGCTATTTGGTGGACTGGTAGCCTACAAGAGGCCCTGTTTGGCAGTACACACAAGTTTTGCCTAAAAAACAGGAATTCAAAAATAAGCACCTGCTTTGAGGCCACTGAGAGCAACATCCAAGAGGTTGGTGAGCAACATGTTGCTTGAGAGACACTGGTTGGGGACCACTGCTGTAGAGATATGTGTGATATTCTGAGACAATCTGCAATTGGTTTTCATTTTTTTTTTTTGTGGCTTCTGAGCTCTCCAGTTTGCAATTTCAGCAAGCTGGTTGCTAATGTCCAAACTACCCTAGCAACTATAGACGTACTTAGGTATTACCTGCAGTAATGGGGGGGGGGGGGGGGAGTCTCAGCTAGAGCCCTGCATCTCCTTACATGCAGATTATGGGACAGGGCACTTTAATCAGAGGAGATCGCTGAAGAACTCAGACTGGCTGTTAGAGGAAGATGTAGGCAGGCTGCCATGTAGGAGGATCCTTATATTTAGGCTAAGGCCACACTAGGCGATAGCGCCGCGATTTGACTCGCGGCGACTTTTCGCCGCGACTTTTAAACCGCAATCGCTGGGGAAACTTTTGCGCTGGCGTCTATGGGGAATCGCGTAAAATCGCCAGCGTAAAAACACACGCGGCGATCTTTTTTCTATTGTCGCTCGAAATCGCCTAGCGAGGCAATTTCGAGCGACAGTAGAGAAAAGATCGCCGCGTGTGTTTTTACGCTGGCGATTTTACGCGATTCCCCATAGACGCCAGCGCAAAAGTTTCCCCAGCGATTGTGGCTTAAAAGTCGCGGCGAAAAGTCGCCGCGAGTCAAACCGCGGCGCTATCGCCTAGTGTGGCCTTAGCCTAATACTCAGTGTTGGCTGGAGTCACACATTTTTTTGCTTTGAAATAGGTTTGTTTCCCATTGTAGCATAATAGATTGCATGCCCCATGGAAAACAGTGAAACCTAAAGCTGGCCAAATGTGCACAGACATTGTAGTTTGTACTGGTGTGTATAGTTTTCAGGATGTGCTGTCAAGGGGGAGGGGCAAGGGGCAGATTTTTCGGGTTAAAAAAACAGATCTATTATACCCCAATCCTTGAAATTCCTTGAATCCGAAAATACACCATCTAAAACCTGTCAAGGTCATGTAGGAGTCAATTGCAGAGGTCCCTTGAACCATTTGATAAGCCTTCATGATGTTCAGGTTTAGTTTCACTTGGTTTCACTTGAAAACATGATCAATATAAGCGATTTGAGTTTTTTTTGCCCGAAAACTCGATCAATTTGTGTTTTTGGGCTGCTAACCCCGAACTCACTGATTTGAATTTTTTCCATTCGAGTGTTTTCTTAAATTAGAAACCATTCAAGGGTTAAAAAAGCTCATCTAGCTCTAAAATTCGACCTTTGATAACTAAGGGGCAGATTTATCAAGGGTTGAATTTCGAAGTGTAAAATACCTCGAAATTCGACCATGGAATTGAAATACTTCGACTTCGAATATCGAAGGCAAAGTATTTTTCACAGAATTTGGCCATCGAACGTTCGAAGTGAAATCGTTTGATCGAACGATTAAATCGACTCGAACGATTTTAGCGTACGGTCGAACGATTTTACTTCGATGTGTAAAGACGTAGAAAATGGTTGTAGAAGGTCCCCATAGGCTAACATAGCACTTCGCAGGTTTAATTTGGCGAAGTATTGAAGGCAAAGTTTTTTTAAAGAGACAGTACTTCGATTATCGAATGGTCGAAATATTCAAACTATTTTTACTTCGAATCGAAGTAAATTCGAAGTCGTAGTATCCTATTTGATGGTCGAAGTATCCAAAAAATTACTTTGAATTTCGAATTTTTTATCTTCGAAAATTCCCTCGAATTCACTTCGACCCTTGATAAATCTGCCCCTAACATATCTTTTTTAACATGGATATTGGTTGTTTTATGGACTGTATTTTGCATTGAGGCATACCAGGTTATTAGCATTTATGTAACATTATGTTGGCACACCCAACAACATTTATCCAATGTAACATACTTCCAACGTTTAGTATGTTACCCAATGGACTATTCTAAACAACTTTTCAATTTTTGAATTTGCCTTGCTCTTCTGGCTCTTTCTTTCAAATGGGAGTCACTGACTGACCCCAGCAACCAAAAAATATTGCTCTGTGAGGCTACAATGTTATTGTTACTTTTTATTACTATTTAAGCCCTCCTCTATGCATAGCTCTGTCTCTCTTTCAAACCACTGCCTTGTTGCTAGGTTAAATTGGACCCTAGCAACCAGTTAGCTGTTGAAATTCCAAACTGGAGAGCTGCTGAACAAAAAGTTAAATAATTGAAAAACCCCCAGTAATAAAAAATGAAGACCGATTGCAAACTGTCTCAGAATCATATTAAAAGGTGAACAACCCTTTTAAGTGACGGCTGCCCTTCTGGCCCTAACCTATAATGACTTATAATCAGTGGAGCAATTGTTCACCTGAAGTTTACATTGTCAGTCAATAAAGAAAATTAGCACTCTTCAGTTGTTATTTATATTTTTAACTATTTGCCTTCTCCTTTGCCTCTTTCTAGCTTGTAGTTTAAAACATTGATCTCATTGTTAGGGGCCACTGACAGCCGGGCAGCCAATCAAAGTGATTGAACTATTGGTTTACTACAAATGTATTGTTATTGTTACTTTTTACTACTCATCTTTTCTATTCAGGCCCTTTCCTATTCATATTCCAGTGTCTTATTCAAACAACTTCTTGGTTTCCAGGGTAAATTGGACCCTAGCAACCAGTTAGTTGCTGGAGTTCCAAAGTAGAAAACTGCTGAAAAAATGCTAAACCACAAAAAATAAAAATGAAGCACAACTGAAAATTATCTTAGAATATAACTCTATACATTATGCCCCTTTAATAAACTTAAGATCAGAGCCGGAATTAGGGGTAGGCAGAGTAGGCACGTGCCTTGGGCGCAAAGCTTGGGGGGGCGCCGGCACGTGCCTTCTCTGTCGCCTACCCCAATGTCCAGTCCCCCTCTCTCCCTGACTGCTACTTTCTAGTGTAATTGCGCTTCTGTGCATGCGCACAAGCGTCATTTTCATGCATGCACATGCTCTGCTGGCTCCGCGACCGGCCAGGTTGCCTAGGGCATCCGGCCAGCCAGGCCCGGCTCTAAATAAGATAATGGTATATTTCCCAAAACTCAAATGTATAAGGCCAGCTTTTGTCCTGTGGGGTATGAGCTGCCCACTAACCTGTAGTACAAAAGCAATGCAGAAGACAATTATCAGCATGTTTTCTTTGCATTTGAATTCTTACATTAGGTGGCACGATTTGAGTTTTTTCTCTTGAATTCTCAAGATTCATTAAGCGCAAAAACTCAAATAACTTGAATGTAAAAATTTAGCATCTAAGGGGGTCATGTTATATAAGTCACTAAGTTTGCCCAGGAGCAGAAACCCATAGCAACCAATCAGCAGGTAGGATGTACTGGTCATCTGTTTAAAAGCATCTTATTGGATGCTGAGGGTTACTGCTACTGGGCAAACGTAATGCCGTTAATTACATATGGGGGAACAAGTTCAAAAGTTTAGCTTGCAAGTTCATGTAGAAATCAATGGGAGTTGTGCTAGACAAAATGTATGTTTTCTTTTAGTTTTGAGTTTTTCAATTAAAACAATGCAAAAATTCTCAAAGGCGAATTTTGATAAATATTTAGCACCTAGCTGTCTAACATCTCATTCCAAAACTGAGGGTTAAAATATAGAGCTTATGCATTCTACTATATAAGCCCCCATCCTACTGGGAAGCCTTTCCATTAGATCTTGGAAACAGTGTACTGTTAAAGGAACAGTTCAGTGTAAAAATAAAAACTGGGTAAACAGGCTTTGCAAAAATAAAATGTTTTATTGTTAGTTAGCCAAAAATGTAATGTATAAAGGCAGGAGTGACTGGATGTCTAACATAATAACCATAATCCTACTTCCTGTTTTTCAGCTCTCTAACTCTGAGTTAGTCAGCAACTTGATGGGGGGCCACATGGGACAAAACTGTTCAGTGAGTTTGCAATTGATCCTCAGCATTCAGCTCAGATTAAAAGCAACAGGTATGACCCATGTGGTCCCCCCTCAAGTCACTGATTGGTTACTGCTTGGTAACCAGGGTAACCAATCAGTGAAAGCCAAGAAAGCTGAAAAGCAGGAAATAGTGTTCTGTTCTGTTAGACATCAAGTCACTCCAG
The DNA here is from genome assembly GCF_017654675.1 of Xenopus laevis. Classification (NCBI taxonomy): domain Eukaryota; kingdom Metazoa; phylum Chordata; class Amphibia; order Anura; family Pipidae; genus Xenopus; species Xenopus laevis. The sequence continues at coordinate 36,325,670 of NC_054379.1, read as the reverse complement.
CCTTTACACATTACATTTTTGGCTAACTAACTATATTAAAAACATTTTGCACAGCCTATCCATTTACCCAGTTTATATTTTTATACTGAACAATTCCTTTAATATGCCCCCCCCCACAAAATTTCTAGGAGGAAGGGCTCTAAGCACTTGACCATTCTCCCATTTACTGCATTGCTGTTACCTACAGCAACCAAACAAGCAGGCTGGCAGCAAAGTTTAAAATGGGGACTGGGTACTAGGAGCTACCATACCTACCAACATTTTGAAAATAGAAAGAAGGGCGAAAAGATTTGGCTGGTGAAGCATGTCGAAACGTTTTTTGACCACGACCATTTTATGGCCACATCCCCTAAATACTACATCACTTTTACAAAGTTTGGCAGGTTATGGAATGTTTGAACACATTTCTGGGGGTTTTAGGGTCAGGTTTTATGTGTTATTAGAGTTTTGCTAATGAAGATGAATTGCCCTTTAAGCTGCAAGTCACGGTTTCCCCAAGAGACCTGCTTATCTTAAATAGTATGTATCTAATGTATCTAAGTTCAGCTGCCACATATTCTGGACTCTCTGCCAAAAGCCTCTTATTTAATTCAGTTTGAAATTTTGTATCTTTTTCTGGCTGTCAGTGCAGGAGATCAAAGAGAAAGTCGGGAGATTTCATTAACAATCCAGGACTTCGGGTTGAGCTGTCAAAATTGGGACTGTCCAGTGAAAACGGGACAGTTGGGAGGTATGCCATACTGTAGACCCAGCTATCTGGGTTCCCTTGTAACCCAGGTCCCCTCATGACAGCAGGGTCTGCTGTATGGTTGGAAAAATTCTTGGTGGGATTCAGTCGCCAGAGCATTGGTGAGGTTGGGATCAGGTCTGGCTCACAGTCACCCTTCCAATTCATGCCACATTTGTTCAGGGGACTGTGTGTAGGCCAATCAGTTTTTTCCACTTCCATAATTGAACAGAGATATAACCAGTATATGATGTGTTTAAATACGTTGAGTGAGCTTACCGCTATACATGGTGGGCCCGGGTGCACACGCCCCAGACCTTCAGCCATGACACTTAGTCATAGGCTCAGCCTATGACTAAGTGTCCCTGGTAGACATGAAACGCATCAGGCCTTGGTTCTTAATTTATGGAAAATAAAATGTAAGCTTTTTTAACCTTTTACCATCTGACTCCAGCTTTACTATCTCATGGGTCCAGGCCTGTGCCAGCCTCTTTTGAAGTTCCCTGGTATTTTTCCACTTTCACCTCATCAAGCAATTCTGAATTTCATTGAGCATGGGGGACATTATTCTACTGGAACAGGAAACAGCCTTCCCAAAACTGCCTAAGGGGCTGTAGTTATGTCACTGCCACTCTAAAGTGACCCTTGTATTTCACGGGGTACACTCACTCTGCATTCCCAATTCCATAGTGCACTGCTGCTCTGCACACATACATTAGTAGTAAATAAGTTGAATGCCAATTTAATTCTATGGCATTATTATTTAGTTTCCATTATAACCAGAATCATTCATACGATTGTTTTTATGGTCATTCCTCCCCCAAAACAAATCTCTAATCATTTCTTTATAAACAGCAACTCTGCCATTTGGCAAATCCTTGTACAAGCAAAGAATTCTACTATGTAGCTTTGTATCCAATGTAAATATTAGCAGTATGCATTTCTGTTTGTTTAAGAAAATACAGAATATAAGATTTTGGAACCCACTTAACACCAAGCGTTTTATCATGTTGGAATCATGTGCCAAGTTTCTGCAAAAAATTGTTAAGAGCGGTGTAATTTCCAGAAAAAAATCAGTATATTGTTAATTCAACGACATTTGCAATATGACCATATGTATATTTATATAAATGCATTTATATATTGAAATGTACTCAAAATACGCATATTTTCCAGGTACAGTTATGGGACCTGTTATTCAGAATGCTGGGGACTTGAGGTTTTTCGAATAACGGATCTTTTCATAATTTGGATCTTCATACCTTAAGTCTACTAGAAAATCATGTAAACAGTAAATAAACCCAAACAGCTGGTTTTGCTTCCAATAAGGATTAATTATATCTTAGTTTGGATCAAGTACAAGCTACTGTTTTATTATTACAGAGAAAAAGGAAATAAAATTGGATTATTTGGATAAAATGGAGTCTATTGGAGGTGTCCTTTCCGAAATTCTGAGCTTTCTGGATAACGGATCCCATACCTGTACAAACTCTGTGTAGTCTGATCTCTGCTACTGCCTGTTCAAGAAATCTTGCTAGTATTTGTAGCCTCACTCAAGATAATAATTTATTTAGAAACATTTTTCATTGTGAAACTATTCTTTCATAGTTTGATTTTGAATATACGTTTGGTTTGCAAAGGGGTTCTCATGCCAAGAAACGATTCAGTCATTTATAAAGCATGGGCACCGCTGCTCTTGAGAGACATGTTTGTGCTCTGAAGAAATGGAAGCATGTTTTGGACTTCCAAGGCTTGTGGGTTTTTTTTTAATTTGTAAGCAGAGGTATGCATTAAAGCAACAGTTGCTTTGCCATTTCCAATATACAGTAATTAAAAATGCAGTTGGAAGCACTGCTGGTTCCGACTCATGAAACAATTGAGCGTAAGCCAGCTGATTTGAAAAACTGAAGAAGTACTCGCATCTGCTACACTTCATCAAAACCAGGGGAACAGGAAGGGATAAACAAATATTGCTTTAAATTTCCGTTCCATTAACAAGTAACTTTAAACCTGTTTTAATGGATATTAGAAAGGTGCTAAGAATTACATTTGCTTTCCTTATGCAAAGGAAAAACAGATTTTGGATTTAATGGAAAAATTATGCAAGTACTAAGTTTACTCTTCATTCCTACAGTAATATCTAGGTTATGACCAGACTGGCAGACTTGCAGTGCTGAAAGGCCATAGAAATGTACCTATAAATGGCCCCCCTTTGGTAGACGCTCACTAATGCCCTGCTTTGTTTCCTGCTTGGGACATTGAAATCTCCCTATGATGACAATAGCCTTATAACCTTATCACTTTGCTGAACTTTGCTGTGCTTAAATCATGAATATGGAAATCAGAGGCAAACAGCAGAATACCTGCTAATCAGTGCTTTATTGTGCGTCCACACAACATGTTTCGGGCAGCAAAAGGCCCTTTTTCAAGTGAGCTGTGCTTAAGAGCAGAGACACACGGTCAGATTCGGGCAGATTAGTCTCCCGACGACTTTCTCGGACTGGGATGCCAGGGGCCCAACAGAAAAACTTAGACCATGGTCCCACTTTCCAAACTATTATTCCTCCTCCCCTTACTCAACCTCTTTATTCTCCTAGTCTTTTATATCTACTTACTATACTCTATTCTTCCATCATTACACATTTTTACAATAGGGAGTGACCATGAAATAGGCTAAATGGTTAGAAGCAAGGCCCACTGACACCTGGCCCCCCGGGAGTTTTCCTGGTTTCCCGGTGGGCCAGTCCGACACTGCTTCGAGGTGACTAATCCCCCCCGAACTGTGTTCCCGGCTAGAATGGCACTCCCAGCGGGATGGCACTCGGACTGCTTCGTTTTCCAAAGTCGGCCAAAACTGCCTTACGAGAAAACTTCAGACGAAAGCGAAGCGCTCCGAGTGCCATCCAGCCGGGATGGCAGTTTGGGGAGACTAGTCGAACCGAAAGAAGAGGAAAATTGTCGCCGGGCGATTAATCTCCCCACATCTCACCATGTGTCTCTGCCCTAAATCTGCAACTATAGCTAATCCCTAATTGCCACTGCAGTCTGTTATCAGATAGGGCTATGCTAGGTGATTTAATTACTCAGCCTGGATTAGGCATGAATAGAAAGCTAAACTTGCAGAGCCACTATACTAGTGACCCCCAACCAGTAGCTCATGAACTGTTGCTCACCAACCCCTTGGATGTTGCTCCCGGGGACTTCAATTCCTGACTTGCAGGCAAATTTTGGTTGTAAAAAAACCGATGTACTGCCAAACAGAACCTCCTGTCGGCTGCCAGTCCAAATAAAACGCTACCAAAATGGCCAATCACAGCACTTAGCAGGAACTTTTTTCATGTTTTTGTTGCTCCCCAACTCCTTTTAAATTTGCACGTGGCTCATGGGTGTAAAAGGTTGCGGATGCCCGCACTATACCAACTCTAGCAGTTTTAACCCTGTATGCATAATAAAATTGGCTCCAGTCAGCATAAACTTATCATTACCTTACAGTGAGCAAGGCGAAAAGTGCAAACTTTGCCATAATTCTTCATTTTTGCTATTTTCAATTCTGTTTTCCCAGATTCCCAGCATCATTGTGCCCATTATTGCAAATTTTTACACCGGTTTGTAAATAAAAATATATAATAGACCCTGTACAAAGGGAGTTATTTACTAAAATTCAAATGTATCTCGTATTTTATTTAAAAAAAAAACACAACCAAAATCCCATGCTCGATTTTGACCTTAACCAAAATTAATTGGATTGTAGAAAAATTTGATAAAATCGAGTAAAAACCCAAATTTTTTACTCAAAAACCCCAAAAAGTTCAGATTTTTGGGCTAAACCCACTCTGCCTCTCCCATTGACTTATCCAGGACCTCGACAGGTCTGAGATGGCGGATTTTCAGATTCAGGCTTTTTGCAGCATCAAGGTATAATAAATCTTTTAAAAATTTGAGTTTTCATTTTGGGTTTTGCCACAAAAAAACGTGACTAGAAAAATTTGAGGTTTAATAAACAACCAGTGGTAGTGGTATTGCCTTGAACCATGGGCACAATGCTAGGTGCTTCAATATTGCCGCTACGAATTCCAGAAGCGTAGATTCAAACTTGCTTGTAGCATTGCGCTTCTGGCAGTAAATGGGTGTCATGGGTTCAAATGCTGCATTGCTTGATATTTGCAGGAGCTCTCTCCATGGGTGTGAGTAGTATTTTCTGGTTTAATAGCAGGTCCCCTGCTATAGAGAAACAGTTCCTCCTGCTCTTACACATGTGGGCTAGTGTGCTGCTGCCGAACAGTACAGGTTTGATTTTGTAACCTCTAATTCAGTTAGTAAGAGGAAGAAGTATTCATCAATCACAGCAATATTAGAGAACCACAAACCCCTCTCGTAGACTCCACATCTGTGCGGTGTACGCATTCATTAGAAAACATATTTCCTTTCCTAATATGGTCAGTGCATTTATGGGATGTTTACAGGCTTTGCTTTCTGCCTGCCAAGACAATAGCCGGTTATAATGGGGCTGTGGAGCCTCCATGTGGGAAGAGCTGCTTTGTACAGTAGGTTATATAATATCCATATACTTTAACAAGCCACTAAAGTCAGATGCCTGATAAAGTCCAATTAGTCGTTAATTCAGATTCACATTACATGGCTGTTCATTCTGTATCACTATTTAATAATCAGCCCAGTGGAATCAGCTTCTATAACAGACATTCCAAACCTCATTTTCTACTTGATGATTTACACCTACCCTTAGCTTCCCCAGAACCCACTGAGCATGTGCAGTGCCACTGACACAAGATGACCTAACAAGATTCAAGGTAAACTATAGCTAAAGATAATCTATTAACCTGAGTAGGATTTACCTGGGTCCCATAACCAACAGAGAGTTTATTGGTCTTATGCAGTAAAAATGCTGAAACGAACAATGTGATTATTGCTATGGGCTGTTGCCCATATTGCTTCCTTGTCCTAGTAAAGCTAGAAAGTCACTTTTTATTAAGGCTATGTAGATATATATTTATATATATATATATATATATATATATATATATATATATATATATATATATATATAATACACAAAAGCCATGAATATCTAGTAAATTATATCCTTATAAACGGTGAGTAGTGATGTCATCAGTTATAAACGGTGAGTAGTGATGTAATTTCTGTCACATGACTCACTAAAATTTGTGTATTATAATTAATAAAGTACCCCCAGTTGTAAAATATGAGGATATTATAAGTTACCTCGGAGTTCCATGACCTGTATAAAAACACTCGGCCTTCGGCCTCGTGTTTTTATATGGTCATGAAACTCCTCGGTAACTTATAATATCTTTATATTTTCCAAGAGGGGGTACTTTATTCACTATATATATATATATATATATATATATATATATATATATATACTGTATAGTGTAAAATCCAAAAAAAAAATTAAAATTGGGGAAATGTCTTATGCGTAATATATAGGTGTATATTAAAATGAGGGAAAATGAGGGAAAACTTAAAATCAGGGGATGTAAAACTGAGGTTCCTATGTGTATATATGTATATAAAACCTGGAAAAAAGAAAGCATTTACAGCAACAAAATAGAAGTAAATTTAATGGTTTACTGCATGATGACAAATCTGGACATCCTCATGTTTCGATCCATTAGGGACTGTCTTCAGGATGTGTGATATATATATATATATATATATATATATATATATATATATATATATATATATATATATATAAAATAATTGTTTGGATGATTAAGTTACAACTGTATGCATCAAACCTAAAATCTGGTTGCCCCCAATGAGTAGCCCCTTGAAACTAGACAAAAGATTATTTATAAGGTTAGGTTATTGTCTATAGTGGTTTTTGTTACATATGTTGCTTTTTAGGTTTTCGCTTTTCATCTTCCAGTTTGTCATTTATACCATTGTACTGGTTCATATGTTGTTCACTGGTGTAAAGTGTGATCCTAGCAATCGTAAAATTCCAAGCAGGAATCCGAAAGCATAAATGATAAAAAAAATTTTTATAAATATAAAAAGAAGAAAAAATACTAAAAATAAAGACTTGGTTGCATTCAGGAGTGCTGCTCCTTTTGTTGTATTTAGATATATATATATATATATATATATACTTAGTCCAAGTGTTCGCACTCTGACTTTAAACTCTGTTTATTTCCTGGGTGCAATGTCAATCTGTATTATATGCGTTTTTATAAGGACCAGCACTCCAGTTTTTCTTCTTCAAACAATGTGATCAACATGCTGCATTCCAACCGAAACGTTGGATACAGCATGTTGAAATAAATGACATTGTTTGAAGAAAAACTGGAGTGCTGGTCCTTATAGAAACGTATATATATATATATATATATATATATGTATATGTATATACCAAAAGCAGCAAATATCTAACAGACAGGGTTGGGGGATAATTGCATATTACAACGTCGGCATTATTATGTACTGTCATACTTTACGATTGCTTCTGAAGCTGCAGGTACTGTTCTTACGCATGAGAGTGGCAGCAGTTGTTTTCTATTGAAAATGACTGTGATTGCTCAAGACAAGAGCTACTGAAATGTATCATAAGGTATGCAAACATCCTACGTACCCTTGTGCTCCAACACCCACTCAGCAGCATCAGAATTACGGCTACAGGCACAGCACTTACTGGAATCAGGGCAACACTTTCATTTTATTTTCATTCAAAGGAGAACTCCTTTATGGCTGATTTCTGTAGCTTCTATTTTCTGAATCTGGGTGTTCCCTGCAGCCAAACAGCTTTATTTTCATCGAGTAAATTTACTTTATGACTAAGCGACTTACACACACAGTGCATGTTGGTTCCAGGCTCTTGATTCTCACCAGTAGAACAATGTTACGTTGTGTGATTGGGAGAACTAAGTTCTTCTGTCCGGGTACATCGGGCCCCAGGCATTGCTGAGATTTCCACTTTTCCCTGCAGCTCTTCCGCTCACAGGAGTTTACGCAACCTGCCTGCACTAGATCATTCAATTTTTAAAGGGAGAAATAACATAGTTATGAGCAATGAGCAAACTTGGGCCTTGTTACATATAACACATCGGAGATGAGTCTTTTCACATGATGAGATGATTATACATGATGGAAACTAGAGAATGTATAACGTTGCTGCCCACATAAAGCAGAAATCGAATCTGTGTATGTATGTGAGCGTAGATGGAAATTATCACGCCTCTGGTAAATGAATTTATTATTGCAGTGATATCTATTTCCCAAGAACTTAGAACCTATAATAATAAACAGTTGCTCCAAATTGCCTTCTCAAAGCTGGTATTGAATATATACTTCAATGCAGAGTGATCAGTGAAACAGTTATAGGATCTATTATCCGGAATGATCGGGACCAGGGGTTTTCTGGATAAGGGATCTTTTATAATTTGGATCTTCATACCTTAAGTCTGCTAAAAATCATTTAAACGTTAAAATAAACCCAATAGGCTGGTTTTGCTTCCAATAAGGATTAATTCATTTTTAGTTGGGTTGGGATCCAGTACAAGGTACTGTTTTATTATTACAGAGAAAAAGGAAGTCATTTTTTAACAATGGAATTATTTGATTAAAAAGAAGTCCATGGGAGATGGCCTTCCCATAATTCAGAGTTTTCTGGATAACAGACCCCATGCCTGTATATCTGCTTTCCTGGATACCTAGGGTTGCCACCTGGCAGGTATTTTACCAGTAAAAGTGATATATGATACCAATGTTATTAATAGATAATGTAAGAAGGCTGTTTTTCCCCCAGAAAAGGTGGCAACCCTATGTATACCATGTTGAGGTAACAAGGCCCAAGCTTCCAATAAGTAGTTGTGTGAATGACTTGGAAGCATCTCCAGTTATTCTGCTGCACAACATTGGTTGGGGATTAGAAGAGGGAATGAAGCTCAGTTGGCTGGAACGCTTTTCCAATTTGCTAGACTAATGTTAAAGGGGCTGTTCACATTTGGGTTAATTTTAGTACAATGTTAAGAGTGATATTCTGAAACAGTTGGCATTTTTCATTTTTTATTTGTGGTTTTTGACTTGTTCAGCAATCTGTTTGCTAGGTTTCAAATTACCCTAGCAACCATGCATTCATTTAAATGGGAGACTGGAATATGAATAGGAGAGGCCTGAATAGAAAGATGAGTAATAAAAAGCAGCAAAAACTATACATTTGTAGCCTTATAGAGCATTTGTTTTTTTTAGATGGGGTCATTTGACAGAAAGAGTCAGAAGAAGAAGGCAAATAATTCAAAAACTATAAAACAAATACACAATGTAGACCAGTTGAAAAGTTACTTAGATTTGTCCATTCTATAACATACTAAAAGTTAAACTAAAACTATACCCCCCAATCAATGTAGGTCTCTATAAAATGATACTGAGTAAAACAGCTCATGTGTAAAATCCTGCTTCATGTAAATAAACCATTTTCATAATAATATACTTTTCTAGTAGTATGTGCCATTGGGTAATCATAAATAGAAAATTGCCATTTTAAAAAATAAGGGTCGCCACCTGGGATCGTAGGATTCACTGTACTCACAAACATATCAACAAACTATACTTGTTAGGTCACATGAGCCAATTAACAGACAGAGTTGTGTCTTTTGCTTCCACACTTCTTCCTGTTACAGTTAGTGTTGTAGTATTTCTGGTCAGGTGATCTCTGAGGCAGCACAGAGACCATAACGAAATGGTGGCTCAAGGCAAGAGATGTAAAAGGGCAATATTTACTTAAATATATATTCCAGTTTGGTAAGATTCTTTAATATGCCACTTAATATGATATGAACTATCTGTTGCTTAAGTGTTCATTTTGGGGGTATAGTTTTCCTTTAATTTAAAGGTGAACTACCCTTTTAATGGGTTTATTTAATTTCTCTGGCATATAAAAACAATAGCATTTTCATCAATGTTAATGATTAATAGTTTGTAAAATGTACGTTACTCAGTGAAGGCCATTACTTGGTAAGTATAGTGGAAGGCAACATAAGGCATTTTATTCTGTAAAGAAGGAGAATCAGTGGTACATGCAGTCGCAAACAGCAGTGCATGGAAAGGCAAACCTTACTATAAAACTGCTAGAAGAAAACAGATGTACAAATTAGTACAAATAAGAAATGTACAGTACATAGATTTACATAGCATACTTATGCAGGGTTTGCTGCAATTAGAAATGGACCTTATAGTCAGCTTCAGGGATTCCTTGTTATGTAACCTTACCGTGCCCAAACGACAGCAATGGGACCCCCTTTCAATTGCAGAGAAAGCAGAACTTTCACCCGGTGGAACAGCTTCTGTGCTGCTTGGTTCAGAAAAGGACAAGCTTACAATGTTACAGAATGTTTCCTACAGGCATCTGATAAAAGACAGAGCTTTGTTTCCATTGCAATAAAAGCTGAGGTTTATGGTTGGATGCAATACTGTACCAATGTAACTGACTGGAAGTTGACCATTTCTACATACTTGCTGAGTCTACATAGACATTCACTTTGTGCTCATCTGTGGCTGAATCTTCTAGTTTGACTCATCACTGTATTCAAATAGAAAATATCACCCCAGAGCATTAAGTTAACAAGTCAGCCACAGAAATATATCTCAGGAAAACTAGGTGGCAAAACTCAGAAGGGGATAATTACATAGTTGGAGGTCAAGCTTGAATTCCAAATGAAGCTGACAGATGGGTCGAAGTCTGGGCAGCAAGTGGTTGCCCGTTAGCTTGTGTATTATTCAGCACATGCAGGCTGGAGAGAGCTAGGGGCACAAGCTGCTGGGAAAGTGGCCGGAGGGCTACGAAAAGTGTCAAGCGTAATGGTTCTGTGCACTACAGGCAATTTTTTTATTGATTTTAATGGATAAATAAAGCATTGGATTTTTTATATTCGACTCCATGTGGTGCTCCGTGCTACACAGATACACATTTGGTTTTGATGCTATCCGGAGCAGCTTTACATGTGCAGCACACAGTGAGTCTATTATCGGGGTGCTCCCTAGAGACAATTCTGTTTTGTAATGCTACACATAATGTCAGCCATGAATACACCCATCAGCATATCACATTTGCATTTTTTGTTTATGTGGAATGGTGATGCAGTGAGATGCACTGAAGGGTTGAATTTGATGGAAGGGTGTCTTTTTTTTAACCCAGACAAACCCTGTAACAAAGCAAATCATGTAAATCATGGAGCATTTATTTGTTTGTTTTTATATCGTTATCCAATTTTTCTTGCTGGATTCAATTTTAACATTTTTCCTCTCGCTTTTTTCTCTCTCCTTATACCTTTTTTGTTTCTCTCTAATCAACCCACAATTGGCATTGCAGTCACATCATCATTATATTTAATATACCCATCATAAAGTATCTCTGGCATTGCTTTTCTACTTGCTATATCTTGGGAGTCAGAATAGCAGAATTTGCTGGCAATTCTAGTTCTAGTGTTTATCTGTGGAATCTGTTGAGTCTCATGGAATTTACAGATGGGCTTTTAATGATGGCCCTCAAACATATCTGAATGCATATAAAACTACGGTATATGTTTGTAAATGTGAGCAGAAAGGGTCTGGTGTGTGTTTACGCACAAGCTGTATTGTATTCATATGTGTGTGCAATGTATTTAGGCCTGTGTCCCTATATTGGCAGGTGAATTTGGGATAAAAACCAGCTCCATTCACAGAACTCTATATAATAGAAAAGTTTGCTGGTGCTCATGCCCTGAAACTATCCCAATGCTTCCCATCATCCGTGGTAAGAGAAAGGCCAGGGCACTCAATTTTAGAAGATGGTGGTCACACAACTTTTCCTGAATACTATGTGCCATCTTTCTCCAGTGTTTACAAATATATATAATATAGCATATAAATGAAAAGGCAACAAATTTCCCCCTTTAACTTGCTGGCAAAGTGCAGTTACACTTATCAAACAAGCATCACATGAGGGTTTCTCTGATGACTGCACAAAAATGTCTTTATTTACATAATAAATTATGGTGCATTTCTATTTTGATCAGTGGAAAATTTGAATTTTCCATCTTCTAGCTGGCAAAGGCTGCTGACTAATCCCAGTTGTATATTTCCTAGCATCGTTAATATTAGATCAACTGCCTTCCCTATCCCCACCCCTACAACCAGTAGAGTTCATTAGCAGGACTGGTTGGAGGAACAAATTATTCTGCCTTTAACCTATGTAAGATATGTGTGCACAAAGGGCACACAATTGTGTGTACAGTAATTCACCAGCATTTGGCTGGTGAAATGTAAACTACAGGGAAAAGTGTGGTGCTGCAGCAAGTAAAGCTGTGTAAATTCTGCTCCGGCTTAGGAAAAGCTGAATAGTGGGTCCCTGGAGTGAATGGAAGAGAGCAGGGTCGGCTTGCATTCCTTGCTCCAGTAAGGGTTTGCAGTTGCCTATGGTAGGTAGGTAGTTAAGTAATTAGCTATTAACGTGTAGTTAAAATGAGGTGTGGAGCAACACCTCAGAGCTTCCACTAGAGACCTCCTTGAGTGGAGGAGGGTGAGGGGCCACGTGAAGACTTCCTTGAGTGGAGGGAATGTGCCCATGTGCAGCTGTGAAAAATAATGATTCCCCCTGAGTTGGAGAGAGCTCCAAAGGACTGGAGAGGAAGAGAGAAACTCTACCAGGAGACAAGAGTGTCTTGAATGTGCACCAGAGATGACTTGTGTCCACTGAAAGCAGTGAAGGTTGGAAGAGTTGGAAAAAAACAAGTTAATGTGTACACCAGTGAGGGTGTGAATTGGGACTGTTACTGCTTATGTGAAGCACGTGATTGATTCCCTATATGAAGCCAGTGTGCTGAAGATTTGTGTTTTTGCCAAATAAAAGCCAGCAAAAATAAAAGCCAGCAAAGCGGCATTTAAATGTGAAAGTTGATGTCAGTTTCCATTTTCTGTGCTGCAATATGTGCAGTGGCTCTGGTTTTGCTACCAGAAGCTCACACGTATATATACATATATATATATATATGCCACTTACATAAAGTATACACTTTATGGCTTAAAAGATTTGGTCCCTTTTTAGCACTCCTTCTAAATGCCTTCAGTTGGAATACTCACAGCTGAGTTCCTAATTGTCTCTAATGTCAGAACAAAAACTATTGGTAAGAAGCATACGTTTTTATGGGTGAGCAGATGCACACATGCCTAACATCACCATACACAATGCCAAGCGTAGACTGGGGTGGTGTAATGGTCCACTACCATCAAACTTTAGAGTAGTGGAAATTAGATCTCAGGAGTGATAATGCATTTTACCATCTGGCAGTGAGATGGAAAAGATTGGGCTTGGTAGATGCCAGGAGGATACTAGATGTGGGCAGAATGTGCCTTGACTGCAACTGGAGGCAGAAGCTATTACCACCCCCAAAAAAAACATTTGTAGCATGGTTCCCATCTGCTCCTGCTGGGCTAGGGTGTATTGCAGCAAGCCATCGGTGGCATTTTCCGTTAGGGAGGTGGTGGCAGAAAGAGGTTGGCTTGGGCTCCAGTACCTCTTTGCCAAGTTGAAAGTGTGGTGGAGGAGGAATAATGGTCTGAGAAAGTTTCCCATGGTTCGGCCAAGAGCCTCTTATTTGTTTGAAAGTGAAGGCCACAGTACAAGGACATTCCTGACAACAATGTGAGTTTTGTACAGATGAATTTGCTGAGATGAGATGGGAGATGGAACCCTATTAGCTTGTACAGATCTCTGACTTCAACCCAACTTCAACCCAACTGAACACTTATGTAGGATAAATTGGGACACTGACTGTAAACTAAGCCTGACCCCAACATCAGTGCCTAAACTCACTAATGCTGTTGTGGCTGAATGACTATCCCACCAGTAGGAATGAGTGATCTTTTTTAGCCAGTACAGTGTTGTGGTAAAATTCACAGGCGGACATTTTTGAAAAACACTATAATATAAAAAATTATAACGAGGTAGGGCAAAATACTGTATATGCTATTGCAAAGCTAAAAACACCTTAACCACAGTGTAATTTTGGCTTCCGATTGACTCCAATGCTCTTCAGTGAAATGTTGCAGTTTCATAAAATTTTTGGCAAAGTGAATCTCATCACTACCCACCAGCAATGTTCCAAAATATAATGGGAAGCTTTAACAGAGCAGAGGTTGTTAACAGCAAAGAGAAGACCAAATTAAATTAATACCCTTCATTTGGGAGTAAGATGTTGGATACGCAGGTGCCCGGTGCTAATTATGGACAGTTAGACTAGAGCCTACAAGACAATGCATCACACGTGTGTGTACAAACTATACATATATTACTTTCAGTGGTATGCAGTGCATATGTTAAGACTTTATTGTACACTAGGCTAGCATATGTCTTCCATTTAAGCTTTTATAGGCTAGCTTGACTTCATGTCGAACTCCAGACCCTTATGTACTCCTACAGTACATGCCTTTATGAGTAGACATTGCATTGATTTTATGCTGCTAAACAAGAATTGAAACAAAACTGCAAAATAAGTACGTTCAGTTTAACAAATTTATATTAGAATTTCTTACACTTTAGATACTGTATCTTTGTAATGTGAAGCACGGCTTGCAATGTGCCGTCTTCTTAGTGGTGCAGAAAATGATAAAAGGATTGCAGCTCGTCGCTCTCACAGTGTAAATAAGCGAGTGGATTTAGCTGTGTTGGGAACTGCCATCGGTGCATGTTCCAGCTGGCAGTTGCTGCTCGTGTTGTATAATTTGTGAACTGCAGCCTGAAACCATAAAGTTCCTTCAGCCCAATTGGCATATTGTGCCTGGAACTTTATATTTCCCCGTCCCATATTTCACTGAAACTTCTGAACATTTCCTACAGTGTGCGTGTGAAAGGGAGTGTGGCCGAGAGTAAGAACAACATGTCCTAGCTCAACCCGGCCGTATGCAGAAAGCAGCACACTTCTACTTGTTAGCTGGAAAGTATATATTATTGTTTGTGTATGAAGTGGCAGCATTTAAGAGAAAAATATCCAATTTTTAACTAGATTTTATAGTTCATTTATTTCCTATATCGTACCATATGTGTGCAGAGGGCTTTCATGGCTGATCATCTGATTTTTTCCCCTTTTCTACTCCCCAACTCCTCAACACCAGGGGGGTTTCTGCATCTCCACCCATAGGTATCTTTATGGTAAGAAGAACAAATGGGTGACAGAAAGCCTGAAAATACCTTTGTATTGGCAGTTCAGAGAACGTCCTTGTCCAAACCAGATGCCACCTAATTGCCCAAAAATATTTCCTTCTGCATTTTTACAGGATTTTGTGATGCAGCTTGTCTAGAGATTCCATGCATGGCTGATACAAATGTATTTTGGAGGTTTTTTCACCAGCCTGGAGGTGGTTATGCACAGGCTACCAAACGGGATTAACAACCAGCTAGTATACTAGAGCATGGGTTACACTGGACTCTATCATTTTAGGCAAGGCCTTCACAAAAGGGAAATATTGAAGGCACGGTGTAGTGCTACTACAACTCCCACAGGCTACTGTGCTTTAACCAATAAATAAATGGGTGCCAGGAGGTGCTTGCAGTCAAACAGAGCAAACTGTTATTTTTCAGAGACAAATGATCCACATGTTTTATACTTACAATCCACATAGGCCCCAGCAGATAATCATGACATGGCTACAACACGTTCCTCAGAGACAGCACAGTGGAAGTCCCTATAGTGATAACGTAACACCTGGATAGATACACCCTCAGGATCTCAGCACCGTGACCTGGATCCTCACTCGTTGGATCAGGGAACCCACAAGTTCTAATTCCCTATTAGGCTGTGTCCCTATCCTACAGGCCAGTCTTGCCTGAGGGGAGAGCTACCCCCTTACTATCTCCTAGTTAGAGCTAATCTTCTCTTGCTGCTTAAACTACCTATCCTACTCTCCTAGAGAGTACTATTACAGGTAGTATCCTATCTCTAGTTGGCCTCATTCACGGGGGTCCCTGCTCCCCGAATTATCTCTCTTTAGAGGTACTGGTCCTCCCTCTAGGGCAAATTGGTTTTACTGCGCCTTGTTGTACCCTGGCTCACTGGAAACATCCATATGGGTCAGACACCTGGAGCCAAAGAGGAAGATCCACCCCTTCTCACTCACTATACCAAAGTGTAAATTACAACTAGCTACATGGGCATCTGCTCAGCAACTAGGGAGATCAGGAAGTGTAGGGCACATTAACCTTATGGGTACCTACAAATTCATCACTGAAGCTGCCGTACTTCTACTAATACACTTTAACTCCATTAGTGGAGTATGCTGGGAGTTTGGTTAAACTCTGAGCAAAATCATTGTGAAGACCAATCGAAAAGTTTCTTAGAATTAGTCATCTATAACATACTAAAGTCAACTTAAAGGTGAACCACCCCTTTAAATATAAAATTATGGAGAAGATAACCATTGTCTATAAATACCTCTATAGATATGTTGTTCTTTAAATAGAGATTGCAACCTTGAAGTAATGCTTACATACATTTTGTTCAGCAAAACCTCTAGATATAGAGTACTCAACACTGGGAGTGTTGTGTTTCTGTACTTTTGAGACTATCTATATAAGGGGGAAGAGATGATGTATTTCAAGAGGAAACCTCAAATGTACACTGTAAACTGATGTAACAAATAGTACCTCCTGAAAGTGTTTTTCAAACACACACAAAGGAGTTCCCTAGCCTTACCCAATGCTAAGGGGCATATTTATCAGTTGGTTTGCTTGAAACACTTGTTGGGGGATGACACAAGCAGTATTTCCAGAGCAATGCTGATTTACTCACAAAAGGGCTGAACTGAACAAGTGCAGTTGCCAATAGCAAAAATCAGGACTTTTATTTTCCAACTTGTAGTAGACTGATCAAACTGCCTCGTTGGTTACCTTTGGCCACAGCACAGCTGCCATGAATACATTATTTGCAATTGCTGGACAAACGGATGTAATCTATCAGTAAATATAGTATATTTTCACTTGTACTATCCCTTGGAACAAGTACCACAGGATAATGTGTCTAGAATTGTTGGTGGTGTAAATGTAGAATAGCACAATGCCAGTCTTTACTCAGTACATAACTGTAGATTAGTTAAGACAAAGGTTCTAAAAGGGTGGGGCGTAGAAAGGAAAACAAACACTTAACAAAAAATTAGTAAGAATGGAGCTGTCGGTTCCTCTTCCATAGACCTTATCGTTTCCATAGACCTTATCGTTTCTGTAGGCACCAAGCCTTTAGATCTTATATGTGTTCCTTGTTCCTTGTCCATGCCCTGTTGCAATTCACATCAGCTAATAGCTAATAGCAATTACTACTTTGCTGTTTAGAAACATCTTTTTGAGGTTTTCAGACCAGGAGAAAATGTGAACATAACCCCATAACAGCTGCTTTGTCAAGGGATTGCAAAGTCATCCCATAAAGTACATGGGTTTACTTAGCATCCCTTAAAAGAGACAATTTTTACCCTGCTGTTCACCCAAACACAACGGACTAGCTGTACCTGGCATCCTGGTGAAATCATAGCAGATGGGTGTCATTTACAAACATTGGGCAAATATGCACCTATTAAGTCACCCAATGAGATGATTTCTTTCCGCGTTTAACTTGCAGCTGGCTGAAAAAAATGAATCACTGGTTGGTTGCTATGAGTTATTGCCCAGGTGCTAATTTCTCCAGTGTTTATAAATCAGCTGACTCTCTCTATTTTGAAGGGAAAACCATTTGGAAATGAGTATTGATGTCACCTAAGATTGATTCAACTCAATCTTACTGTATATATGTATATGAGTTTTTCTCTCTCAAATATATACAGTAGATCTTGTTTCCTGAATCAGTTGAGTACACCGTTTCAGCATTAAGCAGTCTCACAACTGGCTGATAGTGATGGGCGAACAAATTTGCCAGGCGCAACTTCGCTGCACCGCAGTTTTGCAAAAGTTCTGCGAAAATTCACTTGTGTTGAAAAATTTTGGACGCGTGTCGGAATAGTGTCAAAACCACAGCCCATCAACATTATTCAGACGCCTATTGACTTTAACGGCGGCGTCAAAATTCGCAGGAAATTCACAAATTTTTCAGCGAAACTGGACATATTCGGCCATCGCTATTGGCTGATTGTGTTGCAGGCTTGTCTTGCTGCCCTATCATCTTGCCTTGGCCAAAAGTCACTTTCCAGCTTTGGACATGTCTTTAAGCCAATTACAGGCCAAGGCAGTGGTCCAGATTTCCATTTTACAGGGCTTCAAACAGGTCGCTGTTTGTAAATATACATTAATTGGGTTTAAATCCCCTTAAAAAAAGCACAACTAGTGGAACAATTCATTTCTATGAAAGTAGCAGTCAGTACAGATAAGGGATCTATTATCTGGGACCTTAGGTTTAACAAAGAAGGTGTCTGAAATTCAGAGCATCAAGTTTTCATACATCTAAAGCACATTTAAATATGGCACTGTTTTGTCATCAGCTGTTAATCATACTAAGAATAAGGGAACTCCTTTTATACATTTACTCAGTGATTGGTGATTCTTGTTTACACTATATTTATATATAACTGTGTGCCTTTTTTTAGATCATTTGTGCTATGTGCCTTGCCAGAGAGTGTAGAACTAGTCCTGTTGTATACAATGCACCGCCCAGTTCTGTGATGCAGAATTAACTGTTACAAGGATCTGAGAAGTAGTATCTTCTGTTAGACAGGCTACTGACTCTCCGCCCTGACAGTCAGAGATGTACACAATCCATAAATACATCAGCACCTGTCATATTGTGAATTTTTTTTTTTTGCGTTGAAGTCGATAAATGGCCAAGGATTTGTAGACAAGTGTTTCCTAGCAGATGTGGTTGTTTCAGTTGGCCTAATGTGTATTACTTATTCATAATATACAGTGTACACATGGATGGTGTAATCTACAGGACATGCTGTTAGGGTAAAAAATACCTTTATTTCCCCTTCAGTGGCATCTGGTGGAGGGTAGGGTGTTAGTTGCAAAACAGATTAGCAATTTAAAAAACTGAGCAGAGAAGCGTCTGTAGATGCTTCTGGCTTCACTTAAAATTGCTGCTGTTCTTCCCAGTCCTTACCTAGGCGGAACAGAAAGGGGGCACTTCAGTTACACAGTCATGATATGAACTGTGTAAAACTCATAATAGGTATCATGAAATTATACAATTTGCAAAAGTGCTCAAAAGTTTACATTAAGTTATACATCGGGTATAAATCCCCATTTACAAATGCCTTTTAAATGTAGCAAAGTGTCCAATAATTGACATATTACTACAAGCCTTTTAGTCAGATCATTATTGCATTAAATTGCTGCTTTTGTCAGTAAAACTAATTCTTCCTTTCTTCATCCTGTTCACACCAAAGTCTCTAATTTGTTTTCTCTTCCAGCTCTTTACCACATTGTTTTAATGAATATAAAATAACCTGCCATAATCTTATTCGCCTGTTCCTCACATAATAAATTTCTGCTCCAGCCTGCTTCATCCAGGCCTTTTCTCCTCTCGTGGGCCAAGTATATTTCTGTAATTCTTGTTGTAGTTTTATTGATAAGCCAGTTCATTAGAGCAAATAAAACCTCTTACCAAAGCAGTTCTTTAAAAGGCTGCCTATTTGTTTTGGCCTCGTGCCTCTGTTATTATTTTTTTTTTATCTTTCCATGGGGAGATATTACTTGGTTTCATAAAGTGAACTTTTTCATGTGTTTGCTGAGTGTTTGTAATTTGAGAATATTTGAAAGGTTCATGCTAGGCCTGACAGAGCGATGTCTGTTTACCTGGCAGATAAGGAGTACACAAACTAGAGCTCTCCTAACACAAAACCCAAGCAAATCCCTGTTTGTACCTTGTGGTCTCTAGAGTCATGCTAGTGACTAGCTTTAGAATATAATATATACAAATCATCTGCAGTTGGCATAGAATAGTCCTTGATCCTAAAGTTGACCATAGACGCAAAGATTTGATCATATGAATTTCTGTTTCGTACAATTGCTGTCATGGGTAGAACATCGTCTGATCTGTTCTTTTACTACTTTATTTTATCTGAAAGGTTAGTAGCAGGTCGGGAGATGGCACCGAACAGCTTTAGAAGCTTAATTGTCTATATACAAAACGTATTGTGTCCAGTAAAATGACTAGTAAAACAGAATATAGATTGGCCAGTGATCATCATCACTGACTTATATATTGGGTTGGGTTGTATAGAACGGGGCAGTACTTAGTAGGAATTGCTCCACTTGTCCTAGTGCTGTTCCCCTACTTTCTGTAAATAGCTAGGAGGCCAGTATACAGTATAAGAAGATCTATGCCTTGAACATAAATGTTTGTGGAAGTTATCTTAAAGGGATACTGTCATTGGAAAACATGGTTTTTCCAAAACGCATCAGTTAATAATGCTGCTCCAGCAGAATCCATTTCTCAAAAGAGCAAACAGATTTTTTTATACTCTATTTTGAAATCTGACATGGGGCTAGACATATTGTCAGTTTCCCAGGTGCCCCCAGTCATATGACTTGTGCCTGCACTTTAGGATGGAACTAATTTCTGGCAGGCTGCTATTTCTCCTACTTAAAGGGATCCTCTCATTGGAAAACTTGTTTTTTTTTCAAAACGCATCAGTTAATAGTGCTACTCCAGCAGAATTTTGCACTGAAATCCATTTCTCAAAAGAGCAAACAGATTTTTATATATTCAATTTTGAAATCTGACATGGGGCTAGACATTCCCAGCTGCCCCTGGTCATGTGACTTGTGCCTGCACTTTAGGAGAGAAATGCTTTCTGGCAGGCTGCTGTTTTTCTTTCTCAATGTAACTGAATGTGTCTCAGTGGGACATGGGTTTTTACTATTTTTTTTTTTTTTACTATAGATCTACCAGGCAGCTGTTATCTTGTGTGAGGGAGCGGCTATCTGGTTACCTTCCCATTGTTCTTTTGTTTGGCTGCTGGGGGGGAAAAGGAGGGGGGTGATATCACTCCAACTTGCAGTACAGCAGTAAAGAGTGATTGAAGTTTATCAGAGCACAAGTCACATGACTTGCGGCAGCTGGGAAATTGACAATATGTCTAGCCCCAGGTCAGATTTCAAAATTGTATATAAAAAAATCTGTTTGCTCTTTTGAGAAATGAGTTTCAGTGCAGAATTCTGCGGGAGCAGCACTATTAACTGATTCATTTTGAAAAAATGTTTTTTTCCCATGACAGTATCCCTTTAATGTAACTCAGTCGGGCTTGGTTTTTACTATTGAGTGCTGTTCTTAGATATTCCAGGGAGCTGTTATCTTGTGTTAGGGAGCTGCTATCTGGTTACCTTCCCATTGTTCTGTTGTTAGGCTGCTGGGGGGGGGGGGAAGAGAGGGGTGATATCACTCCAACTTACAGTAAAGAGTGACTGAAGTTTACAAGTCACATGACTGGGGCAGCTGGGAAACTGACAATATGTCTAATTGAATATAACAAAATGTTTTACTCTTTTGAAAAATGGATTTCAGTGCAGAATGCTGGAGCAGCACTATTAACTGATTTGTTTTGAAAAAAAAATCCCATAACAGTATCCCTTTTAAGGGGTTGTAGTATGAATGTGGAACAGATCCAAAACGGCAGTCGAACTGCAGAAAATCCGTTTATTGGGGAGTGTACAACATGTTTCGGGACAAGCCCTTTATCAAGTGGCCCCTTTTAAGGGGTTGTTCATCTTTGGATTAACTTTTAGTATGATGCAGAGAGTGATATTTTTAGACGTTTTGCAATTGTTTTTAATTTGTTATTATTTGTGGTTTTTGAGTTATTTTGCTTTTTATTAAGTGGCTCTCCAGTTAGCTATTTCAGCAACTTGGTTGCTAGGGTCCAAATGACCCTAGCAACCGTGACTTGATTTGAATAAGAGACAGGAATATGAATAGGAGAAGGTCTAAAAAGAAAGATGAGTAAATATAACATTTGTAGCATTACAGAGCTTGTGTTTTTTGACCCCAGTGAAAGCTGGTAAAAAAAAAAAGAGAAAATGCAAGCTGGTTGTTGCAAGTTGCTTAGAATTAGCCATTCTATAATATACTAATGGTGAACCACCCCTTTAAGCAACCCAACCCTCATCCTGAGAACTACAGTTTTCTAAAAAATTGCGTGACCAGACTGTATGACCCTACTTGAAGCCTGACTTTTAATCTCCATTTCCCAATCAAGGCAATTTTTATAAACATCATACATCATATAAAGATCATGTATATATATATATATAGATATATATACACACGATCTTCCTGGAAAATTCACGTAGAGCTGAATCGTCAGATATTTACGTAGAAACAATAGAATTATGCCAGTATCTGACTATTCAGCACTAACTAACACTAACAATGATGTCCTGGTGCCTTCAAAGGTGCCTGATCAAAATTTTCCGGCTGGCCCGATCAACGAGCCGATTGATATCTTCTGCCAATATTGGTCTGCATCATCTCCCACTGAATATTGTATGCAAATTCATTTTGTACAGTTTTATTGGTGCGTCTATGCCCACAGGGCCGGATTTACATAGTGGGCGCCCCTGTACCCTCCCCTTTATTTGTGCAAATTTTCATCATCTGGACTGGAGCAATGGTGATTGGAGCATGGGACATTTAAAAAATGATTGTACCTCCAGCGCATCCCCAGTGTTTTTGAACCAATGTGGGTGTGGTTGGGCAGCATGCCGCCCCCCTAAAATCCTGCCGCCCTAGGCCCGGGCCTAGGTGGCCTTTCCACAAATCTGGGCCTGTATGCCCACCTTTAGTCACAGCTAGAGTGTCCCATGGCCACTGTGTACTTTTCTTTTTGCTTTGCCGACAAGAACATATTATGAATTGGAAATATTAGGGGGCTTGGTGGTTTCTTTTCAGATATATAGTATATTTTTTTTAAGCCATGACAATGTTACTTCCACTGTACGCTATTATCTCTAGGTGAGATAGCAATGCAGTAGGTACACACACATATAATCTGTATCTGGCAGGATGGCCTGAAAATCTGCCACATAGGTTAGATAATCCGGTCAGGTTAGGACTTCATCACCCCTCTCCCGACGGGTCTCCCTGGGCTACTGGTAATCCGATTATCCTGATTTAGCCCAGTGTCTTGGTGGTCAGATCAGGTAAAGATCCACTTGTTTGAAGACTACACCAAATAAAATAATCCTAAATGTATACCCAGCTTCAGTGACGTAACTATAGAGGAAGCAGACCAAGCAGTCGCAGGGGAGCCCAGGGAACAGGGGGGCCCGGACTGTGTCGTCTGCATCCTCTATAGCTAATAAGAAATCCCTTCCTCCCCCTTCCTCCTCCTCTCTTACCGGCAAGGAAGGGGGAAGCAAGTCAGATGGGACTAGGTGGAGTCGGGGTGGACATGGGCGGAGTGAAGGTGGGATGTGGGCGGGGCAGAGGCGGGGTGGGAAGTGGGCAGGAGGATGGGGATTGGAGTGCGTCGGCCCCTCTGTAGATTTTTTTGAAGGGGGGCCCGGTGCACTCTAGTTATGCCACTGCCCAGCTTAATTATTTTTGAACTGGAACTCCCTGAATCAGTAGGCTGGGTAGGTTTGACCACATATACTAATTCAATAACTTAAAAAACAAACATAATGCTATATCTTTTAACCAAAGTGCTTTAATAAGTTTCTGTTGATCAAAGCCTATATTTTTTCCGATCCTTTACATATTGTATATTCTAGAATATGTTTAAAGTGCTCCTTAATATGTTTCATAACGGAAAGCTTTTGTTGTCTGAAATAATCGTTGCCATTTGTGCCTGAGAAGCGGAACCTCCCTGTGATTAACAATGTTATTTTGATAAATCTGGTGAAGTTATTTTGTATGGTTTCATCAAAGATTTACAGTTGGGAGTCTTTAGGATATTATCCCAAAAGCATCTTTGCATGTTAGGTAGGGTAAAATCAGAGACCTTAAATCAGCACATGTTAGCCTCAGGGAACTATTATTCAATTTTACAGAAGAAGAAAAAAAATCATCCATCTGTTTAGATAGAGGAACTTGGGTAAATCTGCAGTATGAAAATCATATAAAGACATACGGTTTACGATCTGGCCACTTTCCAAAACTTCATCTGTGCTTGTAGTTATATTAAATGCATTAGAGGTCATAAATAAATCTTGGGATTTTATTTTGCTTCATTATTTGATATAGGACAGGCTTTGAGCTAAGCCATAACAAGCCTTCTTCATATTTCTAAACAAGGCTTGAAAGGTAGTACAACATGGGATTAGCGAGATTGGTTGCTATGTTTATATATATTCCTAGATGATTGTTTTTGTGACAGTGTGTAGATTAAAAGTAAAAACATGATTTATACTTACATTTGGGTTTCTGATAATGATAGGGAAAAGCAAGATTCCTTGAAAGAAGCTCAGTATTATGCATTGGGTTAAGGCCAAACCATTGGTTTATGGCACACAAGGCAATTTTGTAGCAGCAATTTCCTGCTGTATATTATCTAGACAATTCACTTAGCATTGTTAGTGGGTCAGTACAAATGCAGACACATGATATGGCCTCTACTGGAAGGAGCTGCAGCAACACAAAGTGCAAGTCCAGATTTATAGTATGGGCATGGGACCTGTTATCCTTAGGTTTTCCAAATAAATAATTTGGATCTCCATACCTACTAAAAGACAATTTAAATAGTAATAAAACCGAATAGGACTGTTTTGCCTCCAGACTTTTGATATCAGACCCACCATTGAGGTCCAACCTTTGCAGGGTGTCCCTTAGGTCAACAGATATAGGAAAACAGTGTAACAGTCATGCAGCCATTGTTCCAAAAATATCCAGGCCACCTTTTTCACCCCACATCTAACACTAGTTGACCTCAAAGCTTTGGTTTCAGTTTCATCTAGGAGAGCAATAAACATTCTCCCCAGTTCGGAAGCCACAGCGCAAAACATTGCTCCTTTATGTACAGCTCTTAACTTTATGTAGAAAGATTTTAAAGAGTATGTAAGAAAAGGATATGGATGCCAGTCGGATATGTGAAGCAGGACATCTGAGCAATTATAACATAAAACATAAGGAGGAATAAAGCAGGGACAGGGATCTACCTGTGCTTCGGTTGGTAGTGAGGTGTGAAGAGAATGGTTTAGAGAGATTCACTAAGGGGCCAATTCATTAACTTTGAGTGAAGGATTCGAAGTAAAAAAAAGTAGAATTTCGAAGTGTTTTTTGGGCTACTTCGACCATCGAATGGGCTACTTCGACCTTCGACTTCGAATCGAAGGATTCAAACTAAAAATCGTTCGACTATTCAACCATTCGATAGTCGAAGTACTGTCTCTTTAAGAAAAAACTTCGACCCCCTAGTTCGCCACCTAAAAGCTACTGAAGTCCATGTTAGCCTATGGGGAAGGTCCCCATAGGCTTTCCAAGTTTTTTCTGATCGAAGGATAATCCTTCGATCGATGGATTAAAATCCTTCGAATCGTTCGATTAGAAGGATTTAATCGTTCGATCGAACGATTATTCCTTTGATCGTTTGATCAAACTATTTGCGCTAAAATCCTTCGACTTCGATGTCGAAGGATTTTAATTCCCAGTCGAATATCGAGGGTTAATTAACCCTCGATATTCGACCCTTGGTGAATTTGCCCATTAACCCTCGATATTCGACCCTTGGTGAATTTGCCCCTAAGTCGGGGATATTTATCAACACTGGGCAAATTTGCCCATGGCCAGTAACCCCTGGAAACCAATCAGATTGCTGCATTTATTATTCTACTTGAAGCTGGCTTTAAAAAGCTTATCACTGATTGGTTGCTATAGGTAACTGCCCATGGGCAAATTTGCCCAATGTTGATAAATGAGCCCAGTGACTTTTTAAACAAGAATTCTACTCTTGACCAACTTGTTAACTTATTAAACTGCATGAACAAGGTTATTTTTATTTTCTTGTTACTAAATAAGCAGTTTTAGTACAGAGTTGTTACATTTATAATAGATAAATATCAGGATACTTTCTGTTCTTCCAGTTACTTTCTGTTCTGTTGAACCGATATCTACTGATGATAAAACATTTTTTTCTAATTGTTGGGATCAAGTTTTCACAGGTTTTTGGTACAATGTGTCTGTTTGTAATTGGCTACATATGTTGGAGTCTTTGCAGGTGATCATACATGGGCAAACCACCCAACCAATCAACCTGTGGGCCAAACTGAGAGATAGCCATGCATGTGTATGTCTGGGAACAGCAGAGAGTAAAGCAGAGCTGCCATTTCTGCCGACTTTAATATCCATAAATACCGTATATACTCGTGTATAAGCCGAGGTACCTAATTTTACCTACAAAAACTGGGAAAACAACACTTCTCTTGTTTAATAGATTACCTCCCCCTGAAATCATTTTCCTCCTTATCTGAAAATGTCAAGCCAGCGAAAGATTTGCTACTTATTCAGGTAGCAATGTGGGTGAACCGCTGACGCATCGTCTATTCCCCATCTCTGATTCTCGGAGACCAGCCACTTATCTATCTGTGCTCATTACCTGCTGCCCGAACTGTTTTTAAAATCAGAGAGGGCGGATCCTGGTCTAGACTGCTGACAAAGGTGAAACCCCCAGAAGGCAGCGCCTGCACTGATTGGCTGATACCTGACTTACTTCTTCACTATGGAAACAGCATCCTTCAGGTCACCTGACCCATTAGCCACCACAGCCCCAAGGTGAGAAAGAGACAGCTCTCAGAGTCACGTGACTCCCCTCCCCCTCCTCACCTGCAGGTCCTGTACAGAGATCTCCATGTTGGTGAGGTACAGGTAAGGGACTCCACTGCCGGCTCCCTTGGGCCCGTCGCTGACAGAGAAAACATTGGCGAAGGGCTGTCCCTGCACGGGCGAGTGGCTGGAGATAGTGGTCAGGGCGCCCCAGTCACAGTGATGCGCCACGTAACGCGCAACCCGGGCCGTTTCATTGCGCGGAGGGAAGGGGACGGGGATCCCGGGGCAATCAGTAGTTGGAGGAGGAAGAAGGACGCTACCAAACCACTTAGCGGGGTCATGTTGACTAACACAGGACACTCGCGGTGACAAAGGAGGAGGAGCTTGCAAGGCCACCGGCCAATCACACAGAAAAACACGACCGGCTGGGAGGAGCTGGAGCACCATTTGACCAGCAGCAGGGAAGAGGCACGCGCATCGCGCATCAGTCAAATAGGTAATTTTTTTAACTGACCCGCGTATAAGCCGAGGCAGCGTTTTTCAGCTTATTTTGGGTGCTGAAAAACTCGGCTTATACGCGAGTATATACGGTAATCCTTAGTGAACCAGGATCACAGCAATATGTGTCCGTTCATCTTTAAGTTAAGTTTTATTATGTAATAGAATGGCCAATTCTAAGCAACTTTGAAATTGGTCTCCATTATTTTATTTGTTTTTATAGTTTTTTTAAATTATTTTCTGATTCTTTCCAGCTTCAAATGGGGGGGGGGTCACTGACCCCATCTAAAACAAAGTATTGTTATTGCTACTTTCTTAAATTATTTTTTGACTCTCTCCAGCTTCAAATGGGGGGTCACTGACCCCATCTAAAAACAAATGTATTCTTATTGCTTCTTTTTATTACTCGTCTTTCTATTCAGGCCCTCTCATTCATATTACAGTCTCTTATTCCAATCACTGCATGGTTTCTGGGGTAATTTGGATCCTAGCAGCCAGATTGCTGAAACTGCAAACTGGAGAGCTGCTGAATATCTCAAAAACCACAAATAATATAAAATGAGAACCAATGGCAAATTGTCTTAGAATATCACTCTCTACATCATACTAATAGTTAATTCAACCTTTTCAAATACTTACTATTGCAGTTAGCTGTCAAAGCTTGATCAGTTCTGATAAATTGTAACTTTTGTGCCATTTATTAATGATATTCACCTTCCTTCTAGCATACGTTTGCTGCTCTGCAGTCCCTTGGGCAGTCACCCCTATTTTTAAATTGATAAAGACTATTCTCCCCTTCACTAGACCAGTTACAATTGCCCAGTAAGTATTCAGATCAGACCGCTCGATTAATGTATAGCACAAGGGGTTTACAAGTTTTGCTATCTTTCCAAACTAGAATGTTGCACATTACCAAAACCAATTCTAATTTGCCGGGCTTATGGCTTAACAAAGACTGAGTTTATACTTTTACAAACTTAAACAGGTAGACTTAAAATGTATAAGGTATGTATACCTGTGTATGAGCCATATACGAGCCGTATACTCGGATGTTGTTCCTGATGCTATTATTGGAGAACTTTAGTAGACTATTAGGAAGGTTGCTGCCAGACAGCTAAAAAACAATGGAGACATGGAAGGCTAATTGCTCTAAAACAACTAGGCAAAGAAAAGAGGGAAATAATCCATTAGACACATATGTCATGAATTCTGAAAAAAGGTGTTGTCCTAGAATATCTCTGTCCAATGAAGAGTTGACAGTGCTACCTGGTCAGGGGTAATTTTTGTTGGGGTAGGGCTGCTGCAATTTCTGGTTGAGGCTCCTGACCCTTATTCCTGTACAGGGGCTTGGGCCTTCTCCATAGTCAAATTACAAGTCCTCAAGTTAATTAATTGTCTTTGTACTAGTTAGTAAATAGGAATTGGTTTTTGGGGAGTAGGCAAGGGAAACAATTAGCCGTATAAAACATTAGACATCCCGTCACCAATCTTGTTTGTGGTGGAAGGTCCCATTTTTGTACTTCACCATCTCAGTTTTGGGTGAATTAACTATTCATTTTCTATAACATAGCTGACTGTGTCTTCAGTTTTATTGCTAGATAGGTAGTTCATGAAACCTAGATGGAAATAGACTCTAAAAGAGTCAGACACTTTTAAAAATGTTTGTTGTAAGTGTGTCCCGTAATGAGCGGGGTAGCTTTGAAGACCTAGCCTGAATTAAAGTGATGTATAAATGGAAATTCCCTTCATCACGTAGGATAGGGCAGACAAAAGTTCACCGGTAGTCTCAAATGACACTGACAAAACCAAATGTGGTGCCGTTCTCATTTCTTTCCTATGTTGGAGTAAAATGTTGCCCAGACAATAGAAACAAACAAGCAACCCACAACAACAGTGATGAGATTAGATAAAATAGGGCTTTGTGCACTTCTTTCTCTCGGGTTAAGTTTTCACTGCTTTTCTCCCCTCAGAAATAGTGTAAAGACGGCAGATGGGGGGCATCACATTTTTATTGCAGGAATAAAGCTATTTTAGGGAAACAATGTTTGTGGGTATGGGATAATGTGTACCGGGCATTGAATATTTCAGTGTTGTGCGTAGGAATTAGTGTGGCTTTCCTTGCCCTTACCATTCCTGACCATGTGACTTGTGGAATATGCAGCACAATATTGGATGGAATTGGGATTTAGACCAGGGCTAAACATGATTTCAGAGTGTGCTTCCAGCAGTAGATGATTCTGTGCTGTTATAGATCAAAACCAGAACATTTTAAAACCCCTGGAGCTCTTTTAATGAAGGAACAGACGGTTGAAGAGGAATGATCATAAAAACAATGTCTATGCACCACTGAGTAAAATAGTTGAAATTAGTACAGTGTAGAAGCATTTTTCTTTCCTTTGTTGTTTTTTTTTAATGTTTTTATTTTCGGCTGTATTTCTATCTATGGCTGATTAATGTGTTGTGTGTGTCTGTTGCCATCTGCTCAAAATTTAGTAACCTTTTAATGTTTTATGGCTGTCCTTAGAACAGCTTTCTGGCAAAGCCCCGTTGATCTTCAAGGCTCGCTGATTGCTGCCCTGAATCTGTTGACCAAGACCAGTATTCTGTTTTCTTAAAACAACCAAGTGGAGCTCTTGAAAATCATATTCAGTAGGGTGAGTAGAAAAACAGATGGTTTAAGGGTGTTGGAAGTTAGGTAACTGTCTAATTCTTGTGTAAGTAGTCTCTATGCTAGACAGCTAGGAGTTCATTATGAAGGGGGCAGGTTTAAGCTTGAGTTCTATATATGTCAACTAATGCTATGTTATTGTACAGATAACAACGCAATTTTTGCATATGTAGACCTTGTTTAGATTTATACCATCATGGGGCTTCCAAAATGCTTTGGAAGCCTACGAGTAAGTGCCTAAGTGCATGAAACGCATAAGGCTTTGTGTATAATTTGCTTAATAAAGTCTGCTGTTTCTTTACTTTGCCTGTCTGTGGGATCTGTCAGTGTCTGCTGTTTCTTTCCTTGGTCTGATACCTCCCCCCAAAGCTATAGTAAGTTAGGTTGAAAAAAGACATACGTCCATCAAGTTCAACCTTTTTACTTTTTTTAATCTGCCAGTTGATCCAGAGGAAGGCAAACAAACCCATCTGAAGCCTCACCAATTTGCCTCATAGGGGGAAAAAAATCCTTCCTGACTCCAAAATGGCAATCGGACTAGTCCCTGGATCAACTTGGACTATGAGCTATCTTCCATAACCCTGTATTCCCTCACTTGCTAAAAAGCTATCCAACCCCTTCTTAAAGCTATCTAATGTATCAGCCTGTACCACTGATTCAGAGAGAGAATTCCACACCGTCACAGTTCTCACTGTACAAAACCCCTTCCGAATATTTAGGAGGAACCTCTTTTCTTCTAATCGGAATGGGTGACCTGGGGTCAGCTGGAAAGACCTACTGGTAAATAAAGCATTGTACCAAGGATCTTTTTATTACAACTTCCAAAATGCTTTGGGTCTGGCTGTAGGTAGAATATATGTTACATTCAGACCACAAGTGATCCTGGCATAGAAGCAGGGTGTATTAGCATATGAGATGCCAATGGTCCTTACACGGTGAGCCATGTACTAATGAAAAAAATATCAATAGATGAACGGTACTCACATAGTATGTAGACAGTTTCATACTCTCCTGGGAACACATGCAATCCTTGTAGAAGGAGTTTCCTCTACCCCTGGATTGAACATAATGGTGATCAGGCCCAAACTGGCAATCTGTGAGTTCTGGCAAATGCCAGGGTGCTGCTGTAAGATGCCATAGAAAGTTACTATTTAGTTGGCTGGTGGGAAGGGGCTTTTTGGGCAACTGTGTGCTGGGAATGCCAGGGCCTTTTTATTTTTTTATTTTGACACCCAGTTCACACCTGATGTTGATTGGCTACTAAGATTTAAGTGTCTATACCTCTTGAGCAACTCAGCATTTGGGTTTACTCTAGCTTACCCTCAATGATGGGCTACTGTGCCCCAAAATGGACTACCAGTACATTACTTCACTAGTGGTGTGACCCTAAAGTTAAGCTCTTTTATTTATTTTTCATTCTTGAACAGTAATCCTTTGAATGCCCCAGTACTTGCCCAGTGACAGATGCTTAGGTGTGAAAAATAGAACCCCTCCTCGTCCCTCCCTATAAAGTGTTGTGCTTATAAATACTACATGATCCCAGAAAGGTTTTTTTACCATAATAAGCATTCAGCACAAAGTCCCCATAGAAACGTAAACAGTTTATAGCATGGTAGTAGTGCCATAGTAGATTACATCCTTCAGACAAGGAAGGAAACCATTTTTTAACGATTTGATCTCTGTAATACATTGCCTAAGTGCTGCACAGGGTATTGCTGTATTTTGTACTTCCCATAAATTATGAAAATAGTTTTTTTGTAGATCAGTGCTATCTCTTCTGTCTTGAAGATGTATTATTTCAGTAGTACAGAGTTCATTTGTAGTTCCCCCCTCCTGCGTGTAACAATATAGTGTACATACAGTATACTCTGCCTTTACATACCCTAACCTGCCTCTGTTCTTCTCTGAATCACCTGTGTGCCATGTTCTAATGTTTCCAGACTTCAGTCTATTGATACCATCAGGGCCAATTTAATAAATTGAGAAAAAGGGACAGAGGCCCACCAACAGCTGCCATCTTAAGCAAAAACATTTTATTTCTCGTGGTTCTATATCTAGAGATGGACTTTATGGTTCTGCTTGCTCATTTACTAGCCTTGAGCACAATTTAAGGAGGTCAGTGGGTTGCTGGTAGATGGGTGTACTATTCCTTTAATACTGCGGTGGCACATTCTTGACATTACACAAACTATAAACAGGAAACCTGATTGTCCTGGCGCCCTGCCCTATTCCCCTTGAGCACACAACGTCAAGTACGGCTAATACATTATTAGACTTAGAAAATATTCACACAGAACAAAGGCAAAACTGTATATGGAGCGATCAAATGTGATATACTGTATATTGTCTTTCAACTTTCTCTTCTCTCCACCATCCAACCATCAGCATGAGCATGAAGGTTTGGATCTGGGAAGCCCATGCAACAGTTACATTTTGAATAATAATATGTTTTTTAAAAAAAGAGCTTCAAATAGTGTTACTGAAGGAAATATTGTATGTTTTATTTAGGAAGTATATTCCTTTACAATATTACAGCTGAAATTCCTTGCAGAAAGCCTCCTGCTAGTTGAGTTACCAGCACTTATATGTGGTTGGGGTACAGCTAATTTTATACATTTAAACAAATGCATAAAACTGGGTTCAGAAGCTCTGTAAGATTTAATGGAGGCTGGAGACACTTCCTCAGTATTGTTCACCTTTAAGTTAACTTTTCGTATGTTATAGAATAGCAAATTCTAAACAACTAGTCTTCATTATTTATTTTTTTATAGAAGAATTATGTGCCTTCTTCTTCTGACTCTTTTCAGCTTTCACTGACCCCATGTAAATGCTCTGTAAAGCTACAAATGTTTTGTTATTGCTACATTGTATTACTCATTTTTCTACTCAGGCCCTCTCCTATTCATATTCCAGTCTCTTATCCAAATCAATGCATGGTTGCTAGGGTAATTTGGACCCTAGCAAATAGATTGCTGAAACAGCAATCTGGAGAGTCGCTGAATAAAAAGCTCAATAACTCAAAAACCACAAACAATACAAAATTAAGACTAATTGCAAATTGTCTCAGAATATTAATCTCTATATCATACTAAAAGATAACTCTAAAGTGAGCATCTTGTGCTGCTGTTACAGGGAGCAGCCTGCAGAGGGAGATGTGTATTAAGAAATCAAATGCAATGTCCGTAACTGAGTTTTCCTGCTTTTGTGACATTGATGGAAATATACCTGCGTTCTTGTGATGATTTACAAGAAAAGCAAAACAAATCTTTGTGCTGTAATTAAAACGAGACTGTCCATTTCCTTGTCCCCAGGTTGGGTTATCTGAGGTGACACGGTGGTGACATAATGCATTGTCTGAACTGTTTTAAGGTGAACGAAAAATTGACATGGAAGTGAATATTGTATACTCACTTTACACTTGTGACACTGAATATCATTTTGATCTTGTCAGTCTTTATATGATATGATATCGGTGGGTTATCATGGAGACAGGATAGAAAGAAATAATACTGTAAATACATGCAAGTTGTTTTTTCTTCTGTAGAATTATGCTGTGGCTTTGCATGTATGAGTGATCCTTATTCTTCAGCTTCAGTACATTTACATATTAAAGTAACCTTTAACCTCTAAGATATATATACACATAAAAGGGATTATTTACTTAACTCTGAATTTATCTGGTGGGCTTTTTGGTGCCAAACTTCAAGGTTTTTTTAAAAACTCTATAATTTTCAAGATTTATTAAAGCCTGATGCTGCAAAAAGCCATAATCTGAAAATCTGCCATCTCATACCTGCCAGGGTTATATATAAATCAATGTCAGAGGTCCTTATACTATTTGACGTTTCTGTGGTCTCTGCTGGAATTAGCTCAGAAAATCTGACCTTTTTGGGTAAAAATTAGACAAATTTTGGCTTTTCTGGGAAAAAAGCATCAAAAAAAATAATACAATTCGGGGTTTTGCTCGATTTTATTGAGTTTTTACCCGAATCGATTAAATCAAGCTTTTTTAATGATAATAAATAAGGAAAAATCGGGTATTGGAGTTTGATCGTGATTTTTATGTTTAAAAAATAAGATAAATTTGGATTATAGTAAAAATGTAGGCTTTTCTGGGAAAAAAGCATAAAAAAATAATACAATTTGGGTTTTCGCTCGATTTTATTGCGTTTTTACCCGAATCGATTAAATCGAGCTTTTTTTAATAATAAATAAGAAAAAATCTTGAATTATAGTGAATAACCCTCCCCATCATAGAAACATCAAATATTTCTGTTTAAGATACCATTTAAAGGGCTGTTATTTTTTAGCCTCAAGGAATACAGGTACATCTGTAACATGGAATTATTATATGACTTGGGTATATCCAGATAAGGAGTCTTTCTGTAGTTCAGAACGCCAAGGCTAAAGGTTGCAGAAATTTTTTTTAAATTTGAAACCCCAATAGGATTGTTTGCTTTCATCATAAGCGTGGATGTATGGTAGCTTACTTTACGTCACATATATATATAAACTTTCTTATCTTTACAGAGGAAAGCAAATTGGACACATTTATAAATTGTTTGTTTAAAAATGGGAAATGACATTTCTTAATTTCAAACTGTCTGGATAACAGGCTGCACAAAAATACCATACTTTTATGATCATTTTTTCTATCTGTAGAAATGTGGAGGGGTGGCTGCAGCACTGGAATCCTGAGTCTCGTTCTATTCTGGGCACAATCGATATTCTTATGTCCCACACTCCTAAAGCATACAGGCAGGTTAATGGGTTCCTCATTTAAATTGACCCTACTGTGTGGATGGTAGCAGCCTTGGTTGTAAACTCCACATGTGCAGTGAATGATAAATAATCTTGGTAAAATGCTGTGGGACAGATTGACACAACGTTAGTAAAGGATAGTAACAAAAAAGCCACACATTACTGAAAAGAAATTAATTATAATCTAAAATTATTGGGGGTGCAATATATTTATACACAATATACAGGTATGGGACCAGTTATCGGGAATGCTTGGTACCTGGGTTTTTCCGGATAAGGAACTTTCCATAATTTGGATCTGTATACTAGAAAATCATGTAAACATTAAATAAACCTAACCGATTAATAATATTTTTGTTTTGTACAAGGTTCTGTTTTATTATTTCAGGGAAATAGGAGAATCATTTTTCAAAATTTGAATTATTTGGATAAAATGGAGTCTATGGGAGATGGTCTGTAATTCGGAGCTTTCAGAATAAAAGGTTTCCAGATAATGGACCCTATACATGTAGGATGTTTTGTAGCCTGTGCATAACCACCTCCAGCGCTGGTGAAAAAAAATCCAAAATACCTTTGTATCGACTGTGCAGGGAATCTGGATAACTGATTTTCGGATAAAGCCCTGTATAAATATATTTAACCCATTTTCGGCTGGATATAAAACAGCATTAACCAAGCATATAAATATAAGTCTTATAACCACATATCAATATCAATTCCGGAACAATACCGTATTGATCCTAAGAACATTTTAAAGTGTCAGTGCTCTAAAAGTGCTTATCTGTGGTTAAATGAACCCAATAAAAAATATTAAAAACAATCACAGCCATACATATTATTTCATATTACAGAGATTTAAAGCCCGTCCCTTGGTAGACCCACTGCTTTACAAAATTAGCTTTATTATGAATTATTTAAATATATTCAAACATGCCTTTATTAAATGGCAAATGACGTTGTTAAATATAGGATCAACTATAAGCAGGCCTAAACCCCTCATATTTGAAATAAACAAATGCATCAGAGAGCAAACACAATCAAGAGCATTATCTATTTGTTAAAAAAAACTGTTTAATTTTGTAAATCAATGGGTCTACCAAGGGATGGGCTATAAGTATCTGTGATATGAAATAATATGTGTGGCTGTGATTCATTTTAATATTTTTTAATTGGGTTCATTTAACCAGTTGTACATACTATCCAATAATACACTATTTTTGATACTGAAAGACCCTTGGTGCTTGTTTTTGATTTGTACATACTGGATTTCCGTTTTTGAAAAAATTAAAAGTCCATCATTTTATTTATCACATTTAAAAACAGGCCCAGGGCAAAAAAAACCCCAGTGTGCACTTCATTTTTGTACAATATATTTATATATAAAACAACCTGATGAGTAGCTGCACTCCAAGGCCAAATATGCTTTTAGGAATTGGGATGCACAGTTACTACTTGTATATACACGAATCTTCGAACTGGCACACCCTTGTAAAATCTTTAACTTTTGATAAGTAATGCATTCATTATACAAGAGTCCAACGTTTCGGTCCTCAACGTTTCTCCTAATGAGGACCAAAACGTTGGACTCTTATATAATGCATTACTTATAAAAAGTTAAAGATTTTACAAGGGTGTGCCGGTTTGAAGAATTGAGTATATATAAAGTGTTAGTGGAACAATAAAATACTAGGCCAAGTTAGAGTTAAAGCTTTTCTCAGAAGTTTTCAAATAATTCCCATAAGGCACTGTGTTATTTAAACAGTTTCTTTTTTCTGTATTTGATTTGATGCAATATTTATTTAGAATGATAATAAAGCAATATCAGTATATCATGGGAGACAAGGCAGGGGCAACTGCCACAGGATCTGCCCATAGTGGGTCCCTTTAAAGCAGAAGTAGGTACAATAGTCTAGGGAAACTAAACAAGCACCGCAAATACAACTAAAGAGACAGTTGCATTTTACATCATGTCGGTGTTGCCTCACATCCACAGCCAGTTAGATAAAAGGACACTGTAAAGTGCCATTAACTTAAATAAATTATATTACCGTAGATAAATTCCTGAAATGTATGTTTTTTTCATGCAATTAATGAAATATATTTTTGCTTGAAATTGACTTTCTGTTAGATTGGACATTTCTAATTTTTTTCTGTACTTTTTAAACATTTCTAAACGTCACAAACATTTGTCCTTTTTGAATCTGTTACATTATACAAACCATTTTAAATCTATATTTATACATATATATATATATATATATATATATATATATATATATATATATATATATATATATATATATATATTTCCAATTTATATTGAATAGTCTGTCAATGTCCTTAATACTGAGTTTTCACAAATCACATAACAACTTGCATTGTCAGTTAAACACCAGGCCAGGGAATGTACATTAATCAATCTATTTTTGTGTGTCTATAATAGTTTTTAAGTAAATGAGTCCCACTCCCATTTTACTTATAATTACATACTTTAATTAGCCTTGGGCTTTTCCAAAAATCCCTCTTGTATGTGTATCTCTATTTTCCTTTTTCTTCCTGTGTTATTCGACTCAAGCCTACTGTATTATTTTGTTTTCTTATATGGGCTGAGAGGGAACGCTGTGATTTGGAGGAGCCCTATTTTCCCAGGCTTGAATTACCATTAATGCAGTGAAATTCAGATCAATTGATTGGATTCCTCTCCTAATGTCTTGTTTGTTAAAGAAGACTGAATGTGAAAATGTGAGTGTTGCTATTTGCTACCATTAATGCTTAGCACATACCCAATGAAGCATGAGGTCGACAGTCAGCCCTTGGGACTATTTATAATATCTTCACATGAGCACAGACAGGTCTGTTAGTGTCACGGTGAC